>NC_137608.1:6134802-6264802 GCF_963280865.1 Gymnoscopelus braueri
AAATCATTTATAAGGTGTCACAGTTCGGGCTTCGCCTCTCCTCCGGCCCCGCCCCCCCCCCTCTCGTCACTAACTTTGTGCCTGTTTGTGAGTCAGTTTTGAGCCTTTGATTGTCCGCGGCTCTCGCGGCTGGTGGCCCTTGTGCCTAATGACCTTGCTTTATAATTATCTCCCAGCCGTTGGCCTGTGCTGGGACATTGTATTGTTTCGTGTGCTACCTGTCCTGTGTGTTTTCCCTCTACGTTTGAGGGTTCTGTATTGTTCTACTGAAGTAAAGCCCTTTGTTTACCCGTCTCTCTTTGTCGTGTCCTGCGTTTGGGTCCTACCCTGTTCCACCCAGTCCACACCGTGACAGAATGTCCAAGCCATACTCGGACCCAGCGGGACACGCGTCCGTCGCCTGCCAGACCGATGGCTTCGGGCTCGGTCGGCCTGCCCTGGAGGACAGGTTAGATTTGATAATGGACATGTTAAACTGCATGGACTCACGCCTGCTCCACATGGAGACCACGCTGGCCGGCGGCTGGTCCCCCACTGGTCGGGTCCGCCTCAGCGTTCTGGAGTGGCGATGTCGATCCGCTCCAGCGCGCGCGCCACGTGCGGCGGCTCGTCCAGCGAGCCGAGCTCGGGCGTGCATCCCGTGGCATCTTCCTCGGAGGCGTCGCTCTCCTCGTCCTCAACAGCTCGGGAGTGGTCTCCTCCCCGTCCTCAGATCCGCGAGAAGGTTCGCCGTCCTAGGTCTCTGTCGGCGGAGAGTGGCCACTTCCCCCGCGAGCGGGAGGCGTCGGCGGGTCGTCCCGACGCGCCACCCGCTCCACGCCTCGTCCGTGTCCTGTCCCTGCCGTGCCACTTCGTCAGATCCATGTTCCGGCCGTGTCACTTGGTCCATGTCCTGCCCGTTGATGCCATCTGCCCCGTCGATGCCATCTGTTCCGTCTCCCGGGTGGGAGGTCCCGCCGGAGCCACTCGCCGCCGCGAGTGGAGAGTTGGAGACGGAGAAGGAACGGCGGGAGCCGTTTAGGTCTCTGTTTCTACTGTGGCGTGGGGGACCACCACATTACAACTGCCTGGTGAGGCCCCCACGTCCCAAGAAGTGACTCTGAAGTTAAGTTCTTGTTCTGTTTAGTCGCGCTCTTTTACTAGAGTTGTTTTTCGTTCTAGTTTTGGTTTTTGGCTCACCTCCTCTGCCTCCTGTTTTTTCCTCCTGTCTTCTCTTTCCTCCTGTCCTGTCTCCAGCTCCTGTTTCGCCCCGGGTCGGCGGCGGCGAACGACGGGACGGCCCGCCGGGACGTCCGAACCTGGACGGGCACCGCCAGTATCCAGGTGCGGTGTTCGGATCCTTCTGACTGGTCCGCGGTCCCGGCGGGGCCGTTCGTGTCCCGTTTTCCGGTCGTCGCTGTCCGGGGACTTTCCTCTTCTGCCTTGGTTTTGGTTCTGCCCCCCCCCCCCCCCCCCCACCCTGCTCGCCTGCCGTCCGGGCTTCTCCAGTCGCCTTCCGGCTGGTCCCCGGTGGTCCCCCTGTTTCGAGCTATGCCTCTCTGCCCCGGTTCCTCGCCTGCCATTCCGGACCTCTCTCTGCCGTTCCCCGGCCGGACCCGGGTGGCCGTTCCGGCCTCGACCCGTGCCTCTCTTCTGGTCCTGCTTGCGCCCTCTGTGCCGACATCCTCCGCGCAGAGCCCTGGCAGCGCCCGCCCCCCCCCCCCCCCTGGTCCTGCTTGCGCCCTCTGTGCCGAAGCCCTCCGCACAGAGCCCTGGCAGCGTCCGCCCCCCCCCGAAGCCCTCCGCACAGAGCCCTGGCAGCGTCCGCCCCCCCCCCCCCTGGTCCTGCTTGCGCCCTCTGTGCCGAAGCCCTCCGCACAGAGCCCTGGCAGCGCCCGCCCCCCCCCCCCCCCTGGTCTGCTTGCGCCCTCTGTGCCGAAGCCCTCCGCACAGAGCCCTGGCAGCGCCCGCCCCCCCCCCCCCCCCCCCCCCCCCCGGTCCTGCTTGCGCCCTCTGTGCCGAAACCCTCCGCACAGAGCCCTGGCAGCGCCCACCCCCCCCCCCCCCCCCCCCCCCCAGTTCTGTCTCTGCCCTCTCCCCACCGGAGGCTCTGGTCCGCTTCTCTGCCCCCCCCCATTCTGGTTCTGGGACGCCTGGAAGTCGTCCCGTGGGGGGGAGGTACTGTCACAGTTCGGGCTTCGCCTCTCCTCCGGCCCCGCCCCCCCCCTCTCGTCACTAACTTTGTGCCTGTTTGTGAGTCAGTTTTGAGCCTTTGATTGTCCGCGGCTCTCGCGGCTGGTGGCCCTTGTGCCTAATGACCTTGCTTTATAATTATCTCCCAGCCGTTGGCCTGTGCTTGGACATTGTATTGTTTCGTATGCTACCTGTCCTGTGTGTTTTCCCTCTACGTTTGAGGGTTCTGTATTGTTCTACTGAAGTAAAGCCCTTTGTTTACCCGTCTCTCTTTGTCGTGTCCTGCGTTTGGGTCCTACCCTGTTCCACCCAGTCCACACCGTGACATAAGGTATTAGTAAGTAGTGAACTATTCATGAATAAGCCATTCATATACATCTGTAAATGATTATTAAATGATTTGTAACTGATGTTATATAATATATACAAGCTATTTGTGGATAAAGAACTAATCATAGACAAACTATTTATATACAATGGTTAATGATTATGAAATAATTTATAATAACATTGTAGAACATTTAAGAATCATTTAAACATTATTTAAAACACATTAAAACATTATTTATACTCGATTTTGTTCATCATTAAATAATGTCATTTAATGTGTAGGAAATCATTTGGAAATGATTCATATAGTGGTATAAATTTAGTTTTTTAGGGAGTTTTTTTTTTCATGTTTAGCAAATGATGCGTAAGACATTCGTAAAGAGTATGTAAACCATTTGCAGACGTTATCATGGGCCTGAGCCTAGTTGCTTCTTTGGGCTTGTTTTCATAGACCTGGCCGCTTGTTTCTTTTGCAAAATCTGGCAACACACTGATTACCTGCATTACACCTGCAGTAGCCTACTAGGGAGGAAGTGAACAGTGATGCAGTTACAGACTGGAGAGAAATATGTCTAATTCATGTTTTATGTGTTTTAACTAGTCTTGTTGCAGGTGATCGAGGTAACATAAAATGGCTAATCTTACACACATGAAGTAGCATTATGACCAGGGGGTATTTTGATGGTGGCCGTTTGTATCCACAATTTTTTTTTTTATGTGTAGGCTAGTTATGTCCTCCATGCTTGGCAGTTTAGCTTAGCAGCTAAAGCTAACTTGCACTGGGAGGTGGGTGACTGCAGAGGCTCTAAGCTGCACTCAGTGATTCGGTTGTGATGAATTTCTTTGTTTAATTGTCAGTGTGTGTGCTGTGTCCAAGAGTTGCTACATGTTATATCTTAATACATTGTTTTATACTTTATAACGTTACTTCTGCCACTTTTTGATGTCACATGTTTTACTAATCATTGTTAAACATGAAATAATAATGCATAGTCTTCACTTTACAACAATGCCCATGATAACGTTTGCAAATGGTCTACATACTCTTTACGAATGCCTTACGATTCATTTATTAAACGTGAAAGATAATTCTAGTAATTGTTTGGTGTCTGCATTCATGAAAGCCAGGTAGTTTGCAACTGGTAAGGACAAAGTCACATTAACAGACAGTTGTAAATGATGAACTGTCTTCACTTTACTATAGGGCACATACTAACATGTAATAAGGATTTATAGATATTTTAGGAATGTTTTACAAAGCATATATTAAACATGAACAAACACATTAATAGACAGTTGTAAATGATGAACTGTCTTCATTTTACTATAGGGCACATAATAACATGTACTAAGGATTTATAGATATTTTAGGAATGTTTTACAAAGCATATGTTAAACATGAACAAACACATTAACAGACAGTTGTAAATGATGAACTGTCTTCACTTTACTATAGGGCACATAATAACATGTACTAAGGATTTATAGATATTTTAGGAATGTCTTAAAAAGCATATGTTAAACATGAACAAACACATTTCCCAAGTTACCGACAAGGAAAATTGATCATGTGGAAATAATGATCTGCTGATAATTTTTAAATGTTTAATTTGTACATTTAGAAATTATGTAATAATTGCATAGAAATGGTTTGTTGTTCATGCCCTGGGCTAGAACAAAGATTTAATACATGATTTATGAAGTCTTAATACATGTTTAAAGAGATGTCCTATAACCACGAAAAACTCAATTTATACCACTTTACAAATTATTTAATAATCATTTACAGATGTATTATACATGGCTTATTCATGAATAGTTTTACTACCTACTAATACCTTATACATGATTTGTAACTGTAGTTATAAAGGTTTTAGTAATCATTTACAAATGTCAACAAACAAGTTGTTAATGATTTGTTAATAGTCTAAAAACTGCTTATAAACGTTTATAAATGCTTTATAATGGGTCATTACAAATGATTTAATAATCATTTACAGATGTATATGAATGGCTTATTCATGAATAGTTCACTACTTACTAATACCTTATAAATGATTTGTAACCGTAGTTATAAAGGTTTTAGTAATCATTTACAAATGTCAACAAACAGGTTGTTAATGATTTGTTAATAGTCTACAAACTGCTTATAAACGTTTATAAATGCTTTATAACGGGTCATTATTGTAAAGTGCTACCAATGTTTTCAGTAAAACGGAAATAAAATAAATGTATTTATTACTCTTTTCCCAGTGTGTGCATGCAGCGTATGCTATTCATTGTCTGGTCTATGTTAGCTGCAAAGCTAAGGCAGAAAGAGTTTCAAACTGTATACAGTAGTTCGCCATCGCAATATTTAATGGTATTGCATGTCCCATATCAGATGGAAGTTGTACAAACACCCCCCCCATCAGAGGAGAGTTATAGCACACATGGCCCCCCCAGAGGAGAGTTGTAGCACACATGGCCCCCCCAGAGGAGAGTTGTAGCACACATGGCCCCCCCCATCAGAGGAGAGTTGTAGCACACATGGCCCCCCATCAGAGGAGAGTTGTAGCACACATGGCCCCCCCCCCAGAGGGGAGTTGTAGCACACATGGCCCCCCCCCCCCCCAGAAGAGATTTGTAGCACACATCCCCCCCAGAGGAGAGTTGTAGCACACATGCCCCCCCCCCCCCCAGAGGAGATTTGTAGCACACATGCCCCCCAGAGGAGATTTGCAGCACACATGCCCCCCCCCCCAGAGGGGAGTTGTAGCACACATGTCCCCCCCCCCAGAGGAGAGTTGTAGCACACATGCCCCCCCCCCCAGAGGAGATTTGTAGCACACATGCCCCCCAGAGGAGAGTTGTAGCACACATGCCCCCCCCCCGAGGAGATTTGTAGCACACATGCCCCCCAGAGGAGAGTTGTAGCACACATGCCCCCCCCCCAGAGGAGATTTGTAGCACACATGCCCCCCAGAGGAGATTTGTAGCACACATGCCCCCCCCCCCAGAGGAGATTTGTAGCACACATGCCCCCCAGAGGGGAGTTGTAGCACACATGCCCCCCCCCCCCCCCGAGAGGGGAGTTGTAGCACACATGCCCCCCAGAGGAGAGTTGTAGCACACATGGCCCCCCCCAGAGGAGATTTGTAGCACACATCCCCCCCAGAGGGGAGTTGTAGCACACATGCCCCCCCCCCCAGAGGAGATTTGTAGCACACATGCCCCCCAGAGGAGAGTTGTAGCACACATGGCCCCCCCCCAGAGGAGATTTGTAGCACACATCCCCCCCAGAGGAGAGTTGTAGCACACATGCCCCCCCCCCCCCCAGAGGAGATTTGTAGCACACATGCCCCCCAGAGGAGATTTGTAGCACACATCCCCCCCCCCAGAGGGGAGTTGTAGCACACATGGCCCCCCATCAGAGGGGAATGTAGCACACATGGCCCCCTCAGAGGAGAGTTGCAGCACACATGCCCCCCCCCAGAGGAGAGTTGTAGCACACATGGCCCCCCATCAGAGAGGAGTTGTAGCACACATGGCCCCCCCCAGAGGAGAGTTGTAGCACACATGGCCCCCCCCCAGAGGAGAGTTGTAGCACACATGGCCCCCCATCAGAGAGGAGTTGTAGCACACATGGCCCCCCATCAGAGGGGAATGTAGCACACATGGCCCCCCCAGAGGAGAGTTGTAGCACACATGGCCCCCCCCCCAGAGGAGAGTTGTAGCACACATGGCCCCCCATCAGAGGAGAGTTGTAGCACACATGGCCCCCCATCAGAGGGGAGTTGTAGCACACATGGCCCCCCATCAGAGGAGAGTTGTAGCACACATGGCCCCCCATCAGAGGGGAGTTGTAGCACACATGCCCCCCCCCCCCAGAGGAGAGTTGTAGCACACATGCCCCCCCCCCCCAGAGGAGAGTTGTAGCACACATGGCCCCCCCCCCAGAGGAGAGTTGTAGCACACATGCCCCCCCCCAGAGGAGAGTTGTAGCACACATGGCCCCCCATCAGAGAGGGGTTGTAGCACACATGGCCCCCCATCAGAGAGGGGTTGTAGCACACATGGCCCCCCCATCAGAGAGGTCCCCCCATCAGAGGAGAGTTGTAGCACACATGGCCCCCCTATCAGAGGAGAGTTGTAGCACACATGGCCCTGCTGTGACTGACTGTGTTCGGCCCCCAGAGAGAAGTGTCTCGCTGCTACCGTTCGTCTGTTTGAGCTTTTCTTTTTTTCCTTCTTTAACATGCAAACATATGCTCACTCACACACACACACACACGTGTGTGTGTGTGTGTGTGTGTGTGTGTGTGTGTGTGTGTGTGTGTGTGTGTATGTACGCACGCACGAGCATAGAGACACACACACGCACACGCACACACACATGTGCACGCACGCAAGCTTTTGAATTACTATACTTGTGAGGTCGTCAACGTTTTAGGATAGCAATTGTATCGATGCCGTTTTGTTTTCCATTTTTAACCCCAACGCTAAAGCTGAAAATACCCGATCTACAAGCTCAAAACATGTCGCTGCTTGGCGCATTGTGAGCTTGTTGATCAGTTATTTTTGGTGCACAACAAATGCACAACAAAGTATACATTGGGCGTAACTCTAAACCCCAACCCCGGAACCTATAACCTCTAAATGCCTAAAACACTAACCCCGACCTGAATCTTTTCTTAACTGTAAACCTAACTAAAAACATCTTTATCCATTAAACAATCACTTCTCTAGTGGGGACCAGGAAAATGGTCCTCGCAATGTCTATTTCAGGAATTCTACTACGTACCAGTGGTGGAAAAAGTACTCAAATGTTTTACTTAAAAAACGTATCAATACTGCAATGTAGAAGTAGAAGTGTTACAAGTAAAAGTTTGGAATTCTAAATTTAATTTTGAGTAAAAGTATTGGTATCAAAATGTATTTAAAGTACCACAAGTAAAAGTACTTGAAAATCGCAGATCTACAAGCCCACAACACGTCACATCGAGCTTGTAGATCGTATAAAATAGAGCTTAAGTGGTTAATGTATGTTTTATAATATCCTCATTTATATCTGCAAAGTAACTAAGAAGTAAAAGTAAAGACAATTGGAAATACCTCAAAATTGTACTTAAGTGCAGTACTTGAGTACATGTACTTAGTTACGTTACACCACTGCTATGTACGAACATAATGTGGGAACATATGGCCCTCACAAGTATAGTAATGCAAGAGTACGCGTACGCGCGCACACACACACACACACACACGCACACGCACACACACTCAGACAGATGCCAGCGTGCGTCTGCTATGGCAAACAGAGGCGATGCTACACTCGCTATAGCTCCTGATGGGTTCATCTGGCGTGCTTATGAAACAGCGGGCAAAAAGGGGAGCGGTTTAATGAGAACCCCTTTGCATTCAATAGCTTGTCAGCACATGAATAAATGATGTGCGAGTCACTTTTTCGTATCACAACAAATTGCCGAAATGAAAGATCAGAAGAGGGAGATGTAAAAATCTGTCCCTATTTCTTTTTTTTCCTCCAAATGAGAAACAAATTAGTATTGGCATCACCGGCGGCGAGCTATTTTCAAGGCCGAATTAATCTGCGTGTGTGTCTGTGTGCGTTTGTTAGACAAGTGTTGAACAACTTCAGATGTGAGAAATATAGATTTGGTACGATAGTGGAGGAATACGTGTCTCCAACACCAGCTCTAGTGTTCCTGTGCTGACAACAAAACTAAGAGTCTGAAAGCCACTCTAGCTACGTCCAACCAGAGCAAAGTGCTTTGAACCGAGGCCATGTCTATCTATGTTCCCTCAGTCCTATGTTCCCTCAGTATGCTCTCGCTCTCAGTCCTATGTTCCCTCAGTCCTATGTTCCCTCAGTCCTAAGTTCCCTCAGTCCTATGTTCTCTCAGTCCTATGTTCCCTCAGTCTATGTTCACTCAGTCCTATATTCCATAAACCCAATGTTCCCTCTGCCCAACACTGTCTCACCCGCAAAAGTCATAGCGTTGGTCAGCCCTATATGTTCCCTCAGTCTATGTTCCCTCAACCCTATGTTTCCTCAGGAGGGAACGTATGGTAAGGGATTAGGGGTTAAGGGTTAGAAAGTTGGGGTTAGTTTTGAAGGAACAGAGATACACTCCCCTTTGAACCAGTTTTGTGCCAGGGACCCCCAGAAGAGAAGATTTGTGTTAAAACAATTCTAAATTATAAAAAAAAATAAAAAAATCTAAATTTTCAAAAATAATCTGCAATTTTTGAGAATCACTGTTCTAAATCCTAAGAGTTTTTTGTAAAACTTGTGTTGCTATATACGTAGCAACAGTAAGACACTTTCCCGGTTTCAATGGGTTAAGTAAAGAATCTCAGAGTACTTCTTCCACCACTGACACTGTCTTTCATCGCCCACAAAATGTCACTCTTTAGGTTCAACGGGAGCCTGGTTGTGTCGTCACTCTGAGCGTTCTAACGCAACGAGCACAGCCTGGCTCCGCTCGCATGCAGACGGCTGCTTGATTTAAAAATGAATAAAGGAGACTTCAAAGTTTCCTGATAATATCAGAAATGCCACGCTAGCTAACAGTGAAATGTGGATAATAAGCGGGGCTTTAAGGCATCCACGTTTTAATAGTGATGTAATGCAAGTGCAACAATGAAGGAGCGTATCATGGAGTTAATACCAGCCACGGCCTAAAGACAACTTTACCATCAGCAGATAAGGAATATCTGCGAAGACTTATGATATCAATTAATTCATTATTCTTACGTTTGAAGCAATTTCTGAGGGCAAAATTAAGGGAAATTGGAAAGCATTTCCTTATTTACTGGCCAATGAATAGGCTCTATGCACAGCAGCCATATTGGCAAGAAATTTCGCCGCTGCTTCCTTACTTCCTGCACAGGTACATTTTGATGGCAATTTTGTACTTTTATGCAAGTACATTTTGAATTCCAGACTTTTACTTGTAACAGAGTATTTCTATATTGCAGTATCGATACTTTTAGTACAAAAATGTAGTACTTTTTCCACCACTGTACGTGTACATATACTATAATACATGTTGTTAACCACGTAAACCCTCTAGACTTAGTGAAACGGACCAGAGTTGTTTCTGTACTTGGACCGCTTTTTCTGTTTGCCAAAAATTGTATTCTAACACAATTATACAACTTTAGTTTCAAGATATTTCAGTCAACCAGCACAGTACTGCAAATATAACAATAAAACAAAAACTCACTGGGGGGGACACTAAAGCAAAGAAAATGTAAAATCCCATTAACACAGCCAGCACCAGAGTTATTGTTATTGTATTTTTCATGACTTTTTATTTAGTTCTTTGTTCAGTTTAGGTACTTTCAGATATAGTTTCCGCAGTGGGTTTCAGTTGTAGCATCTCCCCCCCCCAAAAAACGCTCCTGAAGGAGTTGTACTGTAGCTTTTTATTTGCTTTATGTGTGCCCTAATTTAGTAACACATATGAATTATGCATACATTTGATTCACCAGAATGTGAGTATCCACAGAGAACATGCACCACACGCACCTCGATTAAAATAAAAAGGGGCAGGCAGGCAGGCAGGCAGGCAGGCAGGCAGGCAGACAGACAGGCAGACAGACAGACAGACAGACAAATTGACACTTATTAGCCCGCGGACCCCCATTTGAAAAGATGTGCCAGGGACCCCCATAAGAAGATTTTAACGGCATTTCTATCTCTGGAATCCCAATTTATATTGTAAGATCAATGTTGATTTAACTCTGAGCGTGTACAAATGGAACCAAATGGACCTGTTAGGGTCCATTTGGTTCCATTTGTACATTCTCTGAGTTACAGACACATAAGGGTTCATTTGGTTACTCACTATCCATCATTTAGCTGGGTACCCCCTGGAACTCCCTCAAGAACCCCTGGGGGTCCCCGGACCCCACTTTGAGAACCAATGTACTAGACTATCAAGGCTGCACACCAGAGCGCCCATCCGTTTCCAGCAGGGAGATGAGATGGTACATGGAAGCCAGCAACAGTCATCCTGCTGTATATTTCCATATGGTTGCTTCACAGGTAGCCTACAGACAGGCGAGTGTATTCAGAGGTGCCTTTTGGTCTGAGCTGGGTGGGGGTTACAATTAACATTCTACCTGGGAGACAGAATGTCTCCATCCCCCTTCCTGCCTCATACAGGTGCAAATCGAATCAGGGACTCAGAGTGTGATCTATTGTTTGTCTGGGTGGGGTCTCACCTTTGGAGGCTGACCCCCACCCACATATTCTATGCTATATAGACCATACTGATTTGTGTCTAAGTGTGTGTGCCACTCCAGGCCGTTAGGCTGTGGAGCTGGCTGTGGAACTCTGTACTATGCAATAAATCGGAAGCAAAGAAACCTCACTTACTGGAGTGATGACTCAATTCATTCTACAACCATTCATTCTCACCACTGGAACAACAAATTATCTACAATATGGCGTTGTTGGCAACTACAAAAGTGCAGTAGAAACCTTTAAGTCTGTGGTTTTCAGATACCACATATGGGTTGTCGGCAGTGGAAGAGATACCACATATGGCGTTTAAGTCGGCAGTCGCGTTGGTTTGTTTTTTTGGGGGCGCAAGTCTCCAGGGATACTGAGCCAGGCGTCGAAAGAACATGCGGCGGGCGGTGATGTCTGAGTTTTTGCCTTGCGGTGGGTGGACGGATCGTGTTCTCTTCCTGAGACGTGGGATGACCACCGTGGAGGTGATTATGGACATCGGCACGACATGACGACAACTTTTCGAGAATCTACAAGGAGAGGACTTCATGACCAGATCTAGGATGGCTGTACGACTCATCTGGCTACACAACTTATCTTCTGCGATCGCTAAAGGAGCGCGCTGCGGTGCTGACGGCAGAGCGGGGAACCTGTAGAGGACGGGGTTCTTCGTGGCGGGTATGTTGTGAGGAGAGGACAAGCGGGTGCCAGCAGAGTGGAGAACTTGCAATGGTGGGGTTCTTCGTGGGGAGTGTGTTATCACATCTCCTGCGGTCGCCAGTAGAGCGCTCTGTTGTAAACATGCGGCTATCTGTTGGACAATCTGGGAACGGCGCTGGAGCACGGCTGGGCTGAGAAGATGACATTGTGGGTGACTACAAGAGCAACGTTATCGTACGGGAGATGAGCAGTACGGGACCTGAGATTATATTTTTGTGTTAATGGTGGGTTGACCTGTGAATTAGGGAATACCTACTAGAATTAACTGTCCCAATATCGACTGATGTAATCACTGATTTGCCCGCCTTTTGTTTATCTGTAGTACATAGGGTGGCGATGTTGGATTCAGTTAATATTTTTTTAGAGTTTGGACTTCTTTTTCGATGGTTCTCATATCGAGTAATATAATTGCTTTGATGCCTGCCTTTTGTTTGTGTGTTGAGAAGACCGGGCGACTCCCGTGCCGAGGTACATGGTAGTGTAGGAACTATGTGATGGGATTGTTGGAATTTTATTAAACCTTGTGGGATTTCTGGGTTGGCTGTATAACTCGCCTTGTCACTGTACTATGTCATCTTGGTTCTTGTATGTCCATTTTTCTGTATGATGTTGTTTGCTGTTTTAGTGTTCCTGAATGTTTTATTTTTTGTCCTGGTTGGTGTTCCAGTCGCTTTTCATGGGGGGCGGATTCTTTGTGTTTCTTTTGAAATATACGTGTTTGTGGAAGACGTTTAATGTCTCCCATGGAGGGTAATGGAGTATATTTCATAGCATAACATACACATTTGTTAGCATTATTTAACTTCACAAGTCTACAAGTAGCCTACAGTCAGACAGGAGAGGGGAGAGGTGCCGGTTTGTCTGAGCTGGGTGGGGGTTACAATTAGGGACCAGTCGAAATTTACAGAAGGGGGGGTAAGGAGGAAAATAGGGGAGGGTCATGCCATTTTAAATTTAGTCCGAGGGAGGGTCAACTAATTTTACTTTGAGTCCAAGGGAGGGTCATGCAATTTTGAATTAATAAAATAGTCCGGGTTTTTATACATATTTTTTAATACAGTTTTTCTGGATTCAGGAGAACTGTTATCAACGCAACATTATCTACCCCTCCGTTTTTTCCTCAATGGTACTTCCCAACAACACCGTTTTCCATTGTTCCCCCTATGTGTCAATCATTGTGCTTGGCCTATCCAGACAGTGGGCGTGTTCAATATTTGGCCAATCAGTGACGCTCTTTTTGGTGACGACACCATTTTAGCTCGTTGTGGACAGCGTGCTCTCTCTCTGTGGGTCTGGTTGGTGTAAACATAACAACAAGTATGGCGTCGCACAACAGCGGGAGAACAAATGTCCGTATTAAAAGCTATCTACACCGAAATTTAAGAGTTTCGCTGCAGACTCTCTCTGCTGAGGAAAGTCTCAACAAAATTGAAAATGCAATAGAGAGGAGAACAAACGACAGCAAACTCAGAGGAGTTAAACAAGTACTCCTGGAATTGCTACCCTGTGGGTGTGTTGATTTTGAATTTGGCTTCGAGCTGTTCTGTGCTTTTTTCAATGGTCGACCAAAACGACTCTATTTTCGGGATAGTCTCATAGACGAGACATCCGGCATCCCTGTTTTAATATACAGAGGGAAATCGGGACAACAATTCATCATTTTAAAGGATGGGAGTGTTGCACTGGAGAGCATTTTTCTTCACCTGGTTGAGGAGGATGAAGAACAGCACGAAGAATATGGAGAGGAAGTCACTGCTGAACTCGTACATCGTACCATTGACTCCATGGTCAATGAGTATGACAGAAATGTTTCCAAAGCCCTACTCTCAGTATCTGCGGTTAAAAGTGACACACAATTTGGCATGAGTTCCACCAGAGCTGCCAAGTTGTTGAGAGACCTTGAACAACGACTGGAGGCGTGGGAGGCCTGCAAATCTGAGGCGGAGGTTTCGGTCAACCAGAGGCTTGCTGACCGCATCAAGAGTCTGAAGGCTAGAGTAGACGCTGCCACAGAGAAAATACAAGCTGTTGCAGGGAGATGGCCCCCAGAAAGAGTTGGCGATTTGGAGACAGAGAGATCCTCTCTGCAGGAGTCACTGGAGCATGTCAATAAATTAAAGGTAACATAATCTGTATACTGTTAATCACAATCCTTTGTGCATCTACAAACCATATTTTATTGCATGTTTTAAATAGATCTAACAAACACATTGTGAGCTGTTAGAGCAGCTATTCTATGTTCATCATACAACAAAGTGTATATAGGGCTTAAGTGGTGAAGGCTGGCTCAATTTTTATGTGCACAAATTCTGTATTAAACTTGTGGTGTTTTCATGTATAGTTGAAGGAGACACCGTACACAAAGCAGTGCTTCAGACAAGCTGTGAAGAGGAAGGCAGCTCAAATTGCAGATGATCAGCTGCTCAAAAAAAGAGCCAGAGGTGCAGGTCCCAAAACTATGGTGGATACTGAAGATGAGATTTGGTTGGCCAAGTGCATAGGTAAATGAAGTACATTAATTTAATCAGTTCATACATATATACATGTGTGTGTGTGTGTGTGTGTGTGTGTGTGTGTGTGTGTGTGTGTGTATATACACGAATGAGAGGGCTGACAGATGACTCAAACTATAGTAATTTGGCAGAGTCAGACAATGGCATATTAATTGCAAGAATACTGAATTCATTAAACCCATTAAGACCGGGGACACATCTGTGTAATTTGGGGATTTCTTTGGCTATTCAAAAATAGCAGATCTACAAGCTCATTGCGCGGCAAGTGCTGCGCTATGAGCTTGTAGATCTGCTATTTTTTGGAAGAATTGCTTTTTTTTTTTAAAGCAAACATTTGTAACTCAAATCTTTGCTTCTGGGGGGTCCCTGGAACAAAACATTTCGAGATGGGGGTCCGCAGCCAAATACATATCTAAAAATGTTTTCTAAATCCTATTGTATGTTGCTATATCAGTGGTGCTCCAACATTTCCATGTCAAGGACCCACAAAATGATATGTATTTGGCCGCGGACCCCCAGCTCAAAATATGTTGTTCCAGGGACCCTCCAGAAGCACAGATCTGAATTAAACATGTTCGCTTTAAAACACACATTTTCATCCCAAAAAATAGCAGATCTACAAGCTCATAGCACGGCACAGAGTGCCACGCTATGAGGTTGTATATGCTATTTTTGAATACCCAAAGAAATCTAAAATGACACAAGATGCTTTTCCAGTCTAAATGGGTTAAAGCCAATGACTATCTTCTAAAATGTTTGGATTCACTCTTGTTTTCAGAGGACAAAACCACAGTTCATGGGCGCAGGCATGAAAGTGTTCTGTACACTCATCATAGAGTGAAGAACAGGGATCTGCTGAGACTGGCAAACTTCAGAAGGGAGAAATATGGACTGCCACTGATTCGAGCTGTGTCCACAGTCACATCAAGGGCAAGACCAACACGCCTGCGATCCCTCCAAAGCAAGAGACATGTAAGTATCTCAGAATGAGATTTATGCATGTAGTGTGCAATATTCATTAGTGACAAAAAATATCCAAGCTTACAATGCTTTGCAACACAACATGTTATGAGTTTGTAGATCGACTATTTTTGGCAAAGACATTTGGTGCAGAGTGAAAAGTGGGGTCCAGGAACCCCCAGCTTTCTTTCAGGAGATTCCAAATTGACCCTTACAGGTCTGTAACTAAAACATGGACTCATAAGGGTCCATTTGGTCACTGGTTAAGCATTATCATAGCCATCATCACTATCTGACTGTCTAGGGTCCTCAAACAGGCTTAATGCGTGTGGATGAATGTAACAACTCTTTGTGTAATTATGGTAATCTGTGGAAAGTATGTCAACTTTCAGGTTTACTGCAGAACTTGGGTGATTTTCGCCCCTTTGCCCAATGTCATAACAATGATTAACGAGTTGTGGAGTGTTCATTAACATTTATATTGCAGGAAAGTTATATATTGATTAATACCACTGTTGTTCATCTGAAGTATCAGTCTGATTATTACGGTTTAGAGATGGCATCTTAATGTTTTCATACAATGTCTTCCACAGAAAGGTCAAGGATTGTGGTGTTCTAAGAAGCCTCCTAAAACAGAGGAACGAGACAACGAATGCACACACCATCAGAGGAAGCATGTTGCGCTCGCCAAGGAACATCTGTTCGGAGTTGAGGCCGGGGAAAGAAGAAAGTTTGGTTTGGCCATCAGCATGGATGACAAAGCGTACCTACGTCCTGGAACTTCAGGTTTGTTTTAGTTATTTCATCATGTTGAATTTTCTCTGTAGTATGTACTGTGTCTGAAATGAATAATCTATTGTGCTTTTCTTTTCTTTATTAAAACAATACAACAATGCACATTTGATGATATATTGACACCTATGTATCTGTGTATCTGAAGTGTCAACACAGTGTCAACATGACACTGTGTGTTCTGTGTAAATGTGATGGTGTCTGAGTGAATAACACAATTGTTCGTGTTTTCACAGAGGGCTTCACTGGGTCAAGGCATCAGTCAATTCTGCAGCCTACAGATGAACATCTTGCTAGAAGACTGCCAACTCATGACTTCCCTGAGCCGTCGATGTATGTCACACCCTCTGCCTTCCGTGTACTGAAGAAAGAACCTTCGGAAATGGAGTCTCGTACCTTGATTTCCTCAGAAGATTCCAGTATGGCAGTGATCCACCCAAAGGCCTACCTTGGAACCCATGGGACAACATGGGCATCGAATTATATGCGTCTCAGACGGGAATGTCCTGTTGACTTTGAAGTGCCTAGCAGTAGCACAGTTATCCATCAGGAGATACGAAAGCTCTTCTGCAGGAACAGAGATGTGACGAAGTATTTCCTTGACGCAGCAATGGAAGCCGATGTAATGTGTGTTACAAAGAAGGCAGACTGCCCTTTTAGGTCATATACCGGCTTACAGTTGGAATCTTTTAAATCACAACTGAAGCAAGGCACACATGACTGGTTAGAAGTAAATGACAGCCTGTCTGCTGCAGACATTGCATTAGGGACCGACGTTGTCAATCAGGTGTCTGTTGTTGTTAATGCAGTCGAGGCGGCCATTGCCTTGTCTTCCTGTTCAGGAAAGAAGATGTGGAACTGCTACAAGACAATCATACAGTCCTGCCACGCATTGCTGCAACTTCAGGATAGTACTCCGATGCCCACCGCCTGTCCTCAGATCATTGAGCTAACAGATGCCGGACCTGGAGTAGGGGTGTCAAATTTTGAGGTATGTTTCACTCTGTCAATATTGTTCAGAACTCAAAAGATGCATGTACCAAGATGACAGTATATAACATGTTGTAGAAAATAGTAACTGAAAAAGAATATTGATATAATACTGTATACATTGTGACTAAACCCTAAACTGCAATCTTGTTTTTAGGTACGTTTCAGAGCAGCGGAAAGAGTTCGCATTCATTCAACGGACCTGCTGTGTCGCATTCACAGAGCCCGAGAGGATTCCGGGCAAAACGAAGCAGAGCGGTTGAATGCATCGATGGGTAAATAACAACTTTTCTGTTGTAAGACACAAGTACATCAGATGCAACATTGACACTGTTAGTTTACATTATACACTACACATTCTTCACAAAAATGTTCAATTTACACTTTAGGCGTTTAGCAGAAGCTCTTAATCCAGAGAGACAACTTCCATGGTTCATTTCAAATTGTTTGATCCTCAGGTGAAGCGATCTGTGACGGAGGTGCAATCCAGTGGCAGACCTTTTCTGACACGCATGGTTTGTCAGGAACTGATATCTCCATGATGACGATGTCAGACCTTGCAGATCATGCGGAGAAGATGATGGAAAAGAACGCATGGGCTGTCACAGAAGAAGTCAGACTCCGCATTGACAAGTCACCAGCACCATCTGGATTCACCAGAGCATTTACTGTGGAAAAACCAGGTAGTGTGTGTGTCTGTCTGTCTGTCTGTCTGTCTGTCTGTCTGTCTGTCTGTCTGTCTGTGCTAATGACAGTTGTGTACGTCTTTTTTTGCAGAACACCAGTTCTTCTACAACCGCAAGTATCTGCTGCAGTATATGGCAACCAACAAGCTACAGAGAGCAGCTGTTCCAGGCCATAGTTACTTTCAAAAGGTTGAAAGTTTCTTTGACACTCATTTTGAGATTGGTGAACTATACATGGAGTACCTGAAGGGAAGTTGCAATGGTGAGTTTGCACAGTGTTGGTGATTGGGATGAGCTCCGTACTTAATAGCACATTAATAGTTAAAATTAATAGTTGATTCTAATCACTGTCTGATCACTGTCTGACTATCAGGTTTAGTGTAAGCTACTCAAACAAGCATTAACATAGGCTTGAATAGGAACACTTGTTCCCCCAGAATAGGAATGCTAGGCTTCAATTTTATCTCTTTATGTAGATAATATGTATTGCATTTAAAGAACATATGCTGATGTATCCTTTTTTTTCTCAATCCACAGTATCCGGAGGGACTTTCTGTGACTTCTGCGCCTCAAATCCCCTCTCTAGTCCACCAATAGGAAGGATCCCTAGACCGTATCCAGACCACCAAAGACTTCCAGAGTTGAAGTATCGCCCGTACAACACAACTCCGTTTGCTGATCGGCCACCAGATGACTTTCAGCCACGAGCTCAACTTAAGAAGGCGTTTGGACGGCTAGAAGTGCAGCTTGACAATCCTGTCTCCATCTCTGAGTTCTCACAGAAGTTTGTGGTCTCTGAGCATAGCGTTTGTGAATATGTACAACATATAGAACATATTAAAATGATGAAGACTAAGAGATCTGAGGAAAGAGAGCACAGAAAAGGTCAGGCAGATGAGAATACTTATGATGATTATGATTGGGAGGACCTATACAGACAAGACCAGTTGTCTAAACTTAGAGTGTCGGAGTTGGACAAATACTTGTCCAAGCATGCTTTGCAGCAACATGGTAAGAAGAGCATCAAACTGGAGATAGTGGGAGCTCACATAGGAAAAAGAGTTTGCTCAAATGTTCTCAGTGGCCTTGCAGCTCTTCCAGCAGATGACTGCTCCTCTTCCTCTGAGTCCGAGGTAGACTTTTCTGGTGACGAAAGTGAAGATGAGGTCATTCTGGAGATAGATGGTGATGATAGTATAGCTACCAGCAACACCACTGAAAACGACACTGCTGTCAATGATGTGTCACGATTTGGTAGGACGAGAAAGAGGGTAGATAATCCAGATTATCTTTATACATTTTGAATCAATTGAATGGACTAACTTTTTGCTTTTTAGAGAACACTTCCTTTTTTGGTACGTTTTTAGCATGATATCACTCAGCAAAATATAGATAGGCTCTTGGTGCACACATGTGTAAGACCCTCATTATTGCACTGTATGATTGCTATAGGCCTGGAAATGTGGTAAAGTTTTTCTAAATTCATTTTTGAAAATGCCCTCTTCTACCCTGCCTATTTAGCACATAGTTACACACATGTACCGTATGTTCCTTTGGTCTATTATCTGTACTTTTATCCATTTTAAGGCTGGCTCTGAAAGCTGCAGCTTGCATTTGTGCAAATGGCTAATAGAAGTCTGTCTATAAAGCATTTGTCCAGTAATCACTTAAGTTGGACCACTCACTCACGAGTTGTTTCATTCACCCACATGTTAATGTCTGTTTGAGGAGACTAGCCAGTCAGACAGTGATGGCTATGATAATGTGATGATGCTAAACCAGTGTTCCTCAAACATTTTGATTTCAAACTCAACCGTAGCCACCACTCAACCGTAGCCACCCAAGCTTTCGCTTGGGTGGCTTCCACATCCCAAGTCTGCAAAGACCCTTTTCCACAACAAAATGCTACCATCCTTTTATGAGGCATCATATCCCGTTTGCAATGACAAACTGTTTCAGAAAGACTTAATGCTAGAAAGAAATAGGTCTTTCAAAGTAACAGAGACAGTTGACCATGTAGAAAACATGATAGAATTTGTATGTGGCCCAAATCCTGCTGCTGGTGGCCGTTTTCTGCACACTGGATTCAAGATCAAGGGAAAGCATGATGTTTGATGACACAGAAAAAAATGTGTCTACTTTCAGTTACACCCCTGTAACTGAAAGTAGACAAATGGTTGAGTTTGAAATCAAAATGTTTGAGGAACACTGGTTTAGCATCATCACATTATCATAGCCATCACTGTCTGACTGGCTAGTCTCCTCAAACAGACATTAACATGTGGGTGAATGAAACAACTCGTGAGTGAGTGGTCCAACTTAAGTGATTACTGGATGGTCCATTTGTCTACTTTCAGTTACAGGGGTGTAACTGAAAGTAGACAAATGGACCATGGTTGAGTTACAGATGTGTTTATTCTCTTAATGAAACTGTGCAGGGTGGGCAGTGCAGTTTTATATTCTAAGAATATGGTTGCAACAAAAAAAGAACACTTTGTAATTGCATTCAATCCGTTCTTCAAAGTAGCGCTGCTCGTGACGCATCATCAATAGAGTGTATTAAAAACAAATATGAAAGACAAGCGCTATCTAATGAAAGGCAGGTGCCTGGAGTGCACATGTGATGTGTATGAAACCCAGAACGACATTGTAGCATGTGATTATTGTGGCCATGCCCCTGGCCAACACATGCAGGACGTTACAGTTGTGCCACCACCACCTGATAGTGATACACACCACAAAGTCCCTCCGGATACTGTGGAATGAAGGCATTTTGAATCAATTTAATGGACAAACTTTTTGCTTTTTAGAGAAACACTTCCTTTTTTTAGCATGATATCACTCAGCAAAATATAGATAGGCTCTTGGTGCACACATGTGTAAGACCCTCATTATTGCACTGTATGAAAGTAGACAAATGGACCATGGTTGAGTTACAGATGTGTTTATTCTCTTAATGAAACTGTGCAGGGTGGGCAGTGCAGTTTTATATTCTAAGAATACGGTTGCAACAAAAAAAGAACACTGTAATTGCATTGTATTATATTTAACACTGAACTTGTGTCAACAGTATTTGCCTCAATTGTCAGATCAGAGTAATTAAAAAAAGATTAAGACCTGGAACGCATCTGTCATTTTAAGATTTCTTTGGCTATTCAAAAATAGCAGATATACAAGCTCATAGCACGGCACAGAGTTGCCTATGAGCTTGTAGATCTGCTATTTTCTGAAAAGTCATGAAATGTGTGCAAATCTTTGAATATATATGTTTTAAAGCGAACATCTTTACTCAATTTTTGGCTTCTGGGGATTCTACAAATGTCTAATAGGCCACATGTCATTAAGAAGCTACTCAAGGACAAGGTCATTTAAGCTAAAAAGAAAAACAAACGTGTCCACGACAAGGAAAGTAACTGGCGGTTTTCAAATAAAGACTAATTCTATATTAAGTTGTTGTAGTTGTAGGCTATGTATCCGATAGCCTTGGATCAAACTATCATAGATGTATCATGTAGCCTATTCTATCGAGTCTGACTTTTACTTTCAAATCTCAAAATCGTTAAAATACATCTATGATAGTCTTGATCCAAGGCTATGCATCCGTTAATTATCACAACAAAGCACACAAAGTGATAGTTCAGAAAGCGAGTGGATATAGTGGATCCACTTGTGGATCATCTACCTGTCTAAAGCTTAAAAAACATTAATTGAATTCATTTTTACTTTTAAAATCCTAACAGTTTTTTGAAAATAAATTGTTGCTATAGTCAGTGGTTCTCAAACTTTTTCATGTCAAGACCACTCACAATGATAGGAATATGGCCGCGGACCCCCGCCTCAAAATGTAGTTCCAGGGACCCCCAGAAGTAAATATTTGAGAAGATTTTTCTAAAATTGCAGGTCTTCAAGATCATATACAAGATATACAAGCTCATAGCGCGCTATGAGCTTGTATATCTGCTATTTTTGAATAGCAAAAGTATAAAATAATGGTTTATGTGGTTACATAGATGACACATGGGGCTACAGCAGTGTCCAGGGTCACTCCCTGGTGAGCTGGCCATAACTCTGATTATTGTTTTGATCATTTGCCTCTAAACAAGAACTAGCAGCGAAATGTTGTGCTATAAAACAATACTGTCTCAGACAGTTAACGTACACATTGCAGCAGTGTTAAATCAAAAGTGCAAAGAAGATGCATAGATTGGAGGTCACTGGTCTGTTTTTTTATGTTTGGTTCATCATATTGACTCTTCCTGATACTTCCTCATCAAAGCAGCCTGCTTTGAGGAGAGCTGCCAGTTCTGGGGTGAACTCCATGTCCTCCAAGACATCCGATTCAAGCTCTGTCATGGTCAGTTGTGGCAAACCGGTATCAATGGGGGCATACATTGCCTGGTGCGTCTGACCCCCAAGACTGCGGAAAATGATAGCAGCCCTCTCCTGAAAATGGCAGTCTACAGAAGCACAGTCTCCTGTGCACTCTGCATGTAGACTCCGATGACCTACAAGACACAATAAATGTAATTGTCATATGTAGCAAAAACAGGTGTTTACACAATGAAAGTCGTACTTTGCTTTACAGTAGGCACACTTAAAAAAAACAAGTACATATCAAAAACAAGCTAACCTTCCTGGAATCCTCTCCTGCTAGCCTCCCCCAGGTTGGCCATAATCACTGAGCGTGCCCCCTCAGTGATCTCCACTCTCTGCAGCAGGCTGTACAGGTAGGTTCCCTGCAGCTGGTTCATCGCTGCTATCTTTTGAACGACCACCATGTCAGCTGTGATGCTGACATCTGGAGAGGCCTCAGGGAAAAGGTCCTGCATAGATGGATGGATTTATTTATGTATTTATTGATTGAATGTATTTAAGTATGTATGTGTTATTAATCCTGCAGTGGAATTGTTGTTGCACTATATGCAGTATGCATCATGAATCATGATACCAAGTACATCAACACAGCAATTGATATCTACACAGTTACACATCAGTACAGTATACATCAGTACAATACCTGTATCAGTTCTTGCTCACGCCTCTTCCTCCGCTGGGCCCTCTTCTTCATCGTCTTCCTCTTGTGTTGTTTTTTCATTCTGTTGAGGCGTGATGGGCCACTATCCTCACATGTAAAGAATGTCTGCAGTCTTTGCAGTGCGGCCTCCAGCTTTTTCATAGCACTCTGTGCACAGGAGAGGAGACTCTTAATCCTGGCCTTCATTGTGGCATTGAATGATGCCTTGCTTGCCTGCCCTGGCCTCAGATGCAGCCCATCCTTTTTGAAGAGAGAGTTGTCATGCTCCTCTATATGACTAATCTCTTCTCCAAGTCTTCCTTTAATGTTTTCAAGCTTATCTAGATTTTTCTGACAGGTGATAACATCATGCTTTCCCTTGATCTTGAATCCAGTGTGCAGAAAACGGCCACCAGCAGCAGGATTTGGGCCACATACAAATTCTATCATGTTTTCTACATGGTCAACTGTCTCTGTTACTTTGAAAGACCTATTTCTTTCTAGCATTAAGTCTTTCTGAAACAGTTTGTCATTGCAAACGGGATATGATGCCTCATAAAAGGATGGTAGCATTTTGTTGTGGAAAAGGGTCTTTGCAGACTTGGGATGTGGAAGCCACCCAAGCGAAAGCTTCCTTTTCTCTGGAAGCTGTGAAATGAAGAACAACCATTTGATTTAGATATAGGCCTACGGGAAAATCAAAGTGTCAAAGTGTCACACAATTGAAAATTAAAATGTGTGTGTGTGTGTGTGTGTGTGTGTACACACACACACACACACACACACACACACACACACACACACACACACACACACACACACACACACACACACACACACACACACACACACACTATACTTTATAAATGTATTGTAATTCTTTGAAAACAGATGCTTCTGTAGAAAAAACGAAACATACCTGGTCAAATTTGGAGACAGGTGCTGTATCACTATCAGGTGGTGGTGGCACAACTGTATTCTGCATGTGTTGGCCAGGGGCATGGCCACAATAATCACATGCTGCAATGTCGTTCTGGGTTTCATAGACATCACATATGCACTCCAGGCACCTGCCTCTCATAATACCGCGCTTGTCTTTCATATTTGTTCTCTGTTGATGATGCGTTGCGAACAGCGCTATTGTGAAGAACGTAGCCACTCCCCAGTCACTTGCGTCACGTCCCTGCCCAGACGGGCGGTGCTAAAGTCAACTACTTCGGATAACTCATTCCTTTCACCAGCACAGGTAGCTTCTGTGTAAATCGTCGGACTCTGAAACCGTGCGCTCCATTTTCCGCCGGATCGAATCCCACTCCAAGCAGTAATTTTCCGCGATGCAACGTTACTTCTTGCGGTCAATTTATTTACTCGAAGTAAGGTTAGGAATGAGATTAGTGTATAATAGACATCATTTTACTGAGGTAAATGTCATTGATATTTTTGGGGGAGGGTCATTCTTTTTTTTTTAATCACTTGGGGAGGGTCATTGATTTTTTTTAACATTCAGAGGGAGGGTCATCGCATTTTAAATTAGGGCACATATATTTCCTCCATGCCCCCCCTTCTGTAAATTTCGACAGGTCCCTTAGCATTGCCTTTTGTTGCTTACCTGGGAGACAGAAGGTCTCCCATCCCCCCTTCCTGCCTTATACAGTTGCAAATCGAATCAGGGACTCAAAGTGTGATCTATTGTTTGTCTGGGTGGGGTCTTACTTTTCAGGGCTGACACACCCACACATGCATTTTCTTTAGATCTCAATGTGACCACTGCTATATAGGGGATGTATTTGTAACTATCTGTGTGTGTCACTCAGCGGCCGTCAGGCTGCTGTGAGGGGACCTCAGGGTCCATGGAAGGCTGTTTGTACTTACTCTGAATAAACTGGAAGAAGAAACCTCACTGACTAGTGAAGACTCAAATTCATTCTACAACCCTTCATACTCACCACTGGAACAACAAACTAACTACAATATGGCGTTGTTGGCAACTACAAAAGTGCAATAGAGCCTTTAAGTCTGTGGTTTCCAGATACCACATATGGGTTGTCGGCAGTGGAAGAGATACCACAATCCAACCAGCATACCCCATTGAGCTCCAACATCAAAACCTTAATCTTAATGAATTAGTCTGTGGATGCGTGCGTACTGATTTCTCAACAAAGTATTGCTGAGAAAATGAGTCCACACACTGGATCATGCTCCAAAAAGCATTATTCTCCACCATATGTTAGTAAAGAAATGTTGGAGAATGATCAAGTGTGCAGAGTATATTTTGTCTTACATTTTGACTTCCGCCCTGCACCTGGCACTTTAGAGATCCATGTGCGCTTGTTTATCAACAACATATTGCATCATCAGTTTAGGAATAACACATGTTCTTCAGAATAATGAGCAATCCAATGCACAAAAATAGGCATCTGGCCAGCAATACATCGAATAAAGGCTACTGACAGGTATGGTCACATAATTATGTTGTGTGTGTGTGTGTCCATGCATGTGTTAGAGGCGGCCTTGGGAAAGTTGAATAAGCTTTAGCAGAGATCTATTCAATTCAAGCATAACGTATTACGATGTTTACTTTATGAAATACCCATTGAGTTTAATGGCATGAAAAATATTCTGCAACCAGCAGCAGGAGGAATAGCGACACCTAGGCCATTGATGAGAACTGCAGCATTTTCAGTACTTCCTTATTAGCCTAATTTCCAGTGACGTCCAGTGACGTCCAGCGACGTCCAACGACGAACAAACACTCTGAGTGTTTGTTCAGTAACAGGTGCCTCCCCATCTCTTCAGATCATAAATAAACAGAAAATCCATGTGCAGGTCTAGATACCAATGTCATTCAATCCGGAATTCGGATCTCATGTCAACGGCTCGTTTAATCAGCTCAAGCGTCAATAAAAACGAAAGAAAAAAAAAACATTTAAAAAACAACACCTTTGGAGTCATTTCCTTTTTGTTTAAAAAAAACAAAACCATCAGTTTCCCGAAGTCCTCTTTCCTAACTGTCCGTTCCTTTGCCCAAAGCGTCTCTTTGTGTCTACGTTCATTCAGGCATGATATCAACTGGGTGTAGATGTCATTATTCTAAGAAATCTTCACCTTTACAGCCATGGTGCGCTCTGGTACAGTTCATTTGGTATTATAGAGTTCTCTATTCTCCTGTATGATTCTGTTTACTTCCTGGTGGGTATCACTGAGCACATTCCTGTTCTCTGCTTGCTTTCCCACACGAATGAAGGGATCCTTTTTGAAGCGTGGCAGTTTCCTTGTTATCCTCCTTTCCTTCTGTTCCATTGCCTGGAAGTTGTTCTCTGCTATCTGTCTTTCTTTACGTTTGGAAGTGCACAATGGGTTTTTTTAAACTGGTACTCATAGCGTCCAGTTCCCATCCGATGCTTTGTGGAAGGTCTGACCGCTCCAGGCCGTAGTGAATGACTGCTAGCTTGCATAAGGTCTTCAGACTTGGACTTAAGTCAATGATGTACAGGTCAGACACCTCGTCATCTTCTTCAAGATCGTCAGCGTCTACCGGAGCCGATGTGTATCTGTATCCTCCAAAGAAGATGATACGATCTCCCACCATGCAACAGCACATCCTAGACATCCACAAACACGGGACTTCACCCTTGGGCTCAAGCTTCCTCCACGAGAAGGTCTCAGGATTAAATTTCCACAGATCATTGAAGGTCCTGTCCAGAATACAGTTGTGGCCACCAAATATGTAGAGCTCTCCATTGTAGGCAAAGGCTGAATGACACGCGCGCCTTTCTGGCATGCGGTAGACGGTGTCTGGCTGCGGACTCAGCCAGCGGTTTGTCTCTGTGTCAAACATATTGATGTCGTTGTTGTAGTCCAACTGCGCTCCCCCTGTTTCGGCTCCTCGGCCCCCAAATACAAACACCGTTGTCTCGATGATGGTGGCAGAGTGACACAATGAAGCGTGCGCCGGAATGCCTTTGGTCTCAATCAAAGACCAGACCATTCTGGTGGTGTCCAGCATGTGGATGTCATTGGTGTATCTGGAGTTATAATTGAATCCTCCGAAGATATACATGGCCCTCCCCAGGACGCAGGCGGCGTGGCCCTCCCTCGCCCCCGGAATGTTCCCGGAAACCATGGGCTGGAACCACCGGTGGGTGTCGACCTCAAACGCGTAAAGTCCGTTGTCCTCCCGCGTGTAAGTGTAACCCCCCCAGATGTAGATGATGTCGCCTACCAGCACGGCTGTGTGGCCCGATCGCTTGGAGGGAACCTCGATGGGGTACTCTCTTCCAGTCGCCACTGGGGGCAGCTTTATCCAGCGTAACGACACAGTGTTGAATACATGCACATCGATGATCTCCATGTCGTGCCCTCCAAAAGAGTACACCTTGTGCCCCACTGCCACCGCAGCGTGGCGCGTTCTCTTCGGTCCTCCCTTAAGGTGCACTATGCAGCGCAACATATCCGCAGCAGGGCTACCGCAGCGATTCTCTATGGACTGGACCTGTCTCGCTCTATAAAGAAAGGGAGTTATTTCACACGTGTCTTTACTTATGTAGGTTACAGCAGCACAAATGTTACGCAAAGCTTGGCCCAATCAGCAAAGCCGATGGGTTGTGTTGGCCAATCAGGGAAGTCGATGCCCTAATATCGTATGTAATCAGCTTGGTGGTGAACGATGGGAGGATCACCTTTCCCTTGTCACAAACCGGCCACAGACAGACCGACAGACAGACCGACAGACCGAAGGACCGACAGACAGACTGACAGACTGACCAACCGACAGACCGACAGACAGACAGACAGACAGACAGACAGACAGACAGACAGACAGACAGACAGACAGACAGACAGACAGACAGACAGACAGACAGACAGACAGACACCTTTATTGATCCAGGGAATTTCAGTCGCCCAGATGCAGCACATCTTCGTCATACAGTTTTCAAAAAAGCTAGATTCTTTATTTTTTGGAATGTCTTTGAAACATTTTGACAACACAAATCTTGCATGGGGGTCCCTGGCACTGCATATTTTCAGATGAGGGTCCGTGGATTAGAAGGCTATGTAATAATTTGGTGGTCCATGACATGAAAACATTTGAGAACCACTGCATTAGTGGCTTTAGATGTTGGCTTTCCACACAGGAGACCGGGGTTCGATTCCCGGGGCGGTACACATGCACATGTGTGCACCTCCACGGAAAGATCGACTTGCACACGTATGGATGTATGGCCATGGGAAAGGTCACTGTGAGAATAATTATGAGCTCATCTGATGTGAAACAGAGATACCTCGGAGATGACCTTTCCACATCCATTAGACTGACCTTCCTGTGTGTCTCCTTGCTTATCGCCTTATCAAGCCCAGTGGTGGAAAGAAACTAAGTACATTTACCCAAGTACTGTATACTTGAGTACAATTTTGAGGTACTTTTACTTTTCATGAGTATTTACAAAAAAATCTTCATACGTATACTCCACTACAGCTCAGAGGCAAATATTGTACTCCATTGCAATAGGCTCTATGCACAGCAGCCATATTGGAAAGAAATTGGGCCACTTCCATGTAGTTTAGCACAGCGGTTCTCAAACGTTTTAATTACAAGGACCCCCAGAACTTGGAGAGTGCACAAATGGAACCAAACGGACCCTTACGGGTCCGTTTGGTTCCATTTGTACACTCTCAGAGTTACACACCCGTGAGGGGCCATTTGGAACCCCCCACTCCCAAGGAACCATGAACCCTGGACCACACTTTGCAGACAATTGGACTCGAGTCATAGTGACTCGACTCGAGTCTGACTCGAGTCGCATATTTGACGACTTGCGACTCGACTCGGACTTTGAATGTAAAGACTTGCGACTCGACTCGGACTTGGAAGGTAAAAGACCAACGAGACTTGAGACTCGACTCCGACTTGCTAGCCAATGACTCCCGACTCGACTCGACTCGAGACAAGATGACTCGTGACTTGTTTGTTTTTTTCCCTGTGAATGATCTGTGTGTGTACTGTGCAAATGCCACCGTCACCCTCAGCGGGGTTATTTTGATTCTATGACGGCTGCCGTCCAGTTATCATCAGTGCCAGTGTTGCCAGATTTTCTGTGAGCAAAAACAAGCAACCAGGTCTAGGAAAACCAGTCCAAAACCAGCCCAAAAGAAGCGAGTCAAGCGACTATGGGCCACATGAGCACTCTAACATATACATCAGCTATTTGAAAATAGCAGATCTACAAGCTCACAACGCGTCGTGATGCGACGCGTTGTGAGCAGCTTGTAGATCGGCTATTTTCAAATAAAATCTTTCGGCGAAATTATAATAAGCAGATCTGGCAACCCTGATCAGTGCGTGCAGAACAGCTGGGGCACTGCGCCACAGCAGCAGGAAAAACAACAATGGCAACAGCAACAGAAGTCCCCAAAGTTATTCAATTTGCCAAGCCAGGAGGAGAAGGAGAGGTGGTGCTGCTCACTGTGCTCAGTACTCACTTTAAATCTAATAATAAATCAACAACAACAGTAGCATCAGCCAGCGAGATATACGTACATGTAAACATGAAAGTCACTCACCACTGTCGAATCAGGATCACACCGATCATGATGTACTGTAGTGAAGTCAAGTGACTGTATACTTTATCCATGGTAACAGCAATAAAGTCTCTCTCTGCGTAATCCATCACTTTCTCACGTCGACACTTTTCCATTCGTCCGCAGTTAATAACTTTAACTTCACTAAATCACTCCCACCAAACTTGAATTCCTTCCTTCTTTTTTTCCACCATAAGTTTAAGTTTCTCTCTGCTATATATATAAACTTAAAGAGATGCCTTTATTCCACTGTGTTGTAGCCTCTTTTTCTTTTTCTTTTTTTTTTACCAAGGACCCCTTTGCAAAACAACAAACACACGTGTAGGTCCTACAGGGTTGCCAGATCTGCTTATTATCATTTCCCTGCAAGATTTTATTTGAGAATAGCAGATCTACAAGCTCACAACGCGTCGCATTCTACAAGCTCACAACGTGTCGCAATGCGACGCGTTGTGAGCTTGTAGATCTACTAGTATTTTCAAATAGCTGATGTATATGTTAAAGTGCTCATGTGGCCCATAGTCGCTTCTTTTGGGCTGATTTTGGGCTGGTTTTCCTAGACCTGGTTGCTTGTTTCTCTCACAGAATCTGGCAACTGTAGTAGATGGCTAAACTGTGCCTGATGGAAAATGACATAATATTAAAATACTACAAAACAAACACAGACACGTCAAGATTATAGGCCTAATAGGCCTATAGATAAATGCCATTAATGTATTTCCTTTCCTGCATCATTTCACCCACAGTTTATCCAATATTCATTAATAATTATAGTTATAGCAAAAGTAATGTCCTTGAAGTTTGTTGTTTGTTACCTTTGACTTTGTTTAATGTTTACATGAGCACTTGTTCACTTGCTCTAACTTTGCTCTAACAAAACAATACACTTGAAAACTACTCAGAAAGGCAGTGCCAGTTTGAGCCAAAATGTTAAAAAGTAAACAATTTTGTATCAAACATGCCATTTCTTTAGTGTAATTTAGCCTTTCTCTAGTTCTAACTAAATGATCAGACATGTAATGTTGTAATGGATAAATGAACAGCTTTATGCTGGTTTAATTCTTGACTTTAAGATACGGTTTCTCTCTTCAAGATATAAACCTGAGTGATTTGTGGGTGGGCTGGGGAACAATCGTCAATCGTAGTGAGGGACTTGACACAACCTTGTGACTTGACTTGTGACTCGGCTTGACTTGCCCACAACAGAAAGACTTGGGACTCGGCTTGGACTTGGGACCAAATGACTTGGGACTCGACTTGGACTCGGACCGGAGGGTTGGATTGACTTGGGACTCGACTTGGACTTGGGACCAAATGACTTGGGACTCGACTTGGGACTCGGACCTGAGGGTTGGATTGACTTGGGACTCGACTTGGACTTGGGACCAAATGACTTGGGACTCGACTTGGACTTGGGACCAAACGACTTGGGACTCGACTTGGACTTGGGACCAAATGACTTGGGACTCGACTTGGTCATTAGTATCATTGCTAACACCTAAGTAAGGCATTTCTATCCAATACGTCTGCTGTGCATAGAGCTATTTTGTTTGAAAACTGTCCGGTTATGAATTTGGGTCCTTCTCCTTGACATGAAAAAGTTTGAGAATCACTGCTTCGGAGAATACACATCAAAGAGTGCATACATCAAAGCGTCAGGGGGACATGTGGAGCTGACCTCGATAAAACACAGGATTTAGTTTGACGGCCTCACAAGCTTCTTTTTTAGGTGACAATACAAAATATACAGGCTCAAAAAGTGAATGCACGGTAACATGTGCATCATTTTCATTAGAGAGGTGAAGGGTGCACACAGGACTGGCCCAGTTCTGCCAAAAAAAACAAGGCTCCCAACAGAATACTCACACACAGCAGAAAACACGCTAAAACCCATGGGACAAATGGAAGTGTTTACAACAAGTCACGCTATATATAGCCAGCGGTGGAAGAGGTACTCTGATTTCTTTTTTTATTATTATTTCAGTTAAAGTAGCAATATCACAATATAAAAATACTCTGGTACAAGTAAAAGGCCTGTATTCATTTTCTAAATTTGTATTTATTGAGTAAGAGTACAAACTGCATAGCTGAATAGGACTGGGACACTAGGGGTAGGTCTCCACAAGCTGTCTACGCCACTGTAGTGTATTAATAAAGAATACCCAAAACAATTAAATGTTCTTATATCTCTGTTCTATCAGGGTAATTATTAGTTGCTTCTACTCTCTCTCTCACACACACACACACACACACACACACACACACACACACACACACACACACACACACACACACACACACACACACACACACACACACAACCTTACCTTGCTTTCTTATTTTACCTCTCTGTTTCGTTTTCTCTTTCTCACCGTATCATTCTCTCTGTCTCTCTCTCTGTTTGGTCTGACAGCACGCAGATTTGAATTGGAATCAAGAGGAAATTACATTTCTGCTTTCTGACATACTATAGGCTACTGTGTTCATTGTTCCCTGACTATGGTGATGACCCCCCCCCCCACACACACACACACACACACACACCATAGACAGCACCATAGTCAGCCCCATAGTCAGTCCGTGTCAGCCCCATAGTCAGTACCATAGTCAGCCCCATAGTCAGCACCATAGTCAGTCTGTGTCAGCCCCAAGGTCAGTATCATAGTCAGCCCCATAGTCAGCAACATAGTCAGCCCATATAGTCAGTCCGTGTCAGCCCCATAGTCAGTACCATTGTCAGTAAACATAGTCAGCACCACAGTCAGCAACACAGTCAGCACCATTGTCTGCACCATAGTCAGTACCATAGACAGCACCATAGTCAGTACCATAGTCAGTGCCATAGTCAGCACCATAGTCAGTAGGCTGCAATAGTCAGCATCATAGTCAATACCATGGTCAGACCCATAGTCAGTAGAATAGTCAGGACCATAGTCAGTACCATAGTCACCAGAATAGTCAGTGCCACAGTCAGCACCATAGTGAGCAGAGTAGTCAGTACCATAGTCAGCCCCACAGTCAGTAACCATAGTCAGCAACATGGTCAGCACCATAGTCAGTACCATAGTAAGCACCATATATAGATGACAGGTATAAGCATAGGTAAGCACCATAGTAAGCACCATAGATGACAGGTAAGAACCATAGCAAGCACCATAGATGACTTGTAAGCGACTTGTAAATGTCACGGATGCAGAGTGATTTGAACCCAAATGCAGAGCCACAACAAACAGAGTAGATTTCAATGTATTTAATGACTGAATGAGGTAAACCTTACAGCATAAGCAGGCAGGAATCAAACAGTTGACAATGGCAGTTGGCAACACAGTCCAATGGAACGAACAGCAATACGAAACACCAAGGCAGGAACATCAAGACAACAAACTATGAACTGACAATAGCTGTATGCAATGAGTCCAGCTTTATAGGGAGCAGGGTGATTGGGGAAGTGTCCACAGGTGAGTAATGGGCATAGCACTGCTGGGCTGATGAGGGAGTGGGGACAGGTGTGTAACTGGGACTGAAGTGTGGTGGAATAGAATGTGGGCATGGCCAGGGCAGAGAGACAGAACAGAAAGAGAGAAATAGACAGGCAGAGAGCCAGACCGTGACAGTAAACAGGTAAGCAAATGGAAAACAGGTAACCATAGTAAGTAGGCTACCATAGAAAACAGGTAAGCACCATAGTAAGCACGATAATAGACAGGTAAGCACCATAGTAAGCACCAAAGAAGACAGGAAAGCACCATAGTAAGCACAAGAAGACAGGTAAGCACCACAATAATTAAGTAAGCACCATAGAAGACAGTCAAGCACCATAGAAGACAGGTAAGCACCACAGTCAGCACCATAGTCTCACCATAGTCAGTACCACAGTCATTAAGTACCACAGTCAGCACCACAGTCAGCACCACAGCCATTAACACTTGCGTGACTAACCTGTCAATCTGACCGATTTTGAGATTTTAAAGTGGATTATCTTCTCTCACGAAGCTCTGAGGAACTTCCCCTCTCATGACTTTTCCTAAATATTCGATTCATCTCTGTTTTTTTTTTTAATCTGAAACGTTTTGTAAATATGAAATTTGCTACACATATACCATCTCAGACGTTATATTTCAGCTATTTGGACCGGACTCACCCTCTCTCACCCAGGCACAGAGCCGTTCACACCTCGAGACCCCCCGCATTGGCCCGCAGACCGGCATTGTTCTATTTAATGGATGATTTGCATTTCACTTTCAGCCTGGCCAAGGCACTTCTCTCCTCTAGTCTAGGCCTACTATGAAATACAAATGACAACTGCTTTGTCCCCATAAATCTAACCACTAAATGTTGTATTTGATCGGAGCAATGGGTTGCTTCTCTCTCTCTCTCTCTCTCTCTCTCTCTCTCTCTCTCTCGCTCTCTCTCGCTCTCTCTCTCTCTCGGTGTTGCCATGTCTGCTTATTATAAGCGACTTTGGGCTTGTTTTTGTATGAAGTCAAAAGATAAACACATTGCTTTCCATCCATTGCATAGGCTAAACTTGTGCGGACAACTCGCTTGCTTTCGACATCAGGGCATCTCTCTCTCTCTCTCTCTCTGTCTCTCTCTCTCTCTCTCTCTCTCTCTCTCTCTCTCTCTCTCTCTCTCTCTCTCTCTCTCTTGCTCACACACACAAACACACCGCATGCAGTAAAATGTTCATAGACCTGGCTGCTTATTTCTCTCGCAAACAAACATGGCAACACTGCCTGCATGTAACTTTCACTTTTAACTACGTAATGCTGCGCCAACAGATCTGATCTACAAGCATAGGGCGGTCAGGCAGTGACTGTTTTATGTTTGTAGATCAGATATTTAGCGCAGGAGTAGAGCAGGAATGAGCACATTTGTGGAACATACCGCTTTGGTCACTTGTTGCACTGACATAGGGACGAGAGGAGACGCTTACATTAAACTCAAGAGTTGAATGTAAGCTACAAATCACACAGTTTTATACGTTTTTTTTTACATACATGATCTGCAGTTTCTATTACAAGAAGTTAGTGAAGTTACACATGCACGTTCCCAGTAGCCTATATTAGAATGTTCTGCCTGCATGTAGTCTGACAATGTGAGCTGGTATGTTAATAGGTATTTAAAAGACAATAGAATCCCCCGCTATGCCTCGCAGCGCGTGGGACAAGGTGTCGGATCGTCTGGAGCCAGGGGGGAGACTGGCCAATGGAATAGCAGGAAACGAATGGTCATATCGACCTTAACCCAGGCTGCGTATGGGATGGGCTGACGGCCATCATGCGAGTGTTAACTAATTGAGTGCCATTGACGTCTCTGAACATCATTGAAAATACAACACTTCAGTGCCATTGACGTCCTTAGACGTCAATCTGTGTTTTCAGTGGTTAACGATAGAGGGCGCTCTTGCGCAACCTGTGAGTTAATCTAGGGCTTCCGGATCAGAGGACAAGTGGAGGAAACGTGATCAAAACATTACCAACCATTTTATCGTGTTTTATTTTGTTACCAGAGGCAAAGTGCCCCTTGATGTTCGATGGAGAGAATCAGGGAGGGAGGGGAAGCCATTACCCCTGGTAATCGCGGACACTGCAGCCAATGTCAGAGTGAAGCTCCACGCAGCTTCAGGCTGATACTCAGGCTACAATGACCCGCCACCTGAACACAATCCTAGGGCACCATGCAACACTTACCCTCAGAGCAGGCTGAATGCCAACTTTGCAGCCCATGAACTTGTTCAGATCCTGCCAACCCCAAAAGGTAACGACCATCTATTATTGTGCCTGCTGTTCCATCACAGGTTTCTTTAGTGCGCTAAGTGTGGAACGTTCTGCCTACAGCGGCGAACAAGGGAGGAAGTTGGCCCTGTTGAGAACTGGACGTTCCAAATCGTTATGCTGGGATGGCAAGTGTAGAAAGCATGAGGGCCACACAGCTGTGCCGATATATTGTCTACATCTGGGGAGGGTATCCTTACGGCTACATGCTTTATGCATTTGATGTCGACGCCCACAGATGGTTCAAACCCAAGGTGTCAGGGACTGTTCCAGTGGAGAGGAGTAACCACTCAGCGTGTGTCTTGGGGAAGGTCGACGCTGGAAGATTTGATACACTAATGACACCTACAAGTTGGACACCACCACGATGGTCTGGGCTTTAATTAACACCAGAGGACCTCCACCACCTACTTCAGAACGTCACTCTGCCACCATCATCGGGACAAAGATGTTTGTATTTGGGGGCCGGACAGAGGAGGGGGTTCCGTACCACAACTACATCAGAGTGTTTGACATAGAGACCAACTGCTGGCTGAACACACCTTCTGCACATCCTTTTGCAGGAGGACGCAAGTTGCATTCAGCCCTTGCCTACAATGGAGAGCTGTACATAATTGGTGGTAAAAATGTGGAATTTACCTTACGTGGCCTTCGGACCTTAAGTTGCCTGTGGAAATTCAATTCAGAGACCTTTTCCTGGACGAAGGTTGAGTCCAAGGGGAAACCATTCCATTCAAAGTGTTGTTGTTGCATGGTGGGAGATCGCATCATCCTCTTTGGGAGATACGAAGATTACCACCGCAAACCCAATGACCTGTATATCCTAGACTTAAGTCCTAGCCTGAAGACGTTATGCAAGCTAGCTGTTATTCAGTGCAGTGTGGAGCAGTCTGAACTCCCTCACGACATCAGGTGGGAACTGAGAACCATGACTACCAACAGCGATAGAACAAAATAAACAATAGAGTCTTTGATGAGGACCTGTAACGTGCAACGAGTTTTGATGATGAGTCTGATGATGAGCACTGGACCAGTGAACTGAACATTCTTCTGAAAAACATTGAGTGCCAAACACGAGAAATCTTATTTTTTCCACAAGGGGCGCTCTAATGCAATTTAGGAATCATCCTAGGTCCCTGTAAAATGGAATGGACGGATGTGACAAGGGCCCAAAAAACGTCTCTTCCGTCCGCTCCAATGATAGGATCTTGAGAAAAAGGTCCATATCTCTTTTTACCGTGGTGAAAACGAGTCATTTCCGACGGGCGATCACTCTGCAATGGCGGATCGCGGTAGAAATATTATTGTTCCAGTTGTTAGACGGCCATCACCCGGAGACCTTTTGTTTACATCCGGGTCCTTGTGGTGGCTTCTGCAGCTCTAAAACGATCGGTGTAAACGGTAAGAAACGCTGCCACTGGATGTACCCTGTTTAAAAAAACCTCTGGCACTCGATGTGTTAAGACATGTTATAACACAGTGAGCCGTGCTCTGTGCTCTGTGTTTAAACAAAGTGTTATTAATGCTAGAAGTGTTGCACTGGATGTTAGCCTTGTTTTATTGTAAATAAACTGCAACTAGAGGTTAGGGCCGCTCTAGTCCCAACCTCCCAACCTCCCAACCTCCCAACCTCACGACCCACCTGCTGTCAAATAGAAAGCCTTTCTTCTCAGTGGTGGGACCGTCATTGGGCCGCCTGTACTGTGGGTAACCATGGCCATCATGAGGCAGTCGAGTGTTGTCACTGGACTGCTGTCCTTGAAATGTTCATTAGTACACCGTCACTCTTTGAGCTTTTATGGACGAGCACCGGCCACTCAGCCGGTCGTTGTCATGGCGACAGGGTGAGAAGACCAATCCATGGGGTCGATCACTCCCCACGTGAAGATCCGTCAGCAGGCCACGCCCCCATGACGAGGAATGAATGAATGGGTTCAATAAGGCAATCAAGCCGACGCCCAACTCTCCTCTCCCATTCATGATTTGAAGACTCCAACTAAATGGAAAGTAAAGCAGCCTAATACCAAAATACAAATAATAATAATAACCATAACGGCCACCGGCCGTAACAGTCAGCTATTTGAAAATTGATTGATTGATATAATATCTCAGAGTTTAAAATCCCTTGTTGGACAAGGTTAAATGTTGTGGCAGAACATGATGATTGATGATGATTTAATCATAATATTCACAAGATCTTCTCTATTTCCACTTGTCCTGAAACAAAATGAGTAAATTGGTTTCATCCCACAGGTGAAATTCAGTTTTTATCCACTTGAGTGATTGCCAGAGCCTGGAATCGTGACCTCTTGAGCCATGACTGCCTCCGTTAAACAGCACAGGGGTTCTCAAACATCTTCATGTCAAGGACCCCCACATTGATTATGTATTTGGCCGCCATCTGTAAATATTTTGTGCCATATGAAAGATTTGGATTTAAAACTTAAAAAAAACTAAGTTTAAAAGGCTTCTTCAAGATACTGAACTTACCTGTATAGACCTTGACACATTATCGGGGTTGGGAGTCGATCCCGTGACCTTCTGCTTGCAAGACAGACTTTTTACCCAAAGAGCCACTGTCCATGCTTTTTAAACTAAGGCCAAGTGGATAATGACAAATAGCTATTTTGGTTCCTAAGCATTCAAACATCTAGACATGCAACGGTGTAACAAACGATGTTATGCAGTTACAATCTTTTTTGTTTTGTTGTTTGTTGCTAATCAATTTAGAAGAAAAGCTATGTTGTAACAACTAGCAGATAGCTCATTGTGTTGAGATGCTGTCTACATGATCCAGAGGTTGTGGGTTTGAATCCCACCCTTGTCTTTACTGTGAAGCTTTCCTTTGCAGACTGACCTCCAGAAGAACAACTTATAAGCAGCACAGAAAGAAGAGTGAAGTGTCCCAGTAGAGTGGGGCAGCGGATACATTGGATGATATCCGTGTAGGATAACTTAGGTAGGAGTGTGCTGGTTCAAATCCAGTCACCACCACCTACTTCAAATCTGGTCTCAGTTACTGAGAGTGAGAGAATGGGAGGAGACTGGAGAGTAGAGAGAGAAGTGTTGGGGCAGAGGGAGTAGGGTGAGGGTAGAGAGAGAGAGGGGGAGTGCATGGGGTTGGGGACAATAGTGGACATTCTGAAGCCTGCGGTATAATCACGGTCTGGCAGAGCAAGAGGTTGAAGATGTGAAGACTCCCGCCAGCTGGTCCACACATTTAGGACGCAGCCTGGGGTCCCATCTGGGCCCGCAGCCTTTAAAGTATTCACACATAAAGATGGAAAATTATTGTAGCGGTATCTACATCTCAGAGGAAGAAGTATAACATATCCAAATAATTAAAGTGCTTAAAGTAATACAGTTATTAAAGCCAAATTATCACAAATGTGTACATAACTACTGTACTTGAGTAAATGTGCTTTACTTTATACAACTGCAGCTTTCAGTCACTTGGTGGGAGGGGAGGATTCATGGGCAATATCTGTGCTTCACAGTAATAGCTACAACATCAAACAAAGATGTATAGTTGTATATTAAAATTTAAATGCTCATCAGCATTCAAGTTATTAAATCTTAAAGAGATTTGTGTAATACATTTTGTAGTCAAATAATCATCATTCTAATGGTTGTCCTCTCATCTGGTTATTGTGGTAATCATTCCAGAATTGAGGATGCTGTTTAATTGGTCCATGCCTTGTACATTAACATAATCATACAATTTATTTACTCAAGAGGACACTAATGAACATCGTCCCAGGAGATAATTTAAGAATATTTTCTAGTGTCTAGTGGGCTGCAGAAAATAGTGTGTGTGTGTCTCTGTGTGCGTGTGTTTGTGCATGTGCATGGGAGGGAGCACATGCGTGTGGGCGCATGTGTGTGCCTGTGTGCGCCTGTGTGCGTGCATACACCCCAACCAGGGACCATTTTATCTGCTACCATTTTGGAGGCGGTATCGCTGTCTCAAGGCCCCATATTTTCTGATGAGGCCATTTTGTAGCTATTCCGTTCAGCTCTGAAGTGTTGCAAGCTCCGCTATCACACCGCAGTGTGTCTACGTAGGTAGTGCACCTCCTACTGGCTCCGCTGTCACAACGCAGTGTGTCTACGTAGGTGTTGCACCTCCTACTGGCTCCGCTGTCACGCCACAGTGTGTCTACGTAGGTGTTGCACCTCCTAGTGGCTCCACTGTCACGCCGCAGTGTGTCTACGTAGGTGTTGTACCTCCTGCTGGCTCCACTGTCACGCCGCAGTGTGTCTACGTAGGTGTTGCACCTCCTAGTGGCTCCACTGTCACACCGCAGTGTGTCTACATAGGTGTTGCACCTCCTACTGGCTCCACTGTCACGCCGCAGTGTGTTTACGTAGGTGTTGCACCTCCTACTGGCTCCACTGTCACGCCGCAGTGTGTTTACGTAGGTAGTGCACCTCCTACTGGCTCCGCTGTCATGTCGCAGTGTGCTTACGTACAGATGTGGCATTCTAAAGTGTCAGAGAGACCCTGCAGTAGAACATCAGTGGATTGTCCCCGTAGTGTCGCGGACAAAGGGGAGGATTTGTCAGGTGTGAAATGTTGCCAGGTGCGAATTGGCCTCTTTTCACAAAAGGTAAATCAAGAATAACAAAGGGGGTAAAAAAAGACTTTACAGGCAAAAATCACGAAAAGTGAAGAGAAGTGTGAAGAGGCCAGATGTCAGGTCTGTAGGTGGTGCACCTCCTACTGGCTCCGCTGTCACGCCGCAGTGTGTCTACGTAGGTAGTGCACCTCCTTTTGGCTCTGCTGTCATGCCGCAGTGTGTCTACGTAGGTGGTGCACCTCTTTACCATCCTAGCTGTGCCTCGGGTTGGCTCCCACAGTGCCAGTCCCAGATGGCCGCTTCCACCTCCCGAGCCACTGCCACCCACAATGTCCTCGCAATGAACTTTGCCATTTTAGCTTTGCACGTTAATGAATAATTTAACAGCCCCATTAATGTGTCACTGCAGCATGTCAAAGCAGCCTGGAAGGAGACCAAAGTGCATTTATTAACAAGAAGCTTAAAACCACGGAGAAACACTATGCTGACCTGGCAAAAGACAAATGACACATCCAGTGACTAATCAAACTCTGCTGTCAGCCAACTGTTTGTTTCTGAGAAACAGGATAAGCTGACAAATTGTTTTTGGAAGAACACTTCTACTAATGTCAGCAGTGTATGGATGTTGACAAATCCATTTAACATTTTGTATCAGATGAAATGTGTGAGGGAGATGCAATATATGTAGTGAAGAATGGATTAAAGGGTAAAGAAAAGCAGTGGATATCCATAAACCATGAATGTATTTACATTTTCCAGGGACTAGATAGGGAACTAAAACACAATGCACAGTTCAGGGGAGTATAATAATACTAATACTAATAATAATAATAATACTGTGTTCCCTTTAAAGTTCAGCTGCAATGGCTTTTCGGTTACCTTTATTGTGAAATTTCCTGGTAAACGAGAGGCTGGTTGTGCCTAAGCCAATCACAGTGTATGGCCAACCGTCCCGTCCCCCAGGGCTATGGGATAAGTGCAATTACACTGCCTTGTGTCGGTCCTCAAGTCAGTGGGGCGGCAGTGGCTCAGGATGCAGGGTTGCAGGGTCAGTATCATGTCAGTATCGTGTCAACATCTGAGAGCAGGGGGGACGACCTTTACTTTTTGGATACGATTTGCGGAAAAGGGTAAGAATCATGCATAGTGGAAAATATTTGCCGGTGTCTCCCCCCCCTCCCCAACAGCGGTTCCAAATGGGGCTACGGTCAACCATCTCAGCGACCTTGATCTACACCAGGGCATGTTCGACTGTATACCTGACTTCCAGACGCACACATCGATGAGGATTGTTATCACAAATATAACTATTTAACGCTTATTTTAGCAAAACAAATATCATATCACTTAACTCATTGACTGCCACAAATTAATTAATTAATTCATCCGTCTACCAGCAAAAACAGCAATTTTACTGTACCTTTGAAAAATCATGGAGATCGGCTCCATTCCAGAGCTATGGACATTTGAATGTGGCTTGTTTTTTGAAAAACACTTATAACAACAAATATTCGAGTACAATTGACTTTTGTGAATCCTTTAACATGGAAGGAGGGTAGGGCATTCCACATTTTGGTGGCATAATAGCATTTAATAGTGGAGTAGAATTATAAAGTATCAAAGAAATAGAAATACTCAAGTACAGCAAAAGTACCTCATAATCGTACTCAGCTACAGTAGCTGCTTGAGTAGAAGTACTTAAAGTTACTTTCCACCACTGGCCTGAGCTGATGTTATCCCAGGCGACCCGATAATGTGAGCTGAAGGACAAACATGCATAGTGTGTATGTGTGTGTGTGTGTGTGTGTGTGTGTGTGTGTGTGTGTGTGTGTGTGTGTGTGTGTGTGTGTGTGTGTGTGTGTGTGCGTGTGTGCGTGCACGTGTGCGTGCGTGCGTGCGTGCGTGCGTGTGTTTTGTGTTTTAGCGATCATGCTTTAATGGATGGGATAGCAGACTAAACAGATTGTTTTGTGATCAGCCTTTAATTGCCGTGAAACTTCGCTCACCTGAGTTACGAGGCAATTATCTCCCCCCTGCGCTATCTCTTCAATAATTGAATCATTAATGGACCCCCCCAACGACGTGCACGTACACACACACGCACGCACGCACGCACGCACGCACGCACGCACACACACACACACACACACACACACAGACAGACAGACAGACAGACAGACAGACAGACAGACAGACAGACAGACACAAAGGTTTACACTACTATACTTGTGAGGATCAACATGCTAGGACGGCATTGCAAATTGCAGAGAAATAGCAGATCTACAAACTCGCAACGCATCATGAGCTTGTACATTTGGTACTTTTTTCGCCACACAGCCAGGGAAAACTGCCCCTAACACCTAAATCTATAACTATGTGTAAGCCTAACCTCAACCTGAATCTATTTCTAATTGTAAACCTATATATTAATAAATAAATAAAACATAAAACAACATTCTTTCTTGTTTGGACAAAGTTTTTACTATACTTACTATACTATAGATAGATAGATAGATAGATAATTTTATTTCTGTGTCCTGCACACAAAGCGCCCAACCCTCATGGGTTTATCCCTTGCATTGTGTTAGAAAACTGCATCCACTTGTGGTGTTAGCGGGTCATTTTTGACCCGTGATTTAAATCAGCCCAAAATACTAAAAAAAAAAGTATTTTATTTAATTTTTTTCTCCATGCATTCATATCCATGTAAACACTTTTAAAAATATTATGTTGGGTTAGGGCTAGGGTTTCATCTTTCAATATATCTCGTTTTCTATTATAAAAATGTTAAAATTCACTCATTACATTTCCTATAATGAAGGCAATGGATAATGATGTTATCTAGCTATAATATAACAATTAAGAATAATAATTAGAACACACTTCCAAAAAAAATAGTTTTCGTTTTTTAACTTTAAAAAATTATAACATTAATAAAAATAGTGACACTAGTGGTGTTAGGGTCCGAAATGACCCGTATACCATAGAAGGTAAAAAGTCATTTATTTTTCATAAACTCAAACTTTACTTTACTCCTGATAGCAAATGCTAATTGAGGACAAGTCTCTCTCACTCTCAAACATGTAAACATTGAATATTGACAATTTGGGGGGGAATTGAGCCACACTTCTTTGCCGGGTCATTTCGGACCCTAACACCACAAGTGTAATTTTTTTTTTTGAGACCATCAGAATTAATTAAAATGATGATAAATAATTTTGTTGCGTTAAAATGTCTATTTCTGAGGATATCATGAAGCCTCGTTCCAATAAAGAAATGTAAAGGGTACTTTTTACTTATTCAAACTTGAAAACGGGTCAAAAAAGACCCTAACACAATGGAAGGGTTATACAAGTAAGACGCGCAAACGCGGGAAGCGAACGCAATTTTTTTTTAAATAATAATGAAAAAAATAATTAAAGAAAAAGTAATCAATAAAAAAAAATTTCAACAAAGTGTTTGAAGTGCCTGTTTCACCCACTTCCGGGGGGCGGAGCCAAAATCCGAGCCTGAAGTATTTGTTCGTAGACCCCCACTTAGGGGGGGTAGAAAAAGTTTCGGAGCGATTCGGGCACTTTTCATTTAACATGGGGTTTCAATGGGGAGTTTTAGGAGCCTTCTCCGGGACGTGGCTTCCGGGGGAAGGGGCGGGCTTAAACGCAGGTATGTTCAGTTTTCAAAGACCTTTCATTTGATGTATGGTACGTTTGGACATTTACTTGGCTGCACACAGGCAGTGCACACAATAGTGCACACAGAGACCCAGAGTCACACACCCACAAGCCGAGCACGGTTTCATAGTAAGCTCCACTTGCGCGGAGGCGTCCTTCCGCTGCGTTCGCAAAGACAACATTTTACGTTTATAACATGTTTTACAATGTATTCACGTAGTACATTCAATTACATCTCAGAATTATACCTCAGAATTATACAGACTGTTCTGTCTTCTCTCCCAAGCTTGACAAATCTGCCACAACAAAAGCTCCTTTAACAAAACATAACTCAAATTTTTCATAATCATCCAACTCAAGGAAATTTCCACAAATAGAAGACATCTTATTCACAAATACCTCTCTTATATCATCATACTTTGAGCAATAAAACAAAAAGTGTACCTCATTTTCAATTTCCCCAAGTTCACAAAACAGACAATATCTCTCTTCCTCTGGAGTGGCATTAAACCTGCCAGTCTCCAGAGCTAATGGTAGTGTTCCTGACCGTATTTGTGCACATAGAGATCGTTGCCTTTTGCTTAAATTATACTTTACATACGGTTCTACAATGTACCTGTCTTTTATGAGACAATAGGTTCGTAACTTGGGCTTATACCATTTATCACTACACCATTGCTCTTTATATCTGGAAAACATTGTACTTCTAATTTTGTGAACGTCACATATTGACTTATTTTGAAAAATAAAAAACAAATCATTTGAATAAAATAAAGATCTCAATTCTTTTGTCCAAGAGTGACCAAATATAAAATCCCAGTTAAAAATCTTTTTTGTCAGTCTCTGGTCAGACATCTTCACAAGCCTATTCCATAGCCGAACCATTTCACATTTGTGTCAGATGCTTGGAGGTTCCCATCCCATATCCCTGTTGATTGCCAACACTGGAGTCAATTTATGGACTCCCAAAAAGGATCTATTAGCTCTATGATGCACAGTGTTACAACTTGTATGTTCCCGGAAACCCCAAACCCCAGAAGCCCCTATACTTGTGGTCCTCACAAGTATAGGTAGTACACACACACACACACACGCGCACACGCACACACACACACACACACACACACACACACACACACACACACACACACACACACACGCACACGCACATGCACGCACACACGCATGCATGCGCACACACACACACACACACACACACACACACACACTACTTCACCGGCTATCTTCCCAGAAGAATCCTTTCAATGTTGTATTTATTTTACCTGTAAACAGATCAATTGTTGAATTGTAAAACTAATATTAATGCAATGTTTCTTTAAATGTCTTTTTACCAGTAGGTATCACACTTTTAATTGATACATTTTTGATGTAAATCTGAACTTAGATATGTTAATTATTATGTTGACCACCTTCAATACTATCTTATATACAGTACAAATAATTATTTGGTTTTGTTTCTGCTACTGCTCGTCCTCTGGAGAAAAAAATGGACACAAATGTAGGCTGCCTTAATTGGCTTTGTGCTTGCAACTATCTCTGCTGCGGGGAGCACCAACTGGACCCTTACCCTGTAACTCCGAGAGTGTAAAAACAGAACCAAATGGAACTTTAAGGTCTCTCTGTTTATTAGATAGTTATTTTATAAACACCACTATACACTATATAGTTCCACAGCACCTGCTAAAGAAACCTTTTATTTAGTGAATGGTTCTTCATGTTCCTCATAGTTCTCTTTTTTGTCAAATATATATTTTCTTTTTCTTAATTTTTTATCCCACAATTTTGTAACCCATTTTTTCACCCAGTGCCAATTGTTTATGTAATACTGGGCGCTACACTCCCTCTGCCAGCCTAGGGAGAGCCAAGAGCCGAGCTCATGCCTCCTTCAATGCATGAGAGCTAGCAAGCCGCTGCTTATCACCTGACAGGGGGAGGTTCCCTGGTTAGACGAAGCGCGTGGAAGGAATACGTTATTCCAACCAGTTCCTTTCCCCTCCATCAGGCGCCCCGGCTGTAAATATATATTTTTTTATGGTTCTTTGAGGTACACCTTTCCACTTAAACCTTAGCATCCCAACTGTGTGCGTGTCTATAGGCGAGCATTTACCAAAAAGCAGACATGCAGCTGTTTTTGACACAGATATTTGATGTAGAGGGGAAAGAATTGCTGTACATTCATTATATAGCCTATACTGTAGGGTTTAAGTGGTTAAGGGTTATTTAAAGAACCTTTGTCTGAAAGGTTCTTTGTGGAACCCAACACTAATTTCTTCTATTGTATACCATGGCATCACTCTGAAGAACCAGCTTCGGTTCCAGTTGGCACCTTAACCACTTAAACCCCAGCATCAGTATTGTGGGGAAAGCCTTCGCAGGAAATAGCAGATTGACAAAGCTCACGACGCGTTGCGAGCTTGTAGATCTGCTGTTTTTAGCGGAAGCTTTCCCCACAATAATAGAAAACAGAAAAGAGACTAGTATAGAGCCCAGAGGGACTCTGGTCAACCACATAGGTTTTAAGCAGTGGTGGAAGACTTTACTGTGTATAGTATTCAATGATTCCCAACCTTTTCAACATGTTTTACTTAAGTATTAGTATCAATACTGCAATGTAGAAATACTCTGTTGCAAGTAAAAGTCCAGAATTACAAATTTACTTAAATAAAAGAGTATTGGTGTCAAAATGTACTTAAAGTACCAAACGTACTCATTGTGCAGAATGTCCCATTTCACAAGTTCAAAATGTATACAAATCTTTTGAAAATAGCAGATCTACAAGCTCACAATGTGTCACATAGCAACACATTGTGAGTTTGTAGATCTGCTATTTTCAAATATATATATAGGGCTGAAGTGGTTAATGTATGTTTTGTGATAATAATCTAAATCTGCAAAGTAACTAGTAACAAAGCTGTCAAATAATGGTAGTGGAGTAAAAGTACAATATTTGCCTCTGAGATGTAGTGGAGTAAAAGTAAAAGTATTGAAAATGTACTCCAGTAATGTAAACATTCCTTAAGTACATTACTTGATGGATTTAAGTGGTTTAATTTGTCTGTTTGTAACTGTGTATAGAAAAGTAACTGCTACAAAGTTCCAGGAAATGACGTAACAAACGGCATACAAAAAGACAAAACAACAAAAATACAACAATCCACAGACATCTTTTTTTTTATTGATCAAACTGAAAGAGCTTTTCATTGAAGCAACAACTTGTTTTCTCTTTTTCTTTTGGCTGTACAGTTGTATAATTTCTCCCTCTTCTCTTGTAGCCTTCCACTTTAACCAGTGTATACAATCCATACATTTTCTAGAGCTTGACACACAGACTTAGGAGATAAAAAAAAAAAAAAATAGAATACAAATAAAATGAATTGAAATGGGAGGAGTTGACATTAAAAAAAATACAATACAGGATGAGTTTTGCCTCTTTGCTCCTCTTTTTAACACCGTAATATAAAGGTTTAGAATGTAAGTGAACACAAAGCAAAGGCTGTTTGATCTCTCAACGATGTATTTATCGTCTCTGTCGGGTGGAAACCTTGTATGTCCAAAACTGTTCCTGCAAAAAAAAGCTGATCTTGTATAGATCAGCTATTGTTGCTACTTTTGTGTGACACTGTAGTGTGACGAAGTCGGCAGCAACAATATAGCACTGGTTCTCAACGTTGGCCAACTAGACCCTTACCCTGTAACTCAGAGAGTGTACAAACGGGACCTTTTGGCTCTGTGTTTGATTTCTCGATTTTGGCTTCAGTACACAGTAAAATCCTGAGTGTTAGTTTAACTCTGAGAGAGTATACATGGCATCAAATGGACCCGTAAGGGTCCACTAAATGGACCCATAAGGGTCCATTTAGTTCCATTTATACTCTCTAAGAGTTACAAATGGATAAATGAAACACTGAGGATTTTACTGTGTATAGTATTCAATGAATCCCAACCTTTTCAATTTCAAGGACCCCCAGTTTTATATGAATTATAGCTAAAGGTGCTATTTGATAGCACCTTTTTTTTTAACCCAATCTACACTGTAAAACCCTAGGTGTTAACTCAACTCTGAGACTGTACAAATGGAACCAAATGGACCCTCTATATTTGAGAGTTAGAGACCCCATTAGGACCCCCAAGTGGTCATAATCCACACATTGAGAAACAGTGACTATACGTCACTGTTTCTCAATGTGTGGATTATGACCACTAGGGGAACTTAGTGTGTCTGCGGACATCTTTGTTTACGCCATTTTGTTGTTTACGTTTTGTTTACAATGTTTTGTTTACGTTGTTTGTAGACATCTTTGTTTGCTTTTGGTCCTTCTTCAAAGTCTGTATTTCATGCAGAATATCCTCAATGGTGGACAAAGTATACCCAACGGTACTTGAGTAGAAGAACTTGTAAACAGCTTGATGAAATAAGAACAAATCAAAAATAATTTCAAGGATAATTGGAAATAGTCCAGAGAGAGACAAAACAGGAGGATGCCACAGCCAGACACATTAATTAGGAAAAGAACAGGAGGTTGTTGACAGGCATGCAATGTCACACAATGGACAATTGATATGCATCTAGGCTTATTCCTATGTTAATTCGCTAGGTGTGAGTCGGGAGCCTTTGAAAACTTTGTTGAGGTGTGAATTTAAAGTGGTTTTAAATCTATGCGTGTGCCTGCGTGTGCTCCTGGTCAAATAGGTTCCGGCACGGCGTGCAAGGCCGTCCAGTGAGCATTGCACCCCTGGTTGTTGATCTAATCAGTGGTTCTCAACCCTTTCTCGACTTGCTGCGTTTGCAGTGGAACTAACATAGTAACGTTTAAGTTCCTGTTTTTTAAAGAAAAAATACCATGACATTATCTATATTTTCATATTCATATTAAATCGTAGTGTTTTGCCAATTATTTGGGGGGGGGGGCACTTGCAATATCCTCAAGGCCCACAGGTTGAGAATCATTGTTTAATGCTCCAGTACCTGCCAGGTACCATGTACCATGAAATGCGCTATGAAATGACAGACAACGAGTTACACCCATACGACAACTTCCACATAATTAACATTGCTGTACAGTCGCTCGTTAATGTCCACACAATTAACATTACTGTACAGTCGCTCGTTAATGTCCACATAATTAACATTATTGTACATTATTGTCCTCCCAACACAAGGTTTCACTCTGATTTGTGAGTACAGTTCCAGGTTAGCGACATAACGCATGAGTGAACTATTTCCAGGATATCACTGTTGGACTCATCAAAAACATAATAACAACTCTATGTTAATTAACAAAACCATAATAACAGGTGGCTTTATATTTGTTAATAACAGGTGGCTTTAATTCCCACATTCTCTTTCATGTTACCAGAATGACAGACAGACACAGCAGTTACAGTTTGCTTCCATTTGCACACTCTCAGAGTTATGTAGAGTCCTTGAAATAAATAAAAAAGTTTGATAACCATCGCTTTAACCAATAAGGGGTTGTGTCCACCAAGACTTAGTTTTTAATTTTTTTCACCTTCCAGAGCCTAGCGTATATTTTGAATTGTTTAGTGTGAGCACCGCGTTTTGTGGAAACCCCAGCAGCCTGACGAGGTGCTGAGTGTTAAGTTAGCGTTTTCACGTTCACCTGGTGGTGTTTTTATCTGCTTGCTCAGAGAGCTGAAATATTTTCAACCCGGCATCGTTAAGCGAGCGCCATGGTATTTTCAGACAACAACAAAAAACACCTGGGAGGACACAGCTGCTAACGGTGAAAATATCCACCGCGCATGTATTGTTTTTTCACATCAGCAGTGATAAAAGATACCCCCCTCCCTTGAAAAGAAGAGCGAGAAACAAAGAGAGTAACTAAATCAGTTGTTCTCAAACTCTTTAATTTCCCCATAACACAGAGTGTACACAATGGTTCTATTTGGCACATTGTCTCATACTCTGTTTGTTTTATTGTTTTTATACAAAATCACCATTGCAATGATAACAGTTGTCATCATTGCAATGGTGATTTCGTATAAAAACAATAAAACAAACTTTTCAAAAAGTCATGAAATTAAAACATATATTTCTCAAACTTTTAGAGCATAGCCGTGGTCATAATGGGATATAATTAATAGATGCCTCCCACAGTTGTCAGTCATGTAGGGAGACTGTGCCTTTACTGGACAAGGCTCACATGTCCCAGGAATGGGTGGACCCAGCTTTCCCAGCTCAATTATTATTATTTCTTCAACAATTCCTAATTATTTCACAGATTTTGCCTACATGAGGTGTTATTATGGTATTGATTTTTTTATAGGGCCTCCCGATGATGTTTTTCATTTCTTTGTGATATTTTATATTGAAACACTAAAGAAGAGCACCTCAATTTGCCATGTATGTATGTAACCCCTGTTGTACTTTAATATATTTTGAGGAGTATTTGTATGGAATATATTATATCGGGTAAAATATACCCAACGTTAGTGATGGTGTGATAATAATTATTCAACGTTAGCGTTCTAGGGTTAAGAGGCCAGAAATGACACATTTGGTGGGTCGTTCAATTCTATCCTGAGCTGCTTCTTTCTTTTCTTTTTTACTATTCAATTTGCAAAGATGACATAAAAACAAGTCGAGTAACAAATGTGACATATGAAACCAATATGTCAAACCAATTATACAATTCCAAATATTCGAGACAAGACGGTAATTGCAATGCTAATTACATAGATATAAATGAATAAAACAGAGAACAACGCGTAACAGAACATGAGGACATTGTAACCAGATACAGACTCATACACCTCAATACTGAGGCGCCAACACTGCAGTGACATTTTCTTTTTTTAAATTACTTTAAATATATTTTTTTAACTGCAGCCCTTGTTTTATTGTCTAGCATATCAGTCAGTCAGTAAGCTTTTTGCAGTGTGTATCAGAACTAGTCAAAAAAACATGTACATAAAAATAGGTCCCTAAATCAAAGCCATTTTTGCTCTTATAGGGGCAGGAGATATTAAATGATTTGTCATAATATACATTTATTATCATAATTTATGCACCATGCAATTCTTTAGAGTTTTACATATTATACAAGAGCGTTGCTTATCGGTCGGAGGTTCATGTAGGTCATGATATAAAGCATGGCTTTGTAGACGTGAAATAAACACTGGTTCTACAATGTCCGGTCCAAATGGACCCTTATGGGTCTGTGACCTCAGAGTTAAATTAACTGTGTTCGGGGTCCCAGAGATGATGATAATAATGATAATAATATTAATAATAATAATTGTATCAAATTGGGGTCTGTGGTATTATGTATATCTATAACTGGGGGTCCTTGAAATAAAAAATAATCATTGAACTAAACTATACGGTAACCCCTATTTACACAGTGTTAAGTATCAGTGTCAATTTAACTCTTTACAAAATGGAACCACATGGACCCGTAAGGGTGCATTTTGGACTACTGGTGGTCCCCGGACCAGACTTTGAGAACCAGTGGAGTTAAAAAATATGAATATTGATTAACTGATTGCTGTGGTATTTTTGTGACATCATGTTTTAATTTATGATGACGTCTAGTTGGTTAAAGATACAGTAAGTGATTTTTCTTTTTATTTATTTTTTAAAACAAAAAGTGTTTTGTTAAAAGGTTAAAGTTCTATTTACTGATTCAGTAATCATTGCTATAGAGTGTTTTGCTCTATAACGGGTGTCTCTCCAACTCCAGAAAATATATGTTCAGGTTTGTCTGCTCGTATTCTTTGCGGCATCACAAAGAAGTCGCTCTCTAATAAAAGTGTTATCCCTACGTAAATGTATATTTTCTGTTGGAGAGAGCGGGAGACCCCTGATACTGAACATACACTCTGTAGCAATGATTACTATCACAATATAGAGCTATTTAATACTTTTTAAGTGGCAGTCTATAAGTTGCTTGATTCAATATTTAATAATCATTTTTGATCAGACACGCACCCTTCCTATATAAACCCATTGAACGTCAAACTCCAAACGTCAAAATGTCCTTGATTCTTTTGACTGATATTGTCCTTCAAATGCGTGAGGGGTCTGTTTTTTTTTATTTTTTTGTTAAGTTGCAATGGGTTCATACAGGAAGGGGCGTGACTGATACAATGAATATCAAATATCTAAATATTGAATCAAGCAACTTAAAAACTGTCTGATGTGCACACAAAAGCCAGAGTAGACGTTAAAAATGACCCCAGAAAGTGTTCTAAAGTTAAATACCCTTTAGAAAAAAGAAACTCACTTACTGCACCTTTAAATTATGTCAGTTGACGTCATGGCGGACAGATCTCGTCTTTGTTAAAAAGTGACACTGTACATTAGCTTCCATGGCCACAAGTTCAAACCACAGTGAGACCCCCACCCCACGAAGCCCACCCGCAACCCCCACCCACCCCCACCCATCATATGTTACATAGGTTCAGTCCAAACAGGATGGGAGATACTTTGAAGAGGATTTAAAAAAAACTAAAAAAACTAAAAAACAAACACTGAAAATAAGAAATGAAGAAGGACTAAAGTTGTCAGGTTTCATTAATTGTAAAATAAAAAAATATACAACCAAAAAAAGAAAAGAAAAACACAACCCACAATAACCAAAATGCTTATCCTTGAAAAAATTCGGTTGGAAATTGATTCTTTTTTTTTTTTTTACAGGTTGCACAGTTTGTATACATCGAAATACTGGGTTTTAGACGCACCGATTCTCAACATCTGGCTCTGGGGTCCCACCGGGGGTCCAAAATGGACCCTTACGGGTCTCAAACTCTGAGAGTGTATACATTTTTCTTACATTTTTTCTTTTTTCATTCGGACCCCAAATCTACACTGTTAGAAATTCTCAGTGGTCATTTATCCAAACGGGTCCCATTTGGTTCATATGTTGTACACTCTCAGAGTTACAGACCCGTGAAAGGGTGTCCATTTCGACCTCCCTGGTGGTATCCGGTGGCCCAACGTTGAGAAACCCAGTGGTTTTTAGATGAAACCAGTATGACGAGGGTGGAGGAGGAGCCGGGAGGGGGGGACCGAGGATGCGGAGGAGGAGAGAGGTGTGTGGGGGGGGGGGGGGGCTCGGGGCTCGGGGTGGGGGGAGGGGGGTAGGACCACGTTCACTCTTCTTCTGTGCATCCCAGTATCTCGGCGCGCAGGGTGATGCGTCCGTACCACGACCACGGCAGGATGCGGACGAGGCGGGCGTAGATGGGCGGGTCTATCACGTTCTTTCTGTGCGTGTCGTTGTCGAAGTTTCCTTGGAAGACCTGGAAAAGGGGGGGAAAAAAATCAAAGTTACGATTTATTGTTTTTCTCTCAAGTACCCCCCAGGTTTGGTAACCATTAGGCCAACGGGACCCCACGATCGCTCAAGACAGTCTGCCCGGCGCAAAGCAGGAGCCGACTAGCAAGCGCGGCTGCTCTTGCTATCTTCAGACCGAACCGTGGCTGTCGCTTTCACACTTGGTGCCCGTTGTCTAAATACCAAATGATCATGCGCCCATGTTTGTGTTGTTCTGAAAATGCAGTGTTTCTCAACATGTGGTTCTGGGGTCAAGCCCCCAGAAGCCCGCGGTGGAACAGTGAAGCGGCCGTCGCCTGGTGGTCCGCATTTAAAATGCTACTGCGCGTGCATCTACCGTTTGTGCGCCTGCTCATAACTCTATGGCCACGCCTATTCAACCCAATATTGCATAGACCCAATGGACCCAATGTTATACTTCCTTGCAGACTTCCGGGTGCTTCAAACGCCACTGAGAAACTTTCATTGAAATTAATAGCTGGGGGGGGGGGGGGCAGTCCACCCTCTAGATATATTCTATAACGCTATAGGTCTGGCACTATCAGGACGCACTGCTAGCACAGAACGTGTGCTCTGCACAAATTCAACAAAAGCTGATCTAAATGCAGAGTGCAAACATCGCGTAACTGTTTAGGCAGCACATTGTGGGGATTAAGACGTGCCTAGGTGGGTTCAAAAATTCACACACACACTGATTGCAATCAAAATCCAGACCACTAGACCATTATCCACATCATTATGGCGAGTGTGCCATATGGTAGCCTACCACCAATATGTAAATGGTTGCTGTGCTCAAACAGCAGATAAACAATTTTCAAGGACTTGATTCTTTATCCTATTAGTAAAAAGGTTGCCGCTGTTCATCGAGATAAAGGGAGATAAATTGTGCGCACGCACGCACGCACGCACGCACGCACGCACGCACGCACGCACGCACGCACGCACGCACGCACGCACGCACACACACACACACACACACACACACACACACACACACACACACACACACACACACACAGGTATTGCTACTGTTATAAATACAATGAATAGAAAGCAGTACATCTCACAGCAGTGATTATTAGAGAGCGTGTGTTTGTGGAGTTTAATGGACAGCAGAATGGATGCTCCATTGAAGGCTATGATCATTTCAATTACAATGTATCTAATTACCACTGCTTAATTGGGACGTTCATTGGGAGGCAATAGGCCTCACTGTGTGTGTATTTTAAAACCAGTGTGCTGCAGACAGTCTGCCAAAGTTCACACAAAAAAACTTGAATTATGTATCTTCCAATCAAAATTGACTTAAAGTGAAAATGTAATTAAAATAAAAGTACTCAAAATGTATCTTTTGAATATATTTCAAAGTTTGTTAGTTTCTTTCAAAAATGGCCGCTCTAAAAGCTCACAACGTGTCGTGAGCTTGTACATCAGCTATTTCCGAATAGCTGAATAATAGAATATGGGTATTGTATTAATCCTATATTAAAATCCTATAAATAAAATAAAATAAAACAAATGAATCAGGGTGGTGGGCGGGTGGGTGGGCGACCGACAGTGGACATCACAAACGTAACATGCAGACTTGAAAGGCACACCGTTGGTCCGATCTGCACCAAACATGGCACAATCACAAACACTGTTCAGGGGTCCACCATGACAATAGTCACACCAGGGGCCACGTCAGGGTCCCCCAGGGGCCACATGCACACTGTGACGGCCTCTTGGCCTTAGAGATCTGTGTCTGAGTTCCATGGGCTTGCTCACCCTATATAATGGGGCCTGCGCCTTCACTCTGTCTCTTCATCTGGTTTGGTTTGGTTGCTTTGAGCCTTGAATAGCTTGGTGATTTGGTGACCATTGTTCTGATCAGCGTAATAGCACTGCATTTGAAAATCTAAGAAAAATCTGCAAAGTAACTAGTAACATTTTCTAATTATTGTAGTGGAGTAAAAAGTCAAATATTTGCCCCTGAGATTTTGTGAAGTAGAAGTATAAAGTATTGAAAATGTTAAATACTCAAGTAAAGTAAAACTCTGTATGTACTTGAGTAAACGTACCTAGTTATTTTTCACCACTGATGAAGGGTAGTAAATAAATCAGCAGAGCTGAAGTATTAAGGAGAGATGTTTCCTGTGTCTGTATTCATGCAAGGCAGCCCGGCAGCTTTATGAATAAGATATGTCCAATTATGATAACGAACAGGACAATGAGAAAGAACATTTGCATAATGAAGAACCTCACTTGTATTCAGCCTAACAGTTTAAGTGCTTATACGTGATTTCACTGGAAAATAAATTAAAATCAAATAAATCATACACGGATATACGGACGGACGGAGGAACGGACGGACAGACAGACAGACAGACAGACAACAACAAACGGTTCACAATTTCCATAGATACAATGCAATCGCTTTACTCAACTACTGTGTTTTGTAAAATGTTTTAGGTACTTTTACTTTACTTGAGTCTGTTTTTCTGTAATTCATAATTCTACTCCAATTTTGAAAATAAAATAAAATAATATACTCTTATTCAATTCAATCCTTTATTTCAGACCCAGGGGAGATCCATATCACAATAAACAACAACGCAATAAAACCAAGAAAAATTACAGAAAAATAAACAAAACCTAACTTTGGTACTATAGCCTAACTAAATGTTTTTTCAACACTTTGTACTTTTACTCAAGTCACATTTTGAACAAAGGTATTTTAGTTGTAACTTTATTTTTATATTGTGGCAGTGCTACTTTTACTTGAGTAAAACATAAAATACACGCACACACGCACACACACACACACACACACACACACACACACACACACACACACACACACACACACACACACACACACACACACACACACACACACACACACACACACAGGTTCTTTAAATAACCCCTTATTTTAATGGTTCTATGTTCTATATTGTCCCCTCTACAGTACATCAAATCTATTTGTCAAAAACAGCTGATGTACTGTAGTTTTAGAACAGCTATTTTGGCAAATGTTGGTTGGTTTCTGGTTCCTCAAAGAACTTTGACAAAAAAAGGTTCCATATAAAAAACGATTTATTACATTAAATGGTTCGGAACCTTGTAGCCTTTTATAGAACCATTTAAAAAACATTGTTTTTCTGTGTGTATACCATGGTTCATGGTTTCATCAAAGCCTGTTCGCTGTGCCATTATTCTCTCATTAGTCTAATGTAATACAATCAGAGGCATATGCACTGCAGCTTACATGACTCTATTTAATTGGCCCTGAAAATAAACATGACAGCAACTTTTAATTGCCAGAAGTTTGGTTGGAAGAACTCTGAGGCAAAAACAATGAGTAAGCAGTGCACAAGTTTATAAGTTATGACTGGCAAATAAAAACAGGTGTGCAACAGTTATTTGAACTAAACTAATACAAATAAACAATAATGTTTTTTTGTTTTGTTTTCAAAATTTTTATCCCACGATTTAGCAACCCCATTTTCTTCACCAATTGTGCCAATTGTCTAAGTAATCATGGGCGCTACACTCCCTCTGCCAGCCTAGGGAGAGCCGAGCTCATGCCTCCTTCAATGCATGAGAGCTAAGCCTTCTTATCACACGTACCGTGTGGAAGGAACACGTTATTCCAACCAGTTCCTTTCCCCTCCATCAGGCGCCCGCCCCGGCTGACCAGGGGGAGGCAGTGTAGAGACCAGGATTACTGCATGTTTTTTATGAGGGTACCTACCCTAGGGGACATGGGGAGAACATGCAAACTCCACACAGAGTAGGCCCTTTCACCAACCCCACCTAGGGTATGGGCACTGATGACGCGGAGGAGAGAACACGGCCCCAGCGCCCAAGGTGTCCCCATAGCCGCGGGAAGACCTTTTAGGTAAGCGCGCGTGCATGAGGACCCCCCGCGCGTGCGATTTCCGCGGTTCTGGGCGGATTGGGTTGTTTTTTTCCCAGTTTTTGGTTTCTTTATTTCGGTTTTAGGGTTAGGATTAGGGTTAGGTTAGAGTTATGTGATTTAATTCTTATTTTTGCCTGATTTTACCGATTTATTATCAAAAATGTTTTTTTTATTTTTTTTTATGGGGGGCGGTAGGGGGTGCGGTACCTGGGGGGAGGGGGGGCGGCCGCACCCCCAGCACCCCTACTTCCCGCGGTACTGGGTGTCCCCGGCGGGAATCAAACCCAGGACCTTTAGCTGTGAGGCGACAGCGCTACCGACTGCGCCACCGTGCCCCTATTTCATGGCATTACATAGGAGTGGGTCGTGTCTGATAAAATGAATATCAAAAATATTCAATCAACTTAAAAACTGTCTTGGGGTGCACACAAAAGCCAGAATAGACGTTAAAATGGCCGGTCGGTTGGCCGGCCGCCTAATTGAACTCATATAGATATTTTTGGGGAAATGTGTGCAGGATGTGTCAATATAGCATTTGTCTTACGTAGACAGCGTAGCACGTTGTCATGTCGTCAATTTGTAATGATTTGCTAGCATAAAAAAGTAATTGCTATGGTCCTATGGTCCAGGCTTAATGAATCACATTAGTCATGTTGCCATCAATAAAAACATGGTATGACTGATGTCTTTCTTTTGAGTCTGATAAAAAAACCATTTGTAGATCAAATAAAATGCCATGAAAAACATCCAGGGCGACATATGAAGGTGCAACAGGCTAGAATCAGCCACTAGGTGTTTCAACACCTCTGCTGCATGAGGTTCCTCATGTCCTTGACTCGTGTCTTGTCTTGCCTTGCCTCTCACCATTCACCTCATGTGCATAACTGCAGTGCAGGTTTCCAGAAGTCAGCGTTCACCGGCTTCCTGTTTCCGGTTCAGTGTCACACACACAAACACACACACACACACACATAGGTTTGTTTGATTGGCTCGGCAGCAGAGGTGAACGGGAAACACCAATGACACCTTTGTGTTTCCAGTTCAAATATAGCCTGCTGAGCCAATCAAATGAAGCAGAGGGGAAAACTGACCCCGGAACAGGAAATGTTCTGAGGAAGAGAACTGCAGTTATGCACAGAGTCCATTATCTGCCTATATTGTCTCTGTCTGTCTGTCTGTCTGTCTGTCTGTCTGTCTGTCTGTCTGTCTGTCTGTCTGTCTGTCTGTCTGTTTGTCTGTCTGTCTCTCTCTCTCTCTCTCTCTCTCAATGTCTTTGATTGGTCAATCTCTCTCTCCCCCTCTCCCTCTCTCAATATGCTTCTGACAGATTTGGAATCGTTTTATTAGAAAATGCATGAAATATTCAAATCATCTTCACCTTGTTCTGCCCCCCCCCCCCTTCCCAAACCCCACCGCTGTTGGAGCTTTGATCTCCTTCCAGATCGCGGCCGCGGCTCACAGATCTCACGGGGTGCTTCGACTCAGATCATTTCCTGAACATTGCTTAATGACCTTCCTCTCCGTTTTGTAAGAATGTTCATGGAACATTTCAATCGTTTCACAAATGGGTTATAACGGAAGTCTCCAATCCTCATTGTGGCAGGTGAGCAGAGAGAAAATTGGGCACAATGAAATTTGTGTCAAACCAGACACAGGATCGTGTCAAAGGTCGCGTGCAACCTAGTCAACAGGATCTGAATGTCTCAGTAGAATAACAGGGAGACCAAATACCAGCACCACAATTGTATAAGTTATTTGTATAAACATACTCTACCGTTTTTATTCACTAAAGAAAATGACATAATGGAGCTTCAAAGGTGCAACAGACAACCTTCAGCCACTACCCTTTTGTTGCATACCAGTATGGATCTATAGTATGACATAGGGCTGAAGTGTTAATGTATGTTTTGTAATAATCTAAATCTTCAAAGCAACCAGTAACCAAAGATGAAAGTGTTTTTGGCCAACATCCGATTGCTGATTATTGCGATACACGTTTCCAGTAGGGTTGACCTTACACTGTTATACAATATTCTGGATGCAGATGCAGAATTATAATAAACAGTGCATTCTTATTACCTGATTTATTAGTTCTACTGATGCACATACTAGAGAAAACAATGTATTTTTTTAACCCTTCTTTACCGTATGGAAAGCTACTGTACCCCAAGGAAACACAGATGTTGCAGCCTTAGTCATCACCAAAGTCTTTTTCAGCTTCAAATTCAAACAGATAAAAATATCGGCTACCCCCAACGGTAACACATTACTTAGGTTGGGTCTATATACGCATTATAATCACATTTAAAATGCGCTTATGAGGTATAATGACACGTTATAAATGATAATCATGTATGACAACTTAAAGGTTCTATGACATTTATTTTCACTTGTTTTTTTTTAAATGTTTTTTGGGGGGTTTATGACCTCAATTACACCCAAAAAATCTGAACTTTGAACATTCAGTGGATTGTCTGTGGTCTGGGGTTTTCTGAATAATTAGGCTGAAAAGTAATCTGAGCTTGGCCCTTCGGCAGTGAGTTCACAGCCGATTAATCCCGCCCACTCTCCTCCTCGCCCCTCCCCTCCCCTATCCTTTCCTTTGGGGGGGGGGGCGGAGCAGAGGCGATGATTGACAGGCAAAATCCCTCACCAGCGACACCCGCAGGCAAAGATTTATTTTTTCATTGCAGTTGAAAAGGCTTTAGAAATGTGAGAGAAAAAACACCTGCCATGGATCAATGGAGTGGCATTTTTTGTTAAAACTTTCTATACACGTTTGAAGGACCATAACAAAGACTTTTAATGTGTGGTAAAACTGAACGTCATGAAACCTTTAACAACGTTTATAACATGCTGGTCATAATGCATTATGAGCTCAGTGGAAAAGCATAATAAAACTACCTTAACTTAGCTAGTTATAAAGTGTCTTTGTAATGCATAACTATACACATTTATGAGTGTTATGAAGCATTATAAGTGTATTATAATGCATTCTAGACCCGATTATAGACCCGATCTTTAAGTAAACTGTTACCTGGTGGCTATAATGTGCTGTTCCACTGAGTTTATAAAGCATTATGCACAGTACTTGTACATTGTATTACTATAAGTTATAATACTTAATATACATTGTTATAAGTTATACATAATTATAAACATTTATATCAGGTAATGCCTTATAATAGCATTATAATGCATTATAAATGTGGTTATAACACATTATAGACCCAACCTTAATATAATGTCTTATTTTAAGTACAGTACTTGAGTAGATGTACTTAAATACTTTCCACCTCTGCATTGGGGAAGATTTGCATTCAAAAAGGCTCTAAAAGGCTCAGGATTGGGTTTGCAGAATTGCACACTGGTGCACTTTAAGTTCTTCAATGTCAATACATTGTTTGATTAGGTACCAATGACTTTAGCATTGAAGCTTTGCAAAGAGAAATAGAACTGACTTCTGCTCTACAAAATACCTTAATTCAGTCAATAGTCATTTGTTACTTTCCGTTGCGATCAATCAAGGCCCATCTTTTAGTACTTTACTGACATAAATGAACACTTCTGTTATTAATTATATTAATCTACTCAATACATTGATTGATCAAAATGAGTTATATCAATTACTATAACTGCTAGGCATGTGAACATCCAAATGACTTTAATAGATGAATTTCAGTTGTCATCATGGTATCATTGTATTGTCTTTGTCTGCTGTGAGCAAATTCAGTGCTATGTCTTGATATGAGTAACATATCAACTTTCACCCTGGGTACTTTAGAATGCAACAAGATGCTGGTAAGAAGGATACACAGTTTATTTTAGAAGACACTGCATCAAAATCTCAGGTTCCTAAGTCATTCGATATCAGCCATTAGTTTTTCGCTAAATGTGCTATTGTGCTAGGGCGACTGCAACACACAACACTGTTTAGGAGAGGGGAATTCTAGGTGTGACTGCTCACAGTGGAGAAATAACAAAATGGCAAACAAAGAAGGAAGACCATAAATGCAGAAGTTGATGTATGACAAGAATCTCTTCTCTCCCTATCTGGGGGCCGGATCGGATTTTATATCTATGAAACAACTCCTCTAGAGCAGGATGTTATCTCGATGAAACACCTCTAGAGCAGGACGTTATCTCTATGAAACAACATCTAGAGCAGTATGTTAACTCTATGAGACACCTCTAGAACAGGACATTATCTCTATGAAACACCTCTAAAGCAGGAAGTTATCTCTGACACACCTCTAGAGCAGGAAGTTATCTATGAAACACCTCTAGAGCAGGAAGTTATCTATGAAACACCTCTAGAGCAGGAAGGTATCTATGAAACACCTCTAGAGCAGGAAGTTATCTATGAAACACCTCTAGAGCAAGAAGTTATCTATGAAACACCTCTAGAACAGGACATTATCTCTATGAAACACCTCTAAAGCAGGAAGTTATCTATGAAACACCTCTAGAGCATGATGTTATCTCTTTGAAACAAACTCTCTAGAGCAGGACGCTATTTATATTTGTATGGTGCTATTCTATAGTACAGTGGCTAGTGGATTTGTACTGTTCTATTCTATTGTACACCACACGATAGAATAGATGCTCTGTTCTGCTCCGTTCTGAGACTGGTCCCTGGGTGATTGACCCTTCCTCTCCTTACTGTTATCCAACAGCTAAGAAAGACACACCGAGAGCTCCCATTTCTTTTTGTTCCGCAGTGTGCCTCCAGAATCACCCCAGAGTCCAGAGTCCGCTCCCCAGCATTGATTCCTTTTCTTTTTTTTCTCAGGGTGGACGTACGTGCGTGTCAAGGACACTCTGCGATACTTGGGGAGATCCCTGTGTGGGCTCCTCTGGGGGCTAGAGTGCTGACCAAACTCCATTATTTACACCTGCTGTGTAGGGGCCATGGGTTGCAGCTCAACGCACAACTCGCTGCTTTCTTGCCCTTCTTCCTCTGCCCTTTAAGGTGCTCGAAATACTTCGTTGCGCGCAGGGGCACGCACCGACAATAGCCGATCTTCTTCACAACTCGTCGCGCTTGTAGATCCGCTATTTTCAGTGCGCTACACCGGCACACAGCTTACGTATAACTCAGGCTTTACGTTGCCAATTTACAACTACAATGGAACTGCAATTGCACAATCTCTGAATGAGTATATATAGAGTCTGGAAGCTGTAATCTTCACGGGAAATACATTTTGAAATGTATTTTTGAATTTCAATTTATGATAAGGAACAAGCCATGTTATGCTTGGACTAATTTGATTTATATTTACGAGAATACTAGGACAAAACAGAAGCGGAGGGGAGGCGGGATACTGTATAATCTGCTTTTACTCCCGGGTCGGTTTTCAGAGCTTCCATTAGTACACACTGTATGATGGACGCGTTTGAAAATGGTGGGAGGCAACAGTCTGCCTCCAGAGACTACTGAATGGGTGGGGGGGAGGGGGGGGGGTTTAACACTCAATCAAACTCAAATCCACACAGTAACCACTTCTTTTAACCCATTTGAACCGGGAATGCATCTGCGTAACCACTTATAACCATTATTTTATACCTTGGCTATTAAAAAACATAGCAGATTTACAAGCTCGTAGTGTGGCACTTTTTTGGAAAAATCATGAAAATGTGTGCAAATCTTTTTTTTGTGTCTTCTAAATCTTAACAGTTAAAAAAAAAAAAAAAAACTTACGTTGCCATATCAGATGTTGTCAAACTTTTGCATGTCAAGGACCCCCAAAATGATATATGTTTTGGCCACCAACCGCTGTCTCAAAAAGTATTGTTCCAGGGACCCCCAGAAGCAAAGATTTGAGTAAAAAATGTTTGCTTAAAAAAAAAAAAAATATATATATATATATATATATATATATATATATATATATATATATATATATATATATATATATATATATATATATATATATATATATTCAAAGATTTGCACACATTTTCATGTTTAAAAAAAAAAAAGCAGATCTACAAGCTCATAGCGCGGCACTCGGTGCCGCGCTATGAGCTTTAATGGCTTTAATGGCCAAATAAATCTCCAAATGACACAGATGCGTTCCCGGATTGAATGGGTTAAGAGACAAGGCAACAGGGAGCCAATCCCCGCTGCTTTTGACCCCTGAGTGTGAATGTGACTCCGGCTTCTCTGCTGTTTCACGCGTCCCATTGCCAATCAGTGGCTTGAAAGTAACCAAGTACAATGTACTCAAGTATACCGTACTTTTAATACTTTAAACTTCAACTCCACTACGTTTCGGAGGCAAGTTTTGTACTTTTTTTACAGCTTTATTTACAAAACAGACATTAACCAGGCATAAATCCCTATTTTATATTTTGGCTATCCGAAAATAGTTGAGCTTGTAGGTTATTTATTTATTGACAAATTACCAAAACAAAAGCACTTTTACTTTGGTACTGTAAGTATATTTCAATACCAACTACTTTTGTACTTCTGCTCGAGTAAAATCTTAAACACAAGAGTCTTTACTTGTAACAGAAAATTTCTACATTGCCGTATTGCTACTTTTTTTTTTACTTAAGTAAAATAATCAGAGTTCTTCTTCCACCACTGTTCGCTGCCAACGACTTAAAACAAAAAAAAAACACAAGAGGGGAGGAAACAGGCGGCCATTAGAGGCCTAACACATCTAACATGCTATTACCCTATGACCTGCCGGGAATTCCAGCCTCTAATGGTTAATTAACCCGGTGGGGACCTAAGTGGAACCGCATTTGGACCGATCAATTACTTTTGTGCTCAACCGCCTCTGTCAAAGCGACTGTGGAAGAGGCATTGACACAGCATGTCAAGGTACTCTGTGGTGTCCATGTATAGGAGGTTAGTCAATGTGTTACGGCTCAGTCCTCCTCACCTTCACATTCACGGCTCCTCCCCCCTCTCTGACTACTCCCTGGCTCAACTCAGCGCACCTGCTCTCCCTCACCAATCTCCACACCTGCCTTCCATTCTACAATCAGCTGCTGCCACTACAAAAGCCCAGTCTGCACTTCACTCCTTGCCAGAGCTTCACCTGTCAACACGTACGGTAAAGTACAGGCCAGCCTACAGTTAGCTTTTCCCAGTTGTAGTGCTAGGTTACTATTTAGTCTTTCACTGCTATTTGCCAAGCTGTTTAACTTTATGCAGTTACAGCCCCAGCCTTCTGTTGTTATCCTGTGGTGGTTATTTGTCACTAAACCTGCCTCTCCTCTCCTCTCCAGTCTTCCGGATCCCCAGCTGAGCTGTGCCACCACGGAGCCACCAACCCACACCACCTCCACTCACTCCACTACCTTTTCCCCACAAACCTTGAATAAATACGCCCACGGGCTTCACCTAAACCTACGTCTCCTCTTGCTGTGCGCTTGGGTCACACACATTCACCAGCCTTAACAGTGAGCTACATATCGTCACTGTCGGGTAGAAACCGCTTATCTTCATATTCTAACTTTTTGTGTTTTTTTGGTAAATGAATGCCCTACTTGAGCATACTACAGGGTCACACAAAAGCATCAAAAGTAGTGTAGAATAATCCAATATTTTGATGTAACGGTGGCGTTTGTATTGGCATGTTACCTGCACATGTGGCCTTCTAGCGCCTTCCTGTATCTTATTTACAGAATGTTTCAGGATATTTAGTCATAAGTACACATATATGCAATTCTAAGCTCTGACCTAGAGTGTAGAAATCAGGGGACTTTGCACACTGATGGTGTTGAGAGAGTTGATTGATTAGATCAGATAAGGACAGTAGCCACTGATATAGAACAGTGCTGGAGCGTGAGTTGCGTCATCTAAGACAATACCCAAGTCACATGATTAATCAACAGAAGGTTTCACCCACATGGGTAGACCAAACCCATATAAATAGAGTGGATGCTCACTGGTCAGTACGAAGTGTCCTGCAGGCATCAGTGTTACTAGTTGACAGGGTGTTATTGCTGTTGTCATTTTCCATTGCGAGCAGGGGCAGATTAACCCTTTGTGGTACCTGGTGCTAGGACCCGATTTCGTGCCCCCCGGGACCGTTTTGTCCGCGGGGGGGGGGGGGGGGTGGGTTAGCGCGAGAAAAAAAATGCTTCACCGCTACGTTTCAATGTTGTAGGGCTCCTTCAGCAGCCGCTGCTTCTAACTTTCGAAGTCAAGCCCGTTGGATACGCCACCACTGATTGCGAACTCCGAGAGACTGGAGGTAAGAATTGAGAGAGTTTACATGATGATAAATGTATGTATTTCTGATATGTTTTACAGTTTTGTGTGTATATTTCATGTCAGTAATTTGTTATTGTGTTGTTGTTTGTGTTTCCTTTTCTAGGGCTATAACCTATTGGCCTAAGTGTTAGAGTATGTTCGTATTGTCATTTATAAGTTGGTATAATAAAATCATCAAAGACACAGGTCTGAGTTGTGTCTGCTAACTCGGTTGCTCCAATACTCTTTAAAAGGGGAGATCTAATTACGGTAGTTGCATTGCTTGTGTGACGGCTAGATAATTGTAGTAGCAGATCTACAAGCTCGAAACGCGGCGCGAAGCGACACGTTTTGAGCTTGTAGATCTGCTACTTTTGCTATTTTTGAATCCTGAAACGTAACAGTTTGGGGGATATGCGGTTTCTACCCGACATAGACGATATCGTCACTGACAGGTAGAAACCTTCTATCTCCAAATTTCTAATTTGTATGTTTTTCTTTATTTTTTTGTATGAAGAACCAACTTCGCAGCTCCGCAGCCTGTGAATGATACAAGCGCCACCGAAGAAGTCAAATTTTCTCGGCTTTCTGTTGTTTTTCTAACAACAAGCCATTAAACGGCCATAGCTCTGGAATGGAGGATCGTAGCCGGCCATTTCCTTTTTTTCCCCGATTCTACTGGACCCCTGTGCGTGTAATGAGCCGATCTCCGTGAGGAAGGAGGTCAATATTTCATGATTTTTCAAAGGTACAGTAAAATTGCCGTTTTCGCTGGCAAGGGGATGGTAGATGGAGGAATTAATTAATTAATTCCGTAGCAGTGAATGAGTTAATGCATAATAATCGAAATAATAATCGAAATCTGCAACGTAATTGTGGGGCGGCAGTGGCTCAGGGGTAGAGTGGCCGGACGGGAACCGTGAGATTCCCAGTTTCGATCCCGGGCTCCCCCAGAGTTAGTGTCGAAGTGTCCCTGAGCAAGACGCTGAACTTAGGGAATTGCTCCCGATGAGCAGGTTAGTGCCTTGCATGGTTTCCTCCGCCATTGGTGTATGAATGTGTGTGTGAATGGGTGAATGTAATGCATAATCTATGTAAAGCGCTTTGGATAAAAGCGCATACAAATGCACCCGTTACCATTTATTACCATTTAATTAGTAACTAAAGCTGTCAAATAATTTTAGGGGAGTAAAAAAAGGATAGTATTTATAATATATCAAAATAATTTGAATAATATGTAAAGTAAAGTACCTCCAAATTGTACTTTAACACAGCACTTGAGTAAATGTACTTTACTTTCTACCAACAGCGTTGTGTTTGTGTGGAGGACATCTGTATTCCGACGGAGTGTCCTCTCTCGATCTACATCTAGCCGGCCGCAGTCTGTGGCACACCGGAGCCTGGGGCGAGAGCTGAGGAGAATACTGAGAAGCTACCGGCTGCCCCTGGGCCAGACGCAGGCTTCCATACATACACACAATCTGACGCAAAGACAGACACACGTGCACTGTATACGGAAACACAATGTGTACACACATATACATCTGAAGACTCAGCTTTTCAGACTTCACCTCACCCCCTAGCACTCACCTCAAGTCTCCACCTCACCTCCATAGCATTCACGTGTTCAGATTCCACCTGACCCCCTAGCAATCGCCTCTTCAGACTCCACCTCACCCCCAAGCACTTCTTCAGATTCTACCTCACCCCCTAGCACTCACCTCAAGTCTCCACATCATCCCCTAGCACTCACCTCAAGTCTCCACCTCACCTCCATAGCATTCACCTGTTCAGATTCCACCTCACCCCCTAGCACTCATCTCTTCAGACTCCACCTCACCCCCTAGCACTCATCTATTCAGACTCCACCTCAACCCCTAGCACTCACCTTATCAGACTTCACCTCACCTCCTAGCACTCACCTCTTCAGACTCCACCTGACCCCCTAGCACTCACCTCTTCAGACTCCACCTCACCCCCTAGCACTCACCTCTTCAGACTCCACCTCACACCTCTAGCACTCACCTCTTCAGACCCCACCTCTCCCTCTAGCACTCACCTCTTCAGACTCCACCTCTCCCCCTAGCACTCACTTCTTCAGATTCCACCTCAACCCCTAGCACTCACCTCTTCAGGCTCCACCTCACCCCCTAGCACTCACCTCAAGTCTCCACCTCATCCCCTAGCACTCACCTCAAGTCTCCACCTCACCTCCATAGCATTCACCTGTTCAGATTCCACCTCACCCCCTAGCACTCATCTTTTCAGACTCCACCACACCCCCTAGCACTCATCTCTTAAGACTCCACCTCACCCCCCTAGTACTCACCTCTTCAGACTCCACCTCACCACCCTAGCACTCACCTCTTCATACTCCACCTAACCCCATAGCACTCACCTCAAGTCTCCACATCATCCCCTAGCACTCACCTTAAGTCTCCACCTCACCTCCATAGCACTCACCTCTTCAGACTCCACCTAACCCCCTAGCACTCACCTATTCAGCCTCCACCTCACCCCCTAGCACTCACCTCTTCAGACTCCACCTCACCCCCTAGCACTCACCTATTCAGCCTCCACCTCACCCCCTAGCACTCACCTCTTCAGACTCCACCTCACCCCCTAGCACTCACCTATTCAGCCTCCACCTCACCCCCTAGCACTCACCTCTTCAGACTCCACCTCACCCCCCTAACACCCATCTCTTCAGACTCCACCTCACCCCCTATTACTCAGCTCTTCAGACTTCACCTCACCCACTAGCACATCACTCTCCCTGTACCACTTCTTGCCATCTTTTCTTTCGGTTGATACCAGCGACTGACCGAGATATCGCTACTATCCAGACAGCCCCACTGATCTCATTCCCCCCAGATTCGGCACAAACATGGGGATGATTTAATTCTACTGTTATGCCACCAAAATGTGGAATGCCCTACCAACAGACATCAAAAACTGTGACTCCCGTCCTTCAAAACTGCCATAAGAAAGCTCCTGTCTGCAATTTGCAACTGGTCCAAGACAAGTCTTCTAGCTTGCCAAAATCAATCACCCCCCACAGTTTTTGAGCGGTGTAGCCGCTACTATGAGTGGGAAAAGACTGTCGTGAAAATTCTTGAAAAAGTATTTCGCTGTACTGTGATTGGCTGACTCTATTCACACCCTTTGCTCAGTACTGTGATTGGCTAGCGAGACGCATGATGAAATGAATAACCTATAAATAGCACCACGCACTTCAACAAAAAAGCACGCACTTCAAAAAAAAACTTTTTTTTAAAGTGAGCTTCCATCACTGTGATGACCACTGTTGTTGCTAAATAACACCGCTCACTTCACACTGGGTGTGATTTTTTTTCTGTAAATGCACCTGATGATTTCTTGTATAGTATTGTATGTCTTTATATGTCTTGATGAATTGAATACATAGGACCAAAATGGAAACAAGCTCTTTGGGCCTCATTTTTTTGTCATCCTTTTAGCATTGTTGTATAACTGTAACTCTGTACTGCGAACGTGTTAGTAAAGTGTTCAATCAATCAAAACTTTGATCTGCTATTTTCACTATTCTTGAAACTTCTTTATAATTCATCAACATAACAGATTCATTTAGACGATTATGCAAAAAGCATTGCGATTAGCTCAAATAATTGCGAACGGGCAGTTATGAAATAATTGTCATGCAAAACGCTCTGCTTCACATGCAAAATGCCACCAGAATGCGCCCGTTTCCGTTGATCGCATAATTAGCAGCTGCCTTGGTTAATCGGATGTTAATTGTATGCACCAATGGGTAAATCTGACCCTGAAAGTCCTTTGGTTTTCTTTAGGAATATATGCAGCAATTGCCGCAATGTAGAACCACTTCAGTGGACTACATTTATCAAAGCAATATGCCACAAGAGGCCATGGTTTACAGTGGGATTTCCCAAGAGGCGTAGTTTTGAATGTAGAATAATTTCTGCGACGATGCAGTCAGAACTCCACCTCACCCACAAGCACTTCAATCTACCAAGGGTTCCCAAACTTTTCAGGCCCTGACCCCCCCAAAATAATCATATTTGACAAGCACTTGGAATTGTAGGAGTTGAGGCATTACATTTTGTCTGACTCGGTTCCACAGATAAATATTGTGAAAATAGCCAAAGTCCTTACATTGTCACTTCACTGTCATCCGGGGAATAATTTGGGGACCCCTCCTGGGGGGGGGGGGGGGGTCCCCGACCCACAGGTTGAGAACCACTGTGCCACTCGATAAGCAGTGGCCCTTATCCAAATAGACCTGCGCTTCAGCACAGTACTCGAGTAAATGTACTCGCTTGCTTTCCAATCGCTATTGGAGCGAGCGTGCTTCTCGGTGAGGCAGTGGCCCATATCCAAAAGATCATCTTGGGTGTTAAAATTATGAACTCCTCAAGCGAGGAATTTGAGCGGCGAGATGGAAAGAAATGATTTTTCTGTTTTTCCTTTTTTTTTTTGCCAGGCTGCCGGCTGCCTAAACTCGCAATTTATCTGCAATTGATATGCAGTTATTGGAGTATGATATATGCATAACAAGCAGCTGTCATACATACAGATACACTTCATATCTGCTTCACATACCAATCACTGGCTGGCCTCATACATCGGAACGAAACGTACCCTGAGTTACCTCCCGATCCTAACCCTTTAAGACCGGAACCGCGTCTATGTCATTTTAGATTTCTTTGACTGTTCAAAAATAACAGATCTACAAGCTCGAGTGCCGCGCTATGAGCTTGTAGATCAGCAAAAACAAATTAAAACCGTGAAAATGTTTGCAAATCTTTGAATATATATATATTTTTAAAGTGAACATTTGTAACTCAAATCTTTCCTTTTGGGGGGTGCCTGGAACGAAATATTTGACAAATGTTGGCTTTTAAAAATATATATATAAAGATTTGCAAAAGATAGCAACCGCAAAAATAGCAGCCGCGCTATGAGCTTGTATATCTGCTATCTTTGAATAGCCAAAGAAATCTTAAAATGACACAGGTGCGTTCCAGGTCTTAATTGACACTCGATGGTGTGGAAATAACTGCGGTGGTTGGAAAGTAACTATATATTCTTTACTCAAGTACTGCATTTATGTATAATTCTGAAGTGTAGGGCTCAGAAAAGCTCTTATCTTTCTAAAAAAAAAAAGAGGTAGACAAGAAAAGCGTCTCTGTCTCGCCACCGGGGGTCTATAGGACCAACAGGTTTTGTGCCAGGGACCTCCTCTAGAAGCAAAGATTTTAGTTAAAAATAAAATAAAAAGCAGATCTACAAGCTCATACCGCGGCATGAAGTGACGCCCTCCCATTACATTAGCCAATTGTAATATAGGATGATTCATGCAGATTCATGTTTTCTGGGGAAGCCTTCAAAAGTTTGAACTATTACGTGCAACTGTACGTACGCATAATAAATCTGGTATCAAGAATGCACTGTTTATTAGAAGCCTGCATCTGCACCAAGCATCAAAGTTACTGTAACAGGTGTAAGGTAAACCATAATGAAAACTTGTGTTGCAATATTGGTGTCGGTCAATTCAGATATCGGCCATTATTTCAATATCATGCATCCCAACTAAAGACAATTGCTCTGTAAATTCAGTCCAATTCAGTACGTATAATATTCAATGCAAAATTGTCTATATGTGACTGGACCCAGTGCTTCGAGCCTCGTGTACTTGCCCTTTTTTTTAAGCTTTTTTTGCATTATAAAAAGTACAGAATGTACGCTTTCAAATGACGTGCCATACATTGACATCTGAAACCATTTGACGAAGATATGCTTATTTGACTGTTGTTCAACCTGAAATCAAAGAAGCTGATCAAAAGTTTTGAGTTTGAGAAATCATTCGGAACAGGGGTCTTCAACAGGGGGTCCGGGACCCCTAGGGGGTCCTCAGAGTTACTACAGGGGGGCCGCCAAATCTTTCAATGATTGGATATTATTTTTTAACATTAACCACTTGAACCCTGTTATCCCTATTCTGAAGAGAACTTAAGCCACAAATAGCAGATCTACAAGCTCACAACGCCTCACGCTGCGGGGCGTTGTGAGCTTGTAGATCTGCTATTTTCGGCAAAGAGGTTTGGTGTTGGTCTATGAAATCTATGAAAATACAAATGTATACAGTATGTAGTGGGGGTCCCTGCTTCATCTCTCTTTCAGCTAGGAGGTCCTTGGGCTGAAAAACATTGAAGAACCCTGATTCAGAAGATCCGAACCCCCCCTATGGCATGAATACCTCAGTATTTCTCAATATGAACGGTCCTCTCATTTCAGACACCGAAGTGTCACAAATGAAAGGATAATTCCTCCTTCCCTGCCAGGTTTGACGGAAGGCCCCCCGACGTGTTCCCGTCCATCTCCGGCCGACAGTCGTTTATTATGAACGTTATGGAGAGGCACTCACCTTGTCCTTCCCCTGTTTTTCGTCTTGATATACGACCCACCGCTCTCCGTCGTTACTGTACGCCACTTTGTACGAGCCCACGAACTGGACGTGACCGAAGTCCTTCGCCCCCTGGGTGATGAGGCCCGTGATCTTGGTAGGTACAAGCATGTCCATCTGAGTGGTAGGTAGGTAGGTAGGTAGGTAGGTAGGTAGGTAGGTAGGTAGGTAGGTAGGTAGGTAGGTAGGTAGATAGGTAGATAGACAGTGAGAAGGAGAGAAAGACAGAGAGAGCAGAATTATAAAACTTCATCAGCCACAGATGAAAAGTGTCGCACTCAATTTTACAAGGTCGCAGTGGTGTAAAGTAACTAAGTACATTTACTTAAGTACCGTGCTTAAGTGCAAATTTTAGGTATTTTCACTTTACTGGAGTATTTCCAGTTTTCAGTACTTTTACTTCTACTCCACTAATACATTTCAGAGGCAAATATTGTACTTTTACTCCACTACAATTATATGAAAACGTTTAGTTACTAGTTACTTTGCAGATATAAATTACAACATTATAAAACATACATTAACCACTGTAGCCCTATTTTGTACCTAAGCTATTTGAAAATAGCCGATCTTTCAGTCAGCTTGCTTTTAGTCAGCTTGTAGATCTGCTATTTTCAAACATGTTAGTACTTTTACTTTTGGTACTTTAAGTACATTTTGGTACCAATACTTTTGTACTTTAAAGTACATTTTGAATTCCGGACTTTTACCTGTAACAGACTACTTCTACATTGCAGTATTGATACTTTTACTTAAGTAAAACATTTGAGTACCACTGTTCATCGGCCACAGAAGAAAAGTGTCACACTCAATTTTACAAGGTCGTCAGCACATTTCTCTCTCTCTCTCTCTCTCTCTCTCTCTCTCTCTCTCTCTCTCTCTCTCTCTTTCTGTTTAACGTCCTCCGAGGATTTATAAAGACATTGTAAAGCCGGGGCGCAAGAAGTCACTTTCAATTATTCACAGAATATTGAACAAGGAGCCTTACTGTACAGGCTACTGTACGCCCACTAGCTGGCCTCAGCACAACGCAAACATGCAGGCCGCAGCAGCTTCTTGACAGCCGGACAGACGGATCCATTTGAGTTAATTTTTAATACCTACTTCTCATTTTGCAGTGGCGGAAAAGTGACCGAGTGCATTTTACTCAAGTACTGTACTTGCGTATATTATTTTTTACTTTACTTGTGTTTTTCAATTTTTGGATATACTTTATACGTCTACTAATCTCAGAGGCAGATATTATACGTTTTACTCCAATACGATTATTTGAAAACTTAGTGTTATTACAAAACACACAATAACAAATGAATCCCTATTCTATACTTAATGTCTTAATTGTACTAAAAATAGCCAATTTACAAGCTCACAAGTGTTTGTAGATTCTATTTAAAAAAAAATCTGTCTTATTTTTATTTATTTTTATTACTTTGATACTGTAAGTACAGTATTTTGTTATGGCAATTAAACGTGTGTACTTTATTCAACTAACATTTTTAATACAGGACTTCTACTTTTAGTATTGATATAAAATGGTATTGTTACTTCTACTTCAGTAAAAATACAAATGTGTGTACTTCTTCCACTTCTGGTTAATATTTAATTATCATTTGTAGCAAACAGCCCACAGAGGGCCTGGCCATGCAGCAAACGCACACACACAGGCCGTTATATGTTTATTGACTTCCAAAACTTCAATTATGTTTCATTATTTAGCATCGGGGTGGTTTGACACTGATGAGAGAGGAAGAATCAAGTTCGGTGGAAAAACGTTGTTTTTCAGGAAATGGAAAATATAACCTCTGTTCCATTGGATCCAATGTAGTTATTATTTAGGTCACAAGCTCTTGTTCGTACTTTTCATCGGTTCTATATTTATAAATCCCACATATACACAATGTCACATTCGCTACGCTTTGTGAGCTTGGATATCAGCTATTTTCGCTACTTTTGCGTGGCTCTCTTGTATGACAAACAGGGCATAATATATCGTCTCATACTTTTCAGGATTCAAATTCAAAAACAGCAAAAGTAGCAGATCTACAAGCTCGAAACGCGTCGCTGCGCGCCGCGTTTCGAGCTTGTAGATCTGCTACTTTTGATTATTTTGTGTGACGCTGTAGCATGATAAAGTAGGGCGTTAATTTACGAACAAACACAGAAAAAGTTAAAATATGGAGATACAAGGTTTCTGCCCGACAGCAAGGATGAGACAATGACAAGGCACCATAATGCTAAGCCAGCTAGCTGACTCGCCCTGTAGCCCCTGAGGAAAATACAATGCCATTACAATTAAATAAAGACAGACAATGAAGTCGGTGGTTTTGTCTGGGTTATCTCCACCGTGTTAATTATGCTAATGATTATGTCAGATGAATAACGCATGTGAATCAACGATGCTGAACGGCAACAAGTCATTTGAATGTAAAGTAGACAGTGGTGGAAGAAGGAACTCGTACTCAGATGTTGGACTCAAGTAAAAGTAGCAATGTCAGAGTGTAAAAAAACATTTTGTCGCTAGTAGAAATCCTGCATTCAAAAGGTCCCCGCTCGACCGCGCCCAGTGTTGCCATGTCGGCTTATTATAAGCGACTTTGGGCTTATTTTTCGTCGCTTGTAAAAATTGGCAGTTTCGGGTTGCGTTTTATTTGGGCTTGTTTCTAAAGTGTAGGCCTATAGCCTACTTGTATATTTAGTCTTGCTTCCAAATGTTTAAATTATTATTTAAACCAGTGGTTCTCAAATATTTGGAGCATTTGTGTTGTTAGAATGTTTCAAAAAAACATTCCAAATATTCCACATTTTATTGCAAGGCATGTTCTTAAATAGCGACGCGTTGTGAGCTTGTAGATCGGCTATTTTCAAATAGCCGATGCAAGTGCTCATGTGGCTTAATTAGCTTCTTTTGGGACCTGGTTGCTTGTTTCTCTCGCAAAACCTGGCAACGCTGGTTGTGGGTTCGAATCCGCCGTGGGGCTTTGTCGAGCTTCTTTACGAACACAATTGGTTCAGGGGAGGGATGATATTTGTCCTGCATGTAGGCCGACTCCTACGAGCTGGGGCAGGGAGTGTTAGGCGGGAGGAGTAGGACCAAGGCTCTACGTCCTCCCAGTGGGGGCTCCTCACTGGTACAGTAGGTGGGCCAGTAGGATACAACAGCAGCAGTGACAATGTACAGACATGTGAGTGGGGAGGAGTGCCAACGACGTCTTTTGACACCTGCTGTGTATTTTTTCCCACTAGATGGCGCTCTTTCGCTAACACATGAGTGACCATTTCATCCTCGGTGACACACAGATCCAGGAGATCACGCGATCGCAAGATCTCCTCCACCGTTCACTTCCTTGTTATTCGATTTAGAACAACGCCTGTATCTTGCCTCCCCGGTTTTACTCTGCGTTTTTGACGAGACATGCTATATTCAACGGCCTATAACAAGTGAATGGGGGGTCACGATGACATTTTTAGTTTGTTTGCGGAAGCACGGTGAAACCCTCCGTGTTTACCAGCGATCGGGGGGTCGATCATACTGGAGATAAATATTCTGTGTCTAGTTGAAAAGGTAAGGAAAATGAGGAAAACGCTCGCAGTCTGGGCTTTATATAATTATTTACTCTGGCAGCGAATGACTTAATAGGCATAACGACTAAAATGGGGAGAAAAGGGGCTAAAAATATAGTTACTGAAAGTACAGTTAGTTCAGAGGAAGATGAGCAGCTGTACAAACCCTGCTCATATTTCACAGGAGATTAACAGAATTAAAGGGATATTTCACTTTCAAAAAAACGTTTTGTCATTTTATCGTCTACTCAGGCCTTTGTGAGCCCCCCAGACAGTTTTTAAGTTGCTCGATTCAGTATTTAGATATTTGATATTAATTTTATCAGACACGCCCCCTTCCTATACAAACCCATTGTAACTTCAAACTCCATTTTAACCATGTTAGATTTGTCAAAAACACCCGTCCTTGGTTCTGGTGACTCATACCGCCCCCCTAATCCGCGAGGGGGCCGTGTTTTTTCAATTACTTTTTTCATTTATTTAAAAAAAAAATATATGAAAATGAAAAAAATAAAATGCAATGAAAAAATTTAATAAAATAAATGAAAAAGATTTTCGGAAAAACACGGCCCCCTCACGCATTAGGAGGGCAGGGTGAGTCACCAGAACCAAGGACGGGTGTTCTTGATGAATCTAACATGGTTAAAATGTAGTTTGAAGTTACAATGGGTTTGTATAGGAAGGGGGCGTGTCTGATCAAATGAATATCAAATATCTAAATACTGAATCAAGCAACTTAAAAACTGTCTGGGGGGCTCACAAAGGCCTGAGTAGACGATAAAATGACCAAAAGTTTTTTTTTAATGTGAAATATCCCTTTAAAGGGGAAATCCACCCATTTTCAATATTTAACTATGTCATTAATATAGCATAAAGGAGTTGTGTGGAAATAAGAATTTTTTTTAAAAAAAAATAACATTGCAAAAAAAATTAACATTGCAAAAAAATTAACATTGCAAATTACACCATGATGAGTCATCACAGTGTAATTTGCAATGTTAATTTTTTTGCAATGTTAAATTTTTTTGCAATGTTAATTTTTTTTTTAATTTTTTCTTATTTCCACACAACTCCTTTATGCTATATTAATGACATAGTTAAATATTGAAAATGGGTGGATTTCCCCTTTAAGGTGGAATCACATTAATTCCCACTTTATCCTGCATGTCGTTAACCTCACTCCGTCAAATGGAAGAAGCTTGCGACACACATTTTGTTTCACAGCGTACTTGCATCTGAGACTCCGGGCGCAGAATCGATGACAGACAGAGTTTCATTTTTTCAAGCTACTAGGCAGGTGATTGGATGATCCCGCCCCTAGCAGCCGCTGATTGGTTCGTATGCGCAGTGGTTCGGGCAGCTTTACTCTGTGAGCAATCCCAGACCCTCCTTCCTGAAACCAAATGCAAATGAGATTTCCGGAGGGAGGGGGGTTTACCAGGCTAGCATGTCGTCCCTGTAGGTTGGAAACTAAGTCCAAAACCGTTACATTTAAGGTAATGTAACATAAAAATAACCCGTGTTCCAATGGATCCAATGTAGTTAATAGTCACAAGCTCTTGTTGATACTTTCCATTGGTTCAATCCTATATTAACATTGTCTAATGGGAGGGTGGGTCGGCCAGCTGGCTGTCCAGCGGGCGACGGACCTCCGACATCACTCTGACCCAGCCATAACCATATATGGAGTTCCCAATGCAGCTACGCCCAAATATGGAGTGTGTTGCCTAACCTCAATGTGTCGTCATGGCATCCGCCGCAAACAAATCAGTCCGTTTTTTTTCAGGGCAGTGCGACGTATGCGTAGCGGCCCGAAACTGTAATATTGATAAAACCCACCGAAAAAAAAATTACAGATCTACAAGCTCACAACGCGTCACAACGGAACACGTTGTGAGCTTGTATCGGCTATTTTCGCCACTTCTCTGTGACACTCTTGTACGAACGGGTAGGACATTGATTTACGAAACAAAACTTGCGTCGAAATATAGAGATAAGGTTTCTGCCCGACGATAACCGTGCAGGAGTCACAATTTGCTGTGTTTTTTTTAGATGTGGCATCCTACTATCCTACTATACAATTGGAGTAACTTCTGTCTGTCTTGGGTGGTGGGTGGTCGACCGGGTATGGGCTAGTTAGGAATAATCCCAGGTAGCTCCCAGTGAAAACCAGTATGGACACAGGGATTATGTCGTTGCTGTCGGGCAGAAACCTCTTATCTCCATATTTAAACTTTGTGTGTGTTTTCGTAAATTAACGCCCAAGCAATCGAATCAAAATTAAGCAGATCATACTACAGCGTCACACTAAAGCATCAAACATAGCAGATCTACAAGCTCGAAGCGCGGCGCGAAGCGACGCGTTTTGAGCTTGTAGATCTGCTATGTTTGTCTATTTTTGAATTTGAATTCTGGAAAGTAACAGTTTTGGACATACTGTATGAGGTTTCCACCCGACAGAGACGATGTAATGAATCCAATATCCACTATGCATGCATATTAAAAAAAAATGAAAACTAAAAAAGATACAGTATGAAACATAAAAGGTAGTGAATATGCACATAAATTATATGCAAATTCGTTAAACCTTTTAAAAGAACCGGGCGTAATGTCTGACTTATTCACTGGTACATTATGCAATGTGTGAAAAACACCACAGAGAGAGAGAGAGAGAGAGAGAGAGAGAGAGAGAGAGAGAGAGAGAGAGAGAGAGAGAGAGAGAGAGAGAGAGAGAGAGAGAGAGAGAGAGAGAAATGGACGGAATGAAGGAGAAGCAAATATGCAAATTGCATCTGCTGACTTTCACAGCGTGCAGAGCATACATCACATTAATTGGCCCGGTCTGTTCTGACAAAGTACAAACAAACTACAAGTCTATTTAAAAAGCAGTTTTCACTCTGCACACTGCTTGAACTATATACATACATATATATATATATATGTATATATATATATGTGTGTGTGTGTGTGTGTGTGTGTGTGTGTGTGTGTGTGTGTGTGTGTGTGTGTGTGGCAGAAACCTTGCAACTCCAATTTGTTATGTTCTTTTCCGTAACTTTAATGCCCTACCTAGTAGCAAAAGTAGCAGCGCTTGCTATTTTTGAATTAGTTTTTAAGTGAAAGGGAAAGTGGTTAAGTGTGTCTGTGGGTTTTTATAAATACTGAACCGATGAATAATATTAAGTAATGTGACTAACTAATAACTACATTGAATCCATTGCAACACAGCTTTTTTTTTTTTTTTTTTACATTTCCTGATAAGTTACAGTTTTTGAGATATGAGGCTTCCACCCGACAGTGAGTATTATGTGATATACTGTAGTGCAGTGGTTCAAAGTGGGATCCGGGGACCCCCAGGGGTCCTTGGGGGGGTTCCAGGGGGTCCCCAGCAAAAGTAGTTACTGTAATATAGCATCACAATTATTTTAACTACTACATATTCTATGTTTGCTATTCAAAAATAGCAGATCTACTTTGTGCCACACTGCAATCTTGTACATCTGCATCTACATCTTAGAAAATATTTTAAAAATATATCAAAAATGTTTGAATTTTTTTTTTTTTTATGCATTCATCTTCTCTTCTGGGGGTCCCTGGCACAAAACCTTTCCTAAATCAACGCCCTACTTGATCATACTACAGCGTCACAAAAGCATCAAAAGTAGCAGATCCAGATCCAACAGAGATGATAATGCTCCTGGCTACAGAGACACTGGGGGGAGGGTTGTTCCCTGTGAATTGATGGGGGTCTTATACTCAAAGGCAGGACCCCCCTGTTGTGAGCACGCTCAAGATCTTTTTATCTCTTCCCTAACTGTGGATTATACCGACAAGTAACTTGACTTTTTTTTCTTTGCTCCTCCTCATGGACCTACTTGTGGATTATACCAGTGTCAGTCTACTTTATGTGGATTATGCGGTCGACACACACTGACATTTTTGCACCTTAATCCCATGTACAACACGCTGACTTTTGTCTTTTTGTGTTTTTTTTCCTAGCACCTTGACTAACGTCCATAAGTATATCATGCACAGTATACATCTGCTGCTATGCTCAGCACCTGACCTTTATCTTATTGTATCTCAGGTTCCATGTGTAAATATGTAGACACTTTGGTTTTTGTTTTTTGTTTTTTCTAGTTTGATCTCCCCCCCTTCTTTTTCTCTTTCTTTCTTCTATAACGATACGATGGGAACTATGCACAAAAACGAATTTCACCCACGTCTTCACTCTGTAAACCTGTGATGTGACAATAAAGCTGATTCTGATTCTCAGATGTGGTCCTCGACTGCCACTGGCTGCATGCGCTTACAGGCCATGCCATGTTGCACTGGTCCTCTGACACCTTGTAGCTGCAGTAATGCCCGGAGTAAGCTAAGTAACTCTTACTTTTAAGTTAGAGTAGCAATACCACAATGGAGAAATGCTCTGTTAACACTGAAGAAAAGGCCTGTATTCAAACTTTTATCTTGAGTAAACGTACAAATGTACTGGCATCAAAATCTACTATAACAAAGTAAAAGTAGTCAAATTTAGATTTGTTTAATTTTTATAGCTGATCCACAAGCTCACAACGTGCCGTGATACGTGTAGATTGACTCTTTTGGCATAGCCGGAGTATAAAATAGGTCTTAATTAGTTCATGTATTTTTTGTAATATGTATGGCCCTCATTTATCAACGGAGCGTATAAACCGGCGTATGTTTTTCCATATATTCGGCCGTACGCCAACGTCGAAGTCACATTTATCAACGAATCCTACACAGCCGACACGAGCGTACATTTGGTCCCAGCCTTGATAAATCTCACGTCTGAAAACGAGCATCATTTAAATAATACGCCCTTAAATATTCTCAAAACACCCCGATTTTACGACATGAAGAACCAGAATACGACCAAAGAGAGAGTTTCGCCGGCTCGCCTCGCCTCGCTGCCTGTCAAGTCACACACACACACACACACACACACACACACACACACACACACACGCACGCACGCACGCACGCACGCACACATGCACACGCCTCTCGCTCTCTCTCTCTCACACACACACACACACACACACACACACACACACACACGTGCCCAACTGTGTCTTTCATAATCCGTTACGGTACAATCTTTGTCAGTCACGTAGGCTTGTAGCCTACATGAATGACATATTATGATACCAATCACATCGCCATGAATGGAATACGTTTGTATATTTATTTACCCCATACCGAACAGTGCGCGTTCGAGTTACACTAAAGCAGTCATGTAGGCTATATTCCCCATGAGACTCGGGCGGTCTGCAGGCTGCAGTGATCCCGTGCCGCCACGGTGCACCCACGTTATAAGAGATTGGAGCGTCGGGTTTATATCCTTAACCCAGCCAGGTTGTAGCCTATATAACTCTCTATGACATAACTCCATACCAGAGGACAAGCTACTGTAAGTTTGTAGACCTCACTGTCCATGAAAAGATGTTCGGGAGTCCCGACCGCGGGACTCCCGACGCAAAAGCGCTCGTATATTTTGAAAATAGCAGATCTACAAGCTCACAACGCGTCACTTGTGAGCTTGTAGATCTGCTATTTTCAATGCAGCCAGATCTGCAATCTTATCTGAATGACTGTTAAAGCAGTTTGTTTAAATTACTTTATAAAATGTTATATTTTCACAGGGATTATTTATTAGTGTAGATATACATTTAGGAGTGGATTATGTGTCCAGATGCCTGTCAGACAGTCAGACAATGCTGCTCCGCAGGTCTAGAATGGAATAAACGGGTGCAGCCAAAGTCAACAACTGGTCTCTACTAGACGTGAGATTTCAGCATACCGTAGGATGAAGCCCACGTCAGGATATATTGATAAATGCCGAAAGGTGCGGTGATCTCGCTGTACGCCCATTATTTGGTCTGCACCGCGTTGATAAATGAGGGCCAATATCTCTGCTGTCCGGCAGGAACCAGCTGACTTATTTTTCAGGAAATGAATTAGGAGGTTTTGTTCATCATTGATAAGAACAGCTGAATGGACCTCCAAGCTCACAATGAGGTTGGAGGTCAAAAGGGGGTGGAGCCTGGAGTCAGCTAAGCCACTTTTCATTGGTTAAATATTTTTTTTCCAATACACAGACTAAAGGGTGTTCAATGGCCCTGATTTATGGAAAAAAAATGCAAAAGCGTCAACATGGAGTTAGCTGGTTTCTGCCGGACAGCAACGTATATGTAATCTAAATTTACTAAATTGTAAAAGTACAGTATTTGCCCCTGAGATGTATAGTGGAGTAGTGAACAGAAAAATTGTCATACCCCCGTAAAAGTACCTCAAAACGTACCTCAACAAGTCAATGCACTTAGTCGATTCACCACCGCTGTCTCTCAGCGTTCTAAAAACATCAGAGGAGCGCGATAAACTCTGGCTAACCCGCTTGTGAGGTGTAAAAAAGCTAATACGCGTATAGAACCCAATGAGGAACTGAGAGTGTGTAAGCGTAGCAGTAGACTTTAATTTAACCCATTAAGACCGGGAAAGCATCTGTGTCATTTTAAGATTTATTTTGGCTGTTAAAAAATTGCAGATATACAAGCTCATAGCGCGGCACCGAGTGCCGCGCTATGAGCTTGTAGATCTGCTATATTTTTTTTAAATCGTGAAAATTTGTGCAAATCATTGAATACATGTTTTTCAAAGCGAACATTTCTGACTCAAGTCTTTGCTTCTGGCGATTCTACGAATGTCTTCTAAATGCTAACAGTTTTTTAAAAAAAACTCTAGTTGCTATAATCAGTGGTTCTCAAAATTTTTCATGTCAAGGACCCCCAAAATGATATGTATTTGGACGCGGACCCCCATCTCAAAACATTTTGTTCCAGGGACCCCCCAGACGCAAAGCCTCTAGTTAAAAAAGTTTGCTTTAAAAAAGACATAGATTCAAAGATTTGCACAAATTATCACGATAAAAAAAAAAAAAGCAGATCTACAAGCTCGTAGCGCGGCACTCGGTGCCGCGCTATGAGCTTGTATATCTGCTATTTTTGAATAGCCAAAGGATAAAACAATGGTCGAAGTGGTTACACAGGTGCGTTCCCGGTCGGAAGGGGTTAAAAGAGGCGGTCTGCTTTGATGTTCCGTGCCGTGCGGTTACACACTCACAGCACAATGCACAGCCGTGCATCATGTGTCTCCAAATGTACACGTACTTATTCACCAATGGATTACTTCAAAGCTAAAAGCAACGCGGCCTCCACTCGGCTCGCCGTGTAATGAAGTGTTCTTGTCGGTTGCCGGTGGGGATGCGTGTGCGTGTGTGCGTGTGTGTGTGTTTGTATTACTATAATTGTGAGGGCTAGTTGTTCCCACATTGTAGAATTTGAGAAATAAACATGGCTCCTCACAAGAATAAATGTTGTTTTATGGTTTTTAGAGATAGAATTAGGAACAATTGGGTTTAGGGTTTTTCCCATATACTTTTTTGTCAACAACGCTTCGCAGCTTTTACATCTGCTACTCTTTGTGCTTTTTTTTCAACAATTTTCAGCAATTTTCAATACCGTCCTAAACTGTTGCATGTCCTCACAAGTATAGTGATAAAAACGCACGTGTGTGTGCATGCGTGTGTGCGCGCATGTGTGTGTGTGTGTGTGTGTGTGTGTGTGTGTGTGTGTGTGGAGGGGGGGAGGTTATGTTTTCCTACGGCAGCATTGAAATGGCTTTAAACAAGAGCCTATTTTATAATCGCAACAGCGGCACAAAAGCCCCCCAGTTGAATAAAAGCAAGAGTGGCAAGGGGGGAGGGGGGGGTCTGGTTGAGTGGGGGGAGTCGCTACGCACTCGGCACTGTGAGGCTTTGATTAGCCTCCAAACGCACAGAGCTGAGGAGGTAATGTGTTTTTCTTTTGGCGAGCCGGCCGGGCTCTGTTGCCAGCCAAACAAAGGCAGGCTTGAAAGAGGGACGATTCGGAGGTGGAAGAAGTGCTCAGATTTGTTTCTATTATTTGCAATACCACAATACAAGTACTTACAAGTGTACGGCCTGTTATTCAGCATTTTTGTTGAGTAAAAGGACAAAATTAATGGCATCAAAATGTACATACCAAAGTATAAGTACCCACATTTCTTTTCGAAAATACCAGATCTACAAGATATGTTTTCCTGAATAGCCGAAATATTAAACAGGGCTTAACTGGTTAATGCATTTTTTGATAAATAATCTAAATCTGCGACGTACAGTAACTAGTATATAAAACTGTGATATAATGGAGTAAAACTAAAAGTATATTTGTTTTTAAGTTGCTTAATTCAGTATTTCTATACTTGATATCCATTTTATGGTTGAAATGGAGTTTGAAGTTACAATGGGTTTATATATAAACCCACCCATTGTAACTTCAAACTCCATTTCAACCATGTTAGATTAATTGAAAACACATGTTTCTGGTGACTCATATTGTCCTTCTATTGCGTGAGAGGCCGTGTTTTTTTTTCAATTGCTTTTTTCATTTATTTTGTTATTATTTATTTATTTTCATTTTCCAAACAAATTATAAAATCAGTCACCTGTGGAACCAAGGACGGGTGTTTTCAATGAATCTAACAATTGAGTTTGAAGTTGCTATGGGTTTGTATACGAAGGGGACGTGTCTGAAGTTAATATCAAATATCTAAATACTGAATCAAGCAACTTAAAAACTGTCTATAGGGTGTTCACAAAAGCCTGAGTAGACGTTAAAATGACCCCAAACATGTTTGAAAGGGAAACATCCTTTTAATGGAGTAGTTTAAGTATAACATAGTTTAAGTATAACGGAACGGAAATACTCAAGTATAGTAAAAGCAGTGGTGGAAAGTAACTAAGTGCATTTACTTGAGTACTACAATTTTTACTTTACTGCAGTATTTCCAATGTTCAATACTTTTACTTCTACTCCACTACATCTCAGAGGCAAATATTATACTTTTAGTCCACTACAATTATTTGAAAACCTTAGTTACTGGTTACTTTGTAGATTTGAATCATTATTACAAAACATACATTAACCTCTTCAGCCCTATTTAAACGTTGGCTATTTGAAAATAGCAGATCTACAAGCTCACAACGTGTCACGATGCAACGCGTTGTGAGCTTTTAGATCTGCTATTTTCAAAGGATTTTTATACATTTTATACATTTAAAAACTTGTGAAATGGGACATGCTGCACAATGGCTACTTTTACTTTCAGTACTTTAAGTATATTTGGATGCCGATACTTTTACTCAAGTAAATTCTGAATTCCGGACTTTTACTTCTACATACTGTACACGTAGCAGTATTGATACTTTTACTTAAGTAAAACATTTGAGTACTTTTTCCAGCTTGAGTAAGCGTACTTAGATACTTTACAGTGTGCCAGCGCTAAAACAAAGGCAGTCTTGAAGTGGGGGGGGGGGGGGTGAGGGGGAAGCTGTAATTGCTGTCACAGGTAGCGGTCAAAGAGAATGCGACCGTGCTGCCGCCGCTTTGGCGGCCCACAAACCGAATTAAAGGGGGCGAGATAAGCTTGTTAGAGCCCAGGTCTCTCGCTCTCTTCTCCTCCGTCACTCGTATATCCTTTTCTTTCTTTCCCGTTTCCCCCTCCGTTCCCCAGTCCACCCTTCACACACACAAAGAGAAAAACAATCGTCCTTAAATGGCTATTTTAAAAGGTCATATGGTTCCACGAAGAACCAGCACCTACCAAAGAACCATAGTGAATGGTTATTTATGTTCCAAAGATTGGAGCATTTTAATGTGAGTTGCGAGACCTCTTTTTGTCTTTCATGGTTCTTCGTGCTCCTCATGGTTCAAGACAGAGAACCTTTTTTTTTTTTCCTTAAAGAACCATTTTCAACGGTGCACCACTTTTGCAAGCTCACAAGGCGTCGCAAGGCGACGCCTTGTGAGCTTGCAAATCGGCTATTTTCCCAAAAAGAGATTTGGTGTAGAGGGGGAGAGAAAAAAAGAAGCAGACCAAGTATAGTGCTCTGGGAGACACCGGTTGATGATGTGTTTACGGGTTCTTTATAGAAAATTAATGCTTCTTTGCAGTGGTGTAAAGTACATTTACTCAAGTACTGTACTAAAGTACAATTTTGAGGTATTTGTACTTGAGTATTTCCAATTTCCAATACTTTTACTTCTACTCCACTACATCTCAGAGACAAATATTGTACTTTTACTCCATTGCAATTATTTGAAAACTTTAGTTACTAGTTACTTTGTAGATTTTGATTATTATTACAAAACATACATTAACTCTACTTTAGCTCTATATACATTTAGGCCATTTGAAAATAGCCCATATGCAAGCTCACAATGTGCAGCAATTTTGAATTCCGGACATTTACTTGTAGTATTTCTACATTGCAGTATTGATACTTTTACTTAAGTAAAAAAAATTGAGTACTTTTCCCGCAAATGCTTCCTTGAAGAACCTTGGTCTTGGTTGTTTCTGGAACCAAATATGTATTTTTTTCTTCAATGGCATCACTCTGAAGAACCAGTTTGGGTTCCAGTCGGCACCTTTATTTTTCTGTGTGTTCTCTCTCTCTCTCTCCATCACTCTCCCTGCTCTCCTTTCTCCTCCCGTCTCCCCCCTCCTCCACCCTTCATAAGTGCTTAACCCAGGTACGTACGTACGCCCCCCCCCCGCTGGCATGTCATTGCAGTGACCTCTGGAAGCTCGCAAGCCAAGAAATAGCAACAAAACAAAAAAAATTACCGTCGGGCAGAAACCTTCTATCTCCATAATTACATTTTTGGTGTTTTTTTTCTCCCCTGTAAACAAACACCTGCTTCGTTGTACAACGGTGTCGCTCAACAGTAGCGAAAATAGCTGATCTACAAGCACTAGCATGTCTCAATGCGACGCGCTGTGAGCTTGTAGATCGTCTATCTTCGCTATTAAAAGATATATGTGTTAAAGTGAAAGTGAAAGAAGTTGTCTCTGTAGTACAATTTTGAGGTATTTGTACTTTACTTGAGTATTTCCAATTTCCAATACCTTTACTTCTACTCCACTACATCTCAGAGGCAAATATTGTACTTTTACTCCACTACAATTATTTGAAAACTTTAGTTACTAGTTACTTTGTAGATTTTGATTATTATTACAAAACATCCACTAACCACTTCAGCCACATTTCGACCATTTGAAAATAGACGATTTACAAGCTCACAATGCATTGCGACGCATTGAGCTTGGTAGATCTGCTATTTTCAAAAGATTTTTATACATTTGAATACGTGGACATTCTGCATAATGAGTACTTTTACATTTGGTACTTTAAGTACATTACTTTTATTCCTTTACTCAAGTACATTTTGAATTCCAGACTTTTCTTGTAATAGTATTTCTACATTGCAGTATTGATACTTTTACTTAAGTAAAACATTTTCCACCACTGTCTTTTTCCCATTTCCTGAAAAGTAACAGACCCCAAAAAATCACCATGCAAATTCATCTCAGGATTGTTTTTGTCAACTATATTTGTACATCCACAGTGGATAAGAAGGTTAATTAACATGCTGCTTGCTGCCATCATGTTAAGTGTCATCACACAAAAGACACAATCCCCCGGTCTGCTCATTAGGTCCAGGCGTGGCTGTTTAAATGGCTTTTCAGGACGGGGAAGCGACTGCCCCGCGTCTAGTAATTCATTTTCAGTGAAAGGCGAGCGGGTGGGTATGGAGGCAATCTGACAGGCGCGCAGTGGTGGAAAAAATACTCGTTAGAAATACCCTGTTAGGGCGCGCTCCCACCAAGAGTTGGCTGGCCGCTGTTTGCAGAATCTGCCAATGCATTGTCAATATAATGCGTTGATTCACGCAAGAGCAGATTTTTCCGCTAGTCGCGCAGACCTTGCGTTTATCTGCTCTCCGCGACTAAGCATAAAACTGCTGGAGGCAGGCGCTGATTTTCTCCCTCTGTCCAATCGGGTGAGTCGAAGGCAGACCGTCTCAAGACTCAGGAAGCAACATGGTGCTCAAGGCAGCAGGCAGTGCGGGCTACGGGGAGGGTCCTGAAAGTGAGTGACAGGCGCGACACTCCCGTTTTTTAGAATCCGCTGGCTGCAAAAAACTGTGGCCGCGCACAACCTGCGTTTAACAGCGGCCAGCCAACTCTTGGTGGGAGCGCGCCCTTAGGGCACGGCCCCACCGCACTTTTATTTTACCTCTGGGGCGGAATCTGCCAATGCTTTGTCAATGCAAATGCGTGGATTCTTGGTCTTGCAGATTTTTTCCAAGAATCCACGAATTTGCATTGACAAAGCATTGGCAGATTCCGCCCCAGAGGTAAAATAAAAGTGCGGTGTGACCGTCAGGAATTTAAAATGTACTTGAGTAAAAGTACAAAAGTATTGACATCAACATGTACTTAAAGTAACAAAAAATAAGATAGTACTCATTATGCAGAATGTCCCATTTCACAAGTTTTCAAATGTATAAAATGTATACAAATCTTTTGAAAATAGCAGATTTACAAGCTCACAACGCGTCGCATCGCAACACGTTGTGAGCTTTTAGATCGGCTATTATCAAATGGCCAAAATGTATATAGGTATATAATAATCTACAAAGTAACTAGTAAGTTTTCAAATAATTGTAGTGGAGTAAAAGTACAATATTTGCCTCTGAGATGTAGTGGAGTAGAATTAAAAGTACTGAAAATTGGATATACTCCAGTAAAGTAAAAATACCTCAAAATTGTACTTAAGCACAGTACCTGAGTGAACGTACTTAGTTACTTTACACCACTGCATGTGCAGTCCCATGAAACTGTCGCGTTCGTGCTCGTTTTGCACACGCCCGCCCCCCTCGTCAAGAGCTGGATTGTGGTCAGCTTTCTTTCTAATGCGACGCACTGGACAGCAGTGGTGGGGAAAAGTACTCAAATATTTTACTTAAGTAAAAGTATCAATACTGCAATGTAGAAGTACTCTGTTACAAGTAAAAGTCCAGAATTAAAAAAGTACTTGAGGTAAAAGTACAAAAGTATTGGTATCAAAATGTACTTAAAAGTACAAAAATGTTTGAAAATAGCAGATCTACAAGCTCACAACGCGTCGCATCGTGACACGTTGTTGAGCTTGGACACTGCAGGACAGTGACTTGACAACAGCTTGAAGCAGGAGTAGATACCACCTGGCGTTTACTCGCAGAGCGATTGTGTCTGTGTGTGTTTACGCCAGGAGCGCGCTCCCCTTTAAGCTAATTTATGCTCCATCGCATGATGCCGTCGAGCGTCGGAAATAGCCGACCCAAAAGCCCCACGACGCGGTGCGTGGTGAGCTGGTTAGGTCGGCTATTTTTTGCCACGCGACACAGCAGGCGTGATGCAGTCGGGGCTTAAGTCTGTCGGGGGATAAAAAAAAGGATGAAAAGATTCAGAGGCATGGCTTTATGAGGCAGCGACTGCACTGCATGTGTACAACACAGCGGCAGGGGTGAAAACGTGACCGAGTACATTTACTCCAAGTAACTGTGTTGGTACTTTGACTTCTGTCACTGCCCAGCTAGCGCCTAGTCAGTGGTGTAAAATAACTAAGTACATGTACTCAAGTACTGTACTTAAGTACAATTTTGGGGTATTTTTTACTTTACTAGAGTATTTCCAATTGTCTGTACTTTTACTTCTACAGTAGAAGTAAAAGTACAGTCTAGTGGAGTCTACTCCACTAACATCTACTCCACTAACACAGTAGTTACTTTGCAGCTATAAATTATTACATTATAAAACAGCATAAACCACTTCAGCCCTATTTTATACATAGGCTGTTTGAAAATAGCAGATCTACAAGCTCATAACGTTGTTAGCTTGTAAAAGTACTGTTAGCTTTAGTACTTTTACCAAAAGTAAAAGTACTAAAATGTTTGAAAATAGCAGATCTAATAGTAGATCGGCTATTTTCAAACATTTTAGCACTTTTACTTTTGATACTTTGAGTACATTTTGATACCAATACTTTTGTACTTTTACTCAAGTAACATTTTGAATTCTGGACTTTTACTTGTAACAGAGTACTTGTATACATTGCAGTATCGATACTTTTACTTAAGTAAAACATTTGAGTACTTTTTCCACCACTGGCTGAAACATGACCAAGTACATTTACTCAAGTACAGACTTTATTGGTACTTTTACTTCTGTCACTGCACAGCAGCAGCCCAGCTAGCGCCTCGGCCCGGCACTGCTGATTCAATCGTGTGCTTAAGACTCATTTAATCTACCACACTCGTGTGCTGTGACCCACTTCACTGCCAGCGGGAGCTGCGCGCATGTGTGTGTGTGTGCGTGCGTATATGTTTGTGCGTGTGTGCCTGCGTGCGCAGTGTACCCACAGTCCGGGGAAGCGTTCAGACAGCTCCACGGCCCATCAACTAAACACAACACAACAGGGGAAAACAACCATTTGACGATTACAAGACCACACCTCGACTTGACGCCTTGCATTATTTACCGAGAGGAGAAGGGAATGGATAATGAGCAGATGAACCGTGGAACCGCGGAAAAGTACTGCACTAACGGTACAATTTTGTACGACTTTACTTTACTCCATTACACAGCGCAAGGAGGAGAGAGAGCTTTTCGCTTTGAAGCAATCCAACGCGTGAATAGTCAAGACTCACTCTGAAGAAAGAGCCCGTGCGCTCTGAAATGTCACTTTTGTGAGGCGGATATGCCATAGAATAAAGTCGTAGAAGGGAGCTAGAGCGAACTCGTCTTTCGCTTTTAACCCATTAAGACCGGGAACGCACCTGTGTCATTTTAAGATTTATTTGCCTATTCAAAAATAGCAGATCTACAAGCTCACAGCGCGGCACCAAGTGCCGCGCTATGAGCTTGTACATCTGCTATTTTTCTGAAAAATCGTGGAAGATTTGTGCACATTTTTGAATATATATATATATTTTTTTTTAAAGCGAACATTTTTTACTCAAAACTTTGCTTCTGGGGGTCCCTGGAACAACATATTTTGAAATGGGGGTCCGCGGCCAAATACATATCATTTTGGGGGTCCTTGACACGAAAACAAGTTTGAGAACCACTGATATTATAGCAACAAGACATTTTCCCACGATTTCCCCCCAAAAATGCAGATCTACAAGCTCGCAGCGCGGCACTCGGTGACGCGCTACGAGCTTGTATATCTGCTATTTTTGAATAGCCCAAAGAAATCTAAAATGACACGGACACGTACGTTCCAGGTCTTAATGGGTTAACCTCATGTGCATATCCCTGCTACTATTTATGCTAAAACGTATAGCCTATGTATATACTGTATCTTGATTTTCTTCCAACATGTTTCTATACCCTGTGCCTTTTCTCTTTGCTGTGTCTATGCCTATCCGTCCTCCATTTCCTGAAAATGACAAATGATGGAAGAAAGTAAGTAGCCTTGGGGGGCAGGGGTTTCTGAGCCAAGTGGCCCATATGGCAGGAGCCTATCTCCTGTTTCTGTAGCGTGAGGCGGCTTGATGCAGGAGTACAGTTATGACGCAAAAGCACACCCCGTGGACATGATGCTAGTATGTCACATGATGTACAAGTACACCCCCTGGGCATGACGCCAGTACTACGTCACATGATGTACACCCCTGGACATGTCGCAGGGAAGCCCCAATCCATTCCCTGATGCTGAGTGCCAAGCAGAGAGTTGGTATGACTCGGCCGGGGGGGGGGGGGGGGGGGGGGGGGGGGCATATCCTATGCACATGGAAAGGACCAGAGTGGGGGTGGGGAATGAATGCTATTGGTTGTGTAGCTTGTCAATCAAATAATCACAAGGTAGCGACGCCCCTCCTACAGCATACCCTACTTTATCATCAATTTTAAAATAATTGGGACCATAATTTACCAAAAAGCATATAAGGGTGATTAAAGAAGACTTTAAACTAGCCACTGTAAGCATATAGTATTTATGACAATGTTTATTAAGGTAATAAAATCAAGTCTAAAGTTCGGCAAAAACCCACCCACTTGAATGGAGAGAAATTCTTTCTGACACCAGCAGGGGTAAAACAGCTAAACTACAGGCTTGCATATGAACTGTCATTTCCTATATAGACTCAATTTACAACTTAGAAGCTGGCCCCTTGGCTGGTACAAAATGACGGAGCTTGTATGCAACAAAAATAAGAAAGAAAAATAAGAAACGGAAAGATTTCACCCACTCCTTTACACCTGCGATGTGACAATGAAGTTGATTCTGATTGTGATTCTACATCCATTTTCATTTGCTTTGCTGGTTCAACCAGGCCTGCACACCTGCACGAAGACATTTGAGCGCAGCACTTTGCTTCATCCTATATGCATGCGCTGCTATATCCTCACAGGTGCTCATGGTATATTAACGTAGGGTGTGGGCGTGTGACAGAGACAGCTGGGTGCCTGGCTGCCTGCGTGAGGAGATGGAGAAAAAAAAAAAAACATCTTCCAGAATTAAACCCAGGCTGCAAACTTACAGCTGAATAGAGTCTGAGGCTGCTGCTGCTGCTGCTGATAGAATAAGCTCTGTGCACAGCAGCCATATTGGAAATAAATTGGGCCTCTTCCTTAACTTCCTTCACAGGTTTTACCAATGATGCTAATTAAGGCTCTGTTCCATTCTGTTCAAACAGAGTCAGGGTGCTGATGTTGTGCATGTTGGGCTCGCTGTAAGCACTCTGCTACACCAGTGGGTCTCAAAGTGTGGTTTAAGTGTTATTTGTTTCCATGTATTATGTAATATGTGTTATTTTACACCCAGGACCACTTTGGAAAGAAGTGTTTTATGTTATGCTTTCAAAGTGCTATCGTCTGGAATTCTTGTCTCATGTTGCAGTAAGATGCTGTGTTTATGAATCCAAACAAAGTCAAAGTCACATTCCTCAAACTGAAATTGATGCTATATTAATACATTTTCCTGGGGGACCCCCTGGAACCCCTGGGGGTCCGCAGACCCCACTTTGAGAACCACTGCCGTAAATCACCCCAGAAGCAAATAAACCAGAAAAAGGACAGAAACGGTTTCACAGTGTGATTCCTCCAAGTCACTTTTATGTGCGTTGTATGACCTCATTGGTATCACCCAGTGTGGCCGTTCACATCACACAGGCTCCAATTAGGTCATTTTGACGGCACCCCTGGGTCTATAAAACATATCGTCACTGCAGAGAAAACAAACCTTGTATCTCCATTAATGCTATTACTACTCCTTCATACTACTGTGACTTTGTGTCACACAAAAGTAGCAACAGCGCATCGCATTGTGATTGTGATATTTGTGATTTATATATTTGTGTGTGTTCTGGGGTTTTATAAATACTAGTCCATACCCATGGGGGGATATGCGCACATGATCTGGCAACCAAATTCATCCCATAGCTCGCGGGGCCATCCCACAGCTGGGCAGCCGTAACCATGGCGACATTATTTTACATAAAAATGCTAATAAACAGCTGACCGTGGGGGAAAGTGAAAAACGGGCTTGGCTGTTCAGTGCACATGGTAATGGTCAATGGACGTGTGCAAATGCAGATCAATTGCTCCAGCCACTGAGGAGAACCGGGCAGAACGATTTTGGGCTCACCACCCTCACACCACTACAGAGCTTTGTCGAATTATAGGAGGATTGAACAAATGAAAAGTATTAACTCATTTTTAGCACAGTGAAAGCCCCCATGATTGACTACTTAAAAAAGTAAAAATTTGCTGGCACAATGAGCAATCTTTATTTTTTTTTACTTGGCACTGAATGAGTTAACACGAGCTTGCATGTCCAATGTATTTTGGACATGCAAGGTGTCCATCCAACAGCAATGATATAATTAGACCTGTTTCATCTGCCGGGCGTCAGAAGAAAGCAGATATAAATAAAAAGTGTAATAAAACCATGATACATTTCACCATCGTCTCTCCTCCCCCGTCAAAGCCAGACGTCCGTCAAACACCAACAATAATGAAAACGCAAACAGCTCAAACCCACCAGGAGTAGGCTACAGTACAAAACAGACTTCTCAGTCTCAGGGGATGGCAATATGGCTCTACGCACAGCAGCCATATTGGAAAGAAATTGGGCCTCTTCGTTTACTTTACCAATGATACTAATGACGGCTCTGTTTCATTCTGGTCAAACAGAGTCAGGGTGCTGATGTTGTGCATGTTGGCTCACTGGAAACACTCTGCTACACCAGTGGGTCTCAAAGTGTGGTCCAGGGACCCTCATGGTTCCTTGAGGGGGTTCCAAATGGCCCTTTATGGTTGTGTAACTCTGACATACTGGCGTCACAGTGAGATATCGAGCTCCTTGAAATTAAACGTTTGAGAACCACTGTGCTACAGTAAATGGAACAAAGCCTTCATTAGTATCATTGCTAACACCTGCTGTGTAACCAATTTCTTTCCAAAATGGCTGCTGCACATAGAGCATATTGCCACCCCCACATTTAACCTCAAATTATTCTGTGCATATTTGACCCAACTTTTTGGGTTGATTAATCTGATTTCACATTAACGCTGAGTGCATCTCAATCCACACCCCTCCATCTACTTGTGAAATGTGACACATGCTATAGATATGGGTTTTCTTATCTGCAACTGCAAACCACCACGGGCCGATAGGTGCCACCAGGACCACATCATCCGCAAAAAGCAGTGAAGCAACCCGAATCAGGCGTGAACATACTGTATTCATTGTTTCAAGCAATGGTTCTCAATTTCCAAATGGACCCTTACGGGTCTGTAACTCAGAGAGTGTACAAATAGAACCAAATTTGGACCAGTGATGGTCCCAGACCAGACCTCGAGAACCACAGGTTTTAAGCAGTGATTCTCACATTTGGGGACCCCCCTGGTGTCCCCAAATGTTTTTATTTTTTATTTTTTATGTGCAACATTGTTTTCTCACTCAACAGTAAATAAACCAACATACAGTATAAGTGTATACAGGTTATGTGCAAATTTATAAAGTGACAATTTAAGGACTTTTAAGACCTTTTTAATACTGGAAAAGTAATACAAAATGAGACTAATACTGTGTCAGAAGTAATAAACAAACGTTCCTATCAAACATTGTGAAATATTACCTGAGAAAGAGGCAAATGTTGTGTAAATAGCCAATCGACATGCTCACAACGCCTCTCTTTGGAACCCAGTCAAACTAAATGTAATGCCTCAACTCCTATAATGCCAAGTGCTTGTCAGGGTGGGGGGTCCCCAGTTCAAATATGATTATTTTGGGGGGTGCTCTGTGCCGTGTCGGTATGAGCGGAGCCAGAGATTCCAGGCCGTTCCATGTGTGTGACGAATGGTCTTCCACATCGCAGCCCCGGCAGTGGAGGGAGGACAGGGGGGAATTTCACACCTGACCCCGTTTAACGTTCCCTTAGATTTTTGCAAATGAGTCGACCGCCCGTTATTTAAGGATGTAACCTGAGTGTGTGAGCCTCTTATCTACAGTCAACAATAACTATCCATCCTTCATAGGCCAGGAATAGAGTACCGAAGTCCTGATGTCCCTCCCGCCACCCCTGTTGTCCTACAGTACAAAGCAATCAAAGACATGGCACCCCAATTACGTATCTTCAAGGCCTGATCCAGCCCTACAACCCCTCCCACTCACTTACACAGGAATGCTGTCCGAGCTTGGACAACGCTCCACACGCTCTACACTCTTCTCCCTTCCCTAAAACACCCTGGGACAACGCTCCGCATGTTGTTTTGACAGATATGAGGTAAATATTTTAACTGGTATCTCATAGTTTCAAATGTACAGAACTCATTCTGTACATTTGAAACTATGAGGTGGTGTGGTGCCTCAGCACCACACCATTCTCTCTGCACTCATTTTATGTGACTATTTACCTTGTCGTTTATTGACTAGAGTTCATGTTTACTCTTGCTTATTATCAGGTCATTGTTGACCTGGCATCCTATAGTGTGTATAGTTTCAATGTACAGGCTGATAGGTTCTTGGTTTACGTATGTATTAGTTATTATTAGATCGGTTCACTTTATGTACTACTTTATTATTAGATGACTATTTCTATGCATTTGATGTATTTTCTTGTGTTGTCCTTGCTTACTGTAAATCACTCTAAATGCCTAAATTGTAAATTGTAAATTACGATCTCGCACTTTGAAGTCGCTCTGAATAAGTGCGTAATGTTGCACGCCTTTAAGAAATGTGAAAATGGCTTCGGATGGATGGCGAGATGTACGGCCATGCTGTTTGTGAAAGGAACCAGTGTACCAGGCTTCATGCAGCCTGAAAAATAGGTGAGGTAAGTTAAAAATAACAGGTTGTGCGTTCCGGGCTGCTGCTCGTATCGTATATTCATCATAGATGTCTCTTTCCCCCTCGCTCTCTCTCTATCCCCTCCTCCCACAGTCACCACCAACACACACACACACACACACACACACACACACACACACACACACACACACACACACACACACACACACACACACACACACACACACACACACACACACACACACACACACACACAGCACTCCCCTCCTCCTACAGTACCAGTTTGTGCATGAAATATTCATAACACTTTCTCACTGTGGAGAGTGTGAACACCCACAGACAGATAGACACACACACACACGCACACGCACACGCACACACGCACACGCACACTGCACTCCACTAACACTCATCTGCAGTGCACAAGGTTCTTGCAGACACAAAACACGTACGGGGGGAGAAAGAAAAAAACAAATGGCTGTGAGATTATAAAACAAACATATCTCATTTATACACATATATATGCAAGTGGCGCATTGTGCACAAGCCAGGACCACCCCTTACGATGTGAATAAGCGCTTAGCGCTCGCCGTATAGCGGGCATGAATTGAACATGTGCCGATATGTCCCGCCAATGGCCATCATCCTCCAGCATTGTGACATGGAGACACATCTGATTAGCCAGCAGTGAGATATGAGTGCAGGAGACAGCCAGTGGTGGAAGAAGTATTCAGATATTTTTACTTAAGTAATGCGACGCGTTGTGAGCTTGTAGATTGGCTATTTTCAAATAGCCTATGTATAGAATAGGGCTAAAGTGGTTAATGTATGTTTTATAATATAATAATTTCTATCTGAAAAGTAACTAGGACTACAGTTTTCTAATATAATACTTGTAGTGGAGTAAAAGTACAATATTTGCCTCTGAGATGTAGTGGAGTAGAGGTAAAAGTATTGAAAATTTGAAATATTCCAGTAAAGTAAAAATAGCAAAAAATTATACTTAAGTACAGTACTTGAGTACATGTACGTAGTTACTTTCCACCACTGGAGACAGTGCCAGTCAACTGATAGGAGCTACTGACTCACAGTTGCACTGAAGCCATTTTGAGATACAAACAGCCAGTGATGGACGAAGTACACGCATGTTTTACTCAACTAACAGTATCAATACCGCATTGTAGAAATACTCCGTTACAAGTAAAAGTCCGGTATTCAGTACAAAAGTATTGGCATCAAAATATACTTAACACATTGAGTGCCATAACCGGGAATCTTCGTGAGGAGATTTATTTATTTATTTTTCCACACAGGGCGCTCTAACGCAACTTTGGAATGATTGACGGAGTCTCTAAATATAACATATCACTCCAGTTCTACCTTCACTACACTGGCTCCCGGTTGTTTTTAGGATTGATTTTAAAATTCCTTTAATAGTTTATAAAGCTCTAAATGGTCTGGCACCTTCCTACCTCTATGACTGCCTAGAAAGATATGTTCAAACCGGCCCCTCAGGTCTTCAAGTGCTGACCTGCTCGAGGTGCCTACAATGACTTATAAAAAATACGGTGAAGCAGCATTCTGCTTTTACGGACCGACAGTGTGGAATAAACTCCCATTACACCTAAGACAGGCAGCCTCTGTCGATAGCTTTAAAGCACAGCTCAAGACCTATTTCTTCACTCTTGCTTTTAGCTGATTCCTTGGTTGATTTTTTAAGTCCTCACTGTATTGCCTATTTTAATGTTGTTTTATGCTTTTGCTTTTCTTTTTTTCTTGCTTTTTTGTTTAATTGGTGCTATACAAATAAAGTTTGTTATTATTTATTAAAATGGAGAGGACGGATGTGGATCCGTACCAAAAAACCTACCTCCCGTCCTCTCCCATTATAACTCCTTGAGAAAAAGCTTCATATCTCCATATCTTTTTTAAAGTGGTGGAAACGAGCCGTTTTCGACAGGCGATTACTCTGCAATGGCGGATCGCGTTATCTATATGAAATATTATTGTTCCAGGCGATAGTCGGGACCCTCCACCATCGCGCACGCACCCTTTGTTTACATCCACGTCCTCGTTGTGGAGTCTACAGCCCTAAACAGCGCAGCGTAAACGGTAAGAATGCCAGCACTAGATGTACCCTGTTTAAAAAAACCTCTGGCACTAAATGTGTTAAAAATACTCATAAGCCATGCAGAATGCCATTTCACAAGTTTTCAAAATGTATACACTGCAGTCACAGCATGGCACATGGCTCAGACAGCACGACCTACGACTCGTGTGGCACGAGCCATTATGTACTTTTGCTCAAGTACTGTACTTAAGTACACTACTACAGTATAATTTGTCAAGCATCAGTTGCAAGTTGTATATTTTGATTAGCCTATTTATACGAAATCTATATCCTAGAATTCCGCTCACAACGCTTGCAGATTTGCTATTTTCCAAATAAATAAATACACATCTTCTAAAAAAATTGTATGAGTAGTTTTACTTTTGGGACTTAAAGGTTCTATGACATTCATTTTCACTTGTTTTTTTTAAAATGTTTTTTTGGGGGTTTTATGACCTCAATTACACCAAAAAAATCTGAACTTTGAACATTCAGTGGATTTTCTGTGGTCTGGGGTTTTCTGAATAATTAGGCTGAAAAGTAATCTGAGCTTGGCCCTTCGGCAGTGAGGTCACAGTCGATTAATCCCGCCCACTCTCCTCCTCGCCCCTCCCCTCCCCTATCCTTTCCTTTGGGGGGGGGCGGAGCAGAGGCGATGATTGACAGGCAAAATCCCTCACCAGCGACACCCGCAGGCAAAGATTTCTTTTTTCATTGCAGTTGAAAAGGCTTTAGAAATGTGAGAGAAAAACACCTGCCATGGATCAATGGAGTGGATTTTTTTGTTAAAACTTTCTATACACATTTGAAGGACCATGACAAAGACTTTTAATGTGTGGTAAAACTGAACGTCATGAAACCTTTAAACTACGTATTTTCGCTATGCCTATGTTTCCTCAGCCGTATATGTTCCCTCAGCCCCATGTTCCTTCATTCCGAATTAGGACCTATGTTCCCTCATTCCCCCAATCCAAATTAGGCTCTATGTTCCCTTAGCCTACGTTTCCCCATTCCAAATAAGGCCCTATGTTCCCCCATTCCAAATAAGGCCCAAATATTTCCCCTTTCTAAATGAGGCCCTCTGTTCCCTTAGCCCTACCTGTATGTTGCCCCATTCCAAAGTGAAAACATCTAAATGCAACCAGCTGAATCCGGGAGGGAGATAGATCTGTGGCCAGCTCACTAACTTCATTGGCAGGCTAACTGAATCAGCGTGCTAGCTAGCTAGCTGCAGGGACATTTAATAGGAGGGAGCAAAGCAAAGGCAATAGCCTACCGACTCAAACGAAGCTCTGATCATAATATAATGCCTTAATGAAATTTACATCTGACGAGTTTTCAAACAAGCCAGAGTTTCTTCTTAAGATCATATATACCTGGAAGGCCAATTCACCAATGACATTTTTTGTTAGTATTGAATTAGGCGCGATCTTGCGCAATATCAAATAAAAACAACCACATAAAAACATGTTTGTGTCTAAATTGATGTGTTGGTGTAACTCCTGTCTGGGTCTAATCTGGACAATGTGATTAACACGCAACGTGGCCTTCCCTGTTTTGATGATTTACCGGTCCATTAGGTCATGGGTTTCCCAACCTTTTCTTTGAGTGGTGCGAGTATGAGTACGGCAACAACAGCTGCAGCTGATTGCAACACAAAGATGCAACCAGTTACACTAATTAAACACTAACAGGAGACAGTGCAACACATGCACCCAGCACACGTGCGCGTAAATTGTGCATGTCTCTCACACACACACACACACACACACACACACACACACACACACACACACACACACACACACACACACACACACACACACACACACACACACACACACACACACACACAAAAAGACTGGGGGTTCGATTCCAATATACAGTACAAACACAATCGGCCCGTGTTTGAGGGAGAGAAGCCGGGTTGGGAGGGTGATACTGCAGATACTCCTACGAGCTGGGGCGGCACCTGTCAGCAGGGAGTGTTGGCCGGGACGAGTAGGATGGATGCTCTATGTCCTCCCGGTGGGGGCTCCTCACTGGCAGTGGTTTAAAGTAACTAAAGTAAGTACATTTACTTTTACTTTAGTATTTCTACATTGCAGTATTGATACTTGCACTTAAGCTACAACATTTGAGTACTTTTTCCACCACTGTTGGCAGGTGAGCCAGTAGGACACAAACAGCAGTGACAACACAGGAATGTGCTAGGGGAGAAATACATTGGCATAACGACTAAATTGGGGAGAAAACAAGGGGTAAAAAAGAATACATTTGTATTTAATTTTCTAAATGCGTTTCTGTCTGATTGCAGTGCTGAAAGCACCTGGGGACTGTGTCTGTGTACCACTCTGCTTCTTTAATTAGTTCAACAGAGCATTTTGACGCTTTGTCGGGTGGAAAACCTTGTATGTCCATAAACAGTGACTTTTCAGTAAACAAAACAAAACAAAAGAACCTGTGTTTCCAATGGCTCTGATGTAGTTATGATTTAGTCACAAACTACTTGTTAATACATTTCATCAGTGGTGTTTTACTTAAGTAAAAGTACCAATACTGCAATGCAGAAATACTCTGTTACAAGTAAAAGTCCGGAATTAAAAATATACTTGAGTAAAAGTACAAAAGTACTGGTTTCAAAATGTACTTAAAGTGCCAAAAGTAAAAGTACTCGTTATGCAGAAGTTTTCAAAATGTATAAAAATCCTTTGAAAATAGCCAATCTACAAGCTCAAACGCGTCGCTCAAATAATTGTAGTGGAGTAAAAGTACAATAATTGCCTCTGAGATGTAGTGGAGTAGAAGTAAAAGTATTACAAATTGGAAAAACTCCAGTAAAGTAAAAATTGTACTTAAGTACAGTACTTGAGTACATGTACTTAGTTACTTTCCACCGCTGCATTTCATTGGTTCAGTATGTCTAAAACCCACAGACAAAACATATTAAAAAATAGCAAAAAAATCGATCTACAAGCTTGAAACGCGTTGTGATCTTGTAGATCGGCTATTTTTCATACTTTTCTGTGACACTGTAGAGACTGTAGGGCATTAATTTCCGAAAACAATACAATAAATAAAAAACAAGTTGAATAGAGATACGAGGTTTCTTCGCGTGAGCAACGACTTGGCCGCAGGTGTTGCTGCTATTGATTGCGTTGTGTAATACGACAAATAATGACAAAACGCCCGGGCCAGCGAGCGGAGTAAAGAATACATTTGAACTGATTAGAGTTTTTGGATGGCTTATGGTTTCCATGTCCGCGGGGAGAAGAAGAAGGTGCCACGATGAATAGCTTGGATCCGATCAATGTAGAACTGCGTTTTAGCAGGAGCGGCACCGGACCCAAGGCTCACTGGCTTTGCACACACGTTGCTTCTGCTAGGTGGTTGCAAGTTATGCTTTTGTGTTAAAATGAGTGTTAAATAGCCAGTGGTGGAAAAAGTACTCACATTTTTTTTTTTTTTTTTGTATCAATACTGCAATGTAGAAATACTATGTTACAAGTAAAAGTCTGGTATTCAGAGTAAAAGTACAAAAGTATTGGCATCAAAATGTACTTAAAGTACCAAAAGTAAAAGTAGTCATTATGCAGAATGTCACTGTTCAAAAAGGTATACAAATCATTTGAAAATGGCTGGGCTGTTGAACTGGGCTGAAGTGGTTAATGTATGTTTTGTATTAATACTCAAAATCTACAAAGTAAGTAACTAAAGTTTTCACACAATTGTAGCGGAGTAAAAGTACAATATTTGCCTCTGAGATGTAGTGGAGTAGAAGTAAAAGTACTTAAAATTGGAAATACTCCAGTAAAGTAAAATACCTCAACATCTTACTTAAGTACAGTACTAGAGTAAATGTACTTGGTTACTTTACAACACTGGGACACAAATAATTGCAATTAAAACCATATCAAATTGAAGCCGATAAATGGGGTTTTCTCTCTCCTTGATTGGACGTTCTGTTTACTAATAGAGCTGGAGAGACGGGCCGACCCCTGTTCAAGGACATGGAGTGGTTTGCTCAGCCTTAGCATATTAGCTGCAACTTGCTGATGTGCAATTTCTGTCATACATGAAACATCAGTGTTCCATCATGATCCGTGTTAACATGATCAAAACCCCTCGGAAATCCTTTCATCCTAGATTACCCCACTCACTCTCAGTGGTGGAAAGTAACTAAGTACATTTACTTAGGTACTGTAGTTAAGTAAACAATTTGAGTTATTTTTTACTTTACTGGAGTATTTCCAGTTTTCAGTACTTTTACTTCCACTCCATTACATCTCGGATCCAGATATTGCACTTTTACTCCAATACATTTATTTGAAAACCTTAGTTAGTTACTTTGTAGATTTTGATTATTATTACAAAACATACATTGACCACTTCAGCCCTATACACATTTCGGCTAATTGAAAATAGACAATCTACAAGCTCACAACGCGTTGGATCGCGACGCGAAAATAGCAGCTTGTAGATCTGCTATTTTCAAAAGATTTGTATACATTTATACAAACTTGAAACGGGATATTCTGCATGATGAGTACTTTTACTTTTGCTACTTTAAGTACATTTTGATGCCAATACTTTTGTACTTTTACTCAAGTACCTTTTGAATTCCGGACTTTTACTCGTAACAGAGTATTTCTATATTGCAGTATTGATACTCTTACTGAAGTAAAAAATGTTCTCTCTTTCTCTCTCTCTCTCTCTCTCTCCCCCCCCTCTCTCTCTCTCTCTCTCTCTCTCTCTCTCTCTCTCTCTCTCTCTCTCTCTCTCTCTCTCTCTCTCTCTCTCTCTCTCTCTGAGCTATATTGGCATGCGTTGCCATAGCAAATGTGAAATAAAACCATTGGAGTTTAGACCCCTTCTGTCTCTCTCTGGCAGCTGTTCCTATATAGTCAGAGGGAAAGAACACACGTGTTTCATCTTCGCTGCATAAATCCTGGAGTTTCAGCGGGACAAATTAAAGTCGCTCGCCACCGCGGACAGAAGGAAACAAACTCCCAGTTCATTCTGTTTGATTGAAGAACGAATCGAGTGCCGTGCTACGTGCTATTTTCTTTTTAATCTTGAAAATCAGTGCAAATTTTTTTTAAACTCATGTTGCTATAATATCAGTGGTTCTCGAACGTCTTTCGTGTAAAGGACCCCCAAAATGATATGTATTTGGCCGCGGACCCCCATCTCATATGTTGTTCCAGGTACCCCCAGAAGCAAAGATTTGAGTTAAAAATGTTCACTTAAAAAAGCAGATCTACAAGCTCGTAGTCTGGCACTCGGAGCCGGGCTATGAGCTTGTCTATCTGCTATTTTTGAATAGCCAAAGAAATCTAAAATTGACACAGATGCGTTACTGGTCTTAAAGTAAAAAAATGTATCTGAGCACTACTTCCACCACCGCCGGTTTGTTTACGACGAACGTTCTCCGCCGGCGGCGGGTTGTCATTTGGGAGTCAGTCGTGCGGGTGCGTCACTCCTGGCTGTGATTGCCTCTCTCTCCCCACGCCACATGGGACGATCGAGGGCACCCATGAGGTGTCAACGCGCGCTAATGTGTCACGCAGCATCCACAGGGAGCCCAGTGGTGAAAAGTTACTAAGTGGTAAAATGTAGCAGGTTTAATGTAGCATCACACTCATTTTAACCACGTTATCCATTTATACATTGGCTATTCAAAAATAGCAGATGTAAAGCTCGCGGTGCATCATTTTGTGCCATGCTGCGAGCTTGTGCATCTGTTTTTTTAAAGATTTTTTGAGAATTTTATGTTGATTGTAAGAACAAAATATATACATTGTATGACCTAAAGTTTAAGATGTATTGGCCAAAACGTGAATCTGCCTGTTACAGCGCCACCATGAGGCTGATTTGAAAAATGGGTGGCGTTTCTTCCTTGGCCTAGTGGGGATGTGCGTAGAAGGTTTCACGGAAATCGGACGGTGCGTTCATGATCCGAGGCATTTTGTACAAAACGGGCCACTCCTGCAAACGTTGAGGCCAATCTTAGCCAATCAGGATGGAATATGAAAAATCCGACAAATCTGTGTGATGTTAGGAGAAAATTTGTAGGAGCAATATAAAAATAACGTGTTTTGCAAAACTCTGCCTCCTCGTGGGGCTATAACAGACCAATATGAAAAATCTGGGGCAGAGGTTCTGCCCTGACCTCCGTTTTTTACCAATTACCTGAATGCCCCCGTCCCCCAGTTAAAAATCGCTATAACGATAGAAATGTTTTAACACTCATCTTTTAATTATTATCATTACAAACTAATAACAGAACCCTTGTTGTAAAAACAAAACAAAGTTATCCTTTAAGAGTATAGCGGTTCATTGATCAGCTTCACAGAACAGAGTGAAAACATGGCTTCAGGCTAAAACAAGCATGTAAGCACTAATCTGGACGGCATTCGACTCAGCACGCAATTTATAATGCACGACGCTCCATGCATACTGTATGAACTTCTACAGCTGTACATCTGCCTGTGTCTGGCCTATTATGTGATACCATTTGCTGCAAATTTGTATTGTTATTGTGGATTGAGCAGCTTGGTACTGTATGTCAAAAACTTTTCAGGAAATGGAAGAAAATAAAAAATAAAATAATTACCTGTGTACCAATGGATCCAGTGTAGTTATCATTTAGTCTTATACTTACTTGTTAATACTTTGAATTTGTTTTATTATATATATTTATGAAATACACAGACACACTAAAAGCAGCACTATGTAACTTTCCTCTTCTACCCCATATTTGAACATGATTTCCTGCACAAGTCCTGACATTTTTTACCATTGAGCTAATCCCCTGCTTGCTCAGGGGATGAATTGAATCTTGACCATCAGGTCAAAATCTGTGTCAAATCCTTTGTCTAGGTGAGACATGACCTTTGACACGATCTAAATGTCTCAATAGAAGAGCAGGGAGACAAAATACAACCACCCCAACTGTATAAGTTATATTGTATTAACATACGCTACCATGCAGATTGGACACAATTACATTTGATTCATAAAAAAAATAGCAAATCTACAAGCTCACAACGTGCCGCAACACAACGCGTTGTGAGCTTGTACATCGGCTATATTTGCTACTTTTTGGAGACACTCTTTGACAACGAAGTAGGTCATTAATTTACAAAAGAAAGAATTTACAAAATAAAACTAAAGTTGAAATATGGAGATAAAAGCCTTCTTGCCAGACAGCGACGACATATTGAACTGTAACGTTGTGAGCTTGTAAATCTGCTATCTTCACTGCTTTTGATCAGTTTCCCAGTGCTGTAAAGTAGCTAGGTACATTTACTCAAGTACTGTACTTAAGTACAATGTTGAGGTACTTTTACTTAACTGGAGTATTTCCAATTGTCTGTACTTTTACCTCTACTCCACTACATCTCAGAGGCAAATATTGTACTTTTACTCCACTACCACCATTTGAAAACTTTAGTTACTAGTTACTTTGCAGACATACATTATTACATTATAAAACATATTTTATACCTAGGCTATTTGAAAATAGCCGATCTACAAACTCACAACGCGTCGCATCATTTTACTTTTGGTACTTTAAGTACATTTTGATACCAACACTTTTGTACTTTTACTCGAGTACATTTTGAATTCCGGACTTTTACTTGTAACAGGGTACTTCTACATTGCAGTAGATACTTTTACTTAAGCAAAACATTTGAGTACTTTTTCCACCTCTGCAGGTTCCATTTCGGGACATACAGGGTTTCCCTCTCTGACATCAGCGATATGTAACATTGCACTCGGTCCCTTACCAAACAAACAAACAAACACATGAAGTGCAGAGACAGATAAGGGAAAAGCAGGAAGTGCTAATTTGGGCATGCGGCGGTGCGATGAGGCGTGGCTAAAGGCAGCATGCTGCATTAAACATGAGTGTCCCATGTGCCAATTATGCACAGCCTGGGTCTGCTGCTTCCCAGCGCTGGAAAGTAACTAAGTACATGTACTCAAGTACTGTACTTTAAGTACTATTTTGATGGTATTTTTTCCAATTTGCAGTACTTTTACTTCTACTCCACGACATCTCAGAGGAAAATATTATACTTTTTAGTTTTACTCCATTACAATTATTTGAAAACTAAGTTACTAGTTATTTTGTATATTATTATTACAAAACATACAGTAACCACTTCAGCCCTATATATATATTTCGGCCATTTGAAAATAGCCGATCTACAAGCTCACAATGCGTTGCGATGCAAAGTTTTTTTTACACATTTTGAACATCTAAAATGGGACATTCTGCATTCTTTTAGTACATTTTTATACCAATACTTTTGTACTTTTACTCAAGTACATTTTGCATTCCGGACCTTACTTGTAACATTGCAGTATTGCAGTATTGATACTACATACTACAAGTAAAACATGTGAGTACTTTTACCACCACTGGTGGAAAGTAATTAAGTACATTTACTTTACTTCATGTGATATTTTTTGGTTAAAACAAAAAGTATTTTGTTAAAAGGTTAAAGCACTATTCCTGTCTCTCCAGCTCTTTAATAAAGAAAAAAATAAATTGTCAGGTGGGTGACAAAATTTCAGCCAATCAGGAGAGTACCTATATATCACCTTATTCTTTTTTTTGTGATACAGTTCCAATTGTGTCTGCTCATTTCTTTGTATCATCACTTCCAATTCCACTTGTCATGTATCCTGTGTGAGTTCTCTCTCCTGATTGGATAGAATTGGCATCCCTGAGCTGAAAATGTATTTTCTGTTTATTAAAGAGCTGGAGAGACGGGGATGCTCCTGTTACTGAACAAACACTCTGTAGCAATGATTAGGCTACTACCAGACTATAGAGCTATTTAACACTTATTTTAATGAAAGGTACTTTTTTAACTGAGGTACTTTTACTTTACTTGAGAATAAAACAAAATCTGATCTTGATACACTACATCTGAGAGGCAAATATTGTACTTTTTTTACTCTTCTAAAATGATTACTATAACTTTGTAGATTTAATTAGCGTATTAATGCAAAACGTACAGTAACCAATCACGGCTACGAGCTCACAACGCATCGCATGTGCTATTTTTGTACCCTTATGCAATATAGACGCAAAGACGATGGCTTTCATATTATACGTGTTCCTTCCACTTCAAAGTGTGTGCGCATCACAGAGGGGTCCCGACGAACGCGGACCCCCCGCTGATCTCCCTTTCATGTCTTTCTTTGTACTTTCCGCCATCGACCCGCTTCGTCTTAAAATCAATTGGTTTCGTGTATTTTTAATTGGAAAATATTGATCTTCCATAAGCCATTATTATTAATTGTAAGGCAGAGAACCAACAGACGAGAGTTCAAGCAGCATTCAGGCTGAAAAGACTTCAAGGTTAAATTAATACAGAAGGAAAATGTCTTTGACAAATTGTTGCTGTCGGGCAGAAACCTCCTATCTCCATACTTCAACTTTGTAGGTTTTTCTTTTTTGCAAATCAATGTCCTACTTCATCATACAAGTGTGCAGTGGTGGACAAAGTACTCATATTTCTTACTTAAGTAAAAGTATCAATACTGAAATTTAGAAATATTTAAGTCCAGAATTAAAAAAGTTACTTGAGTAAAAGTACAAAACGTATTGGAATCAAAATGTACTTAAAGTACAAAAGTAGAAAGTACTCATTATGCAGAATGTCCCGTTTCACAAGATTTTCAAATGTATAAAATGTATACAAATCTTTTGACAATAGCAGATCTACAAGCTCGATGCGACGCATTGTGAGCTTGTAGATATGCTATTTTCAAATGGCCGAAATGTTTATAGGGCTGAAGTGGTTAATGTATGTTTTGTAAAAATAATCAAAATCTACAAAGTAACTAGTAACTAAAGTTTTCAAATAATTGTAGTAAAAGTACAATATTTGCCTCTGAGATGTAGTGGAGTAGAATTAATTTCCAATTATCGGAAATTGGAAACACTCAAGTAAATTACAAATATCTCAAAATTACAGTACTTGAGTACATGTACTTAGTTTTAAAAATTCAATAAAAATCACAGTACTTCCTTCAGCACTGTAATGCACTTGAATGTATTTATATCTATCTGCTCAGTTCAATGTCTCCTTCAGCCCGGTTGCCATGGTGAATAATTGATTCTTAGCCACATTACAGAATGACTTGAAGAAGACTTGATAGATTAATGGAATTAATCAGACTTAATGACAAATTAAGTGTTCCAATTAATCAACAAAGCTGCTGCTTAAGCTGCGCTGTACAGTGCACTACAGCACCGTTTCTCAACGTCTGGTCCGGGGGCCCACCAGAGGTCCAAATGGAACCGTAGAGTGTACAAATGTAACATTCTTTAAAATTAATTTAATTTAATTTATATTTTTTGAGTTTTAATTTAACTCTGAGTGTACAAATGGAACCAAATGGACCCGTATAGGTCATTACACACGAATACACAATACGAAAAAGGGACACAATTATTTCTATTTGTTAACACCCGCAACATTCAAATAGGTCAACCATTGCTGTGCTCGAATGTCCTGATCTGTGTTATTAACACATTGAGTGCCAGAGGTTTTTTAAAACAGGGTACAGCGTTTTTTACCGTTTATTGGCGATCTTTTTAGTGCTTCTGAAGCCACAACGAGGACCCGGATGTAAACAAAAGGTGTCTGGGCGATGGCCAAGAGTCCCGTCTAACGACTGGAACAATAACGTGACTACCGCGATCCGCCATTGCAGAGAGATCGCCCGTCGAAAATGGCTTGTTTTGACCACATAAAAAAAAGACATGGAGATATGGACCTTTTTGTCAAGATCCACATCATTGGGGCGGATGCACGTCCGCTTTTTTGGGGTGACGTCACATCCGTCCATTCCCTTTTAAAGGGTCCTAGGATCATTCCTAAGTTGCGTTATAGAGCGCAACTTACGTTTTGAAAAAAAATAACACCAGGCGCCAGGAGCGCTGAAACGCTATGCCCGGGCGCTCGAAAAGGGGTGCATCCAGCGCGCCTTTACCATATAAATTGTTAAGGATATCTGAATGAGTTATCAATTAGAACTCGTTGCCTTGCTAAACTAATGGCCTAAGTCATTTTTTAAAAAGTTTTTCAGGAAAAATAAAAAACTGATCCAAAACAAAACTATATGATATTTCTTAATCATTTCACCCAAAATGTTTATAACAAATTATGACTATTTAAATAGAAATAACACTGTCTGTCAGTTATGTAACATAAGAGATTTAAATAGGTTTAAATAGGATTAAATTTGACTTAGGCCAAAAAAAAAAGCAAAAATGTTTTCAAAATGGCCTAATCAGTAAATAATTTGGCTTAAGTCACAAAACCATGCTGACTTAGGCCAAAAAAAGCCTATTTTGGCCTAAGTCACACTAGGGAGTTAGGTCATTATACTAAAAGGGGAGTGAACAGCATGATCCTTTTCAATTAGGAGATGGGCGATTTTACCAGAGGTGGCCAGTGTCATGAGGAGCTGACTTAGGCAAAAATATAATTTTCCTCAAAAAATTACTTAGGCCATTAGTTTAGCAAGGTGACAAACTCTTATTTCTGTATCAGTATGAGCAGTTTATAGTTTATAATTTGGTTCCATTTGTACACTCTCAGAGTTAAGAGGGTCCTTGAAATCAAAAAGGTTTGAGAATCACTGTGCTAGACTAAATGGAACAGAGCCTTCATTAGTATCTTTGGTAACACCTGTTAAGGAAGTAAGGAAGGGGCCCAATTACTTTCCAATATGGCTGCTGTGCATAGAGCCTGTATTATAAATCATTCATGCTTTAGGATATTGTCTCGTGTGTCCTTGTTTCCGAGTCTTTTGTTTCCGAGGTTGTGCCGACAGATTTCCACGACGAAATACATGGCAGACATGCGCTGCCGGCTCAAAAGGGCGTTCTCAGCGGACACGGCCCCTTATGGACGCCGTGGCTAGGAGTCACCGAGGAGGACACGGAGAACAGAAAGCAGATGGAAAACAGATGATCCGCCGTGGCAGACCCCCTGATGGGGAAAATAGCCAAAAGAAGAAGAAGAGGAAACACTGGAGCTCTCCTGGGCGCTGTCCAAACCCAACGGGCTCTCCCCCCGTCAGATGGGATGTGAAGCTATACACAGCGGGAGATTGAACCGGAATGTCTCAAGATGTTTTCAAGAGAGATGCAGCGCGGGGCCTGCCAAGTGTTTCCAGCTGGCAGGAGCTGATTAGTTAATTATGCACATTAACATGTCGGCGTAGCGCAGGGAAACTGCCAGAGCCACAGTAGCTTACTTTTCAGACGTTACAGCGGCCCCTTATTAAAGCACAGAGCACGTGCTTCAAACCATTTCTGGCAAGCGGGAGACTTTTGCTGTTGATTGTCGGTGAACAGCCCTCAGACAAACAGCTCCAACAATTAAGGATGGCGTTTAAAATGGTGATGCTTCATTTCTGAAGTCTTAACCGTTCGCCAAAAATAAACGAGCTACGTGCTCACAACGCGTTGCGTTGCAGCGTGTGCGTTCGCTTGCAAAACTTTTGCGAGGTAAGGCAAAATGGTTTCACAAGGGAATGCAAAACATTTTGTGTCCCCTCCCAACCCAAAACACGTTATTTTTAAGTCAAAGCACTTCCAGTCAAAGGAATCCCACTACCAGCACTCTTTTTCAGACAACCGCAGACTTTTTTTGGGCCAATAAAGTATAGTTTTGGAGGCGCGCAGTTCGGCACAGCAACTCGCTCGCTTTAGCTCGCTCGGTGGTGCCTCTCGTGGCTCAAGTTCGCTTGAGCTTACTCAGCGCCGTTCGAGTTATGTACCGATAGGGACAGAATCGTAAATCATGTTTTGGGGCGAGCGTTTGCCCCAACTGCCACTCAAAGTGACTACTGGCCACAGCGCATCTTTTCCGGGTCTTGCTCGAAGTGGGTTTCATTTCACTATCACGCGTCTGGGTAGGGACTCCCTCTTTCATTGGCGTGTCGCCCAGGTTGCGCGTAAACCCTAACCGTTAACTAAAAAAAACTATGCCTTAACCGTAATCCTAACCTAAGAAACACCATGCCTAACCCTAACCTTAACCCTAACCTCACAGACACCATGCCTAAACCTAACCTCAAAACCACGTCCAACCGGGACGAAACACTGCGAAAAGAGAGAGTCCGCTTTTGGATAAGAGAACTAGAGTCTATTCGGTTTGTTGTCCTCAAAACTACTCAAAGTAAAGTGAGCAAAGTGCTGCTATCAGCGCAGTTGATGGACGGACATGGCTTGTTTTTGGCCAAAGCCAAGAGTTGTTTATCTCAGTCGTCGGCAGTGCTTTTCATTCTCACAAGTGAGTCACAGTGGGTCCGTTTGGGCCTTAATGAGATGCTGCTGCCGCAGCTAAACGCATAAACAAAGGCGGCGTAGCACTATGGTGATGAATAGCATCACTCTCCCAGGACTCATGAGTCTGTGAATGATGTCCGCATGTCTCTACAGTCTAATCTACAGGCAGGGGATATTAGCAGTGGTGGGAAAGTAACTAAGTAGATGCACTCAAGTGCAGAGTAAACGTTTTAACCCATTAAGACCTGAGGCCGATTCTAATAATGCCTTCAGTAGTTCTCACACTTTTTTTCTCTGATTTTTCAAAAATAGCAGATGTACAAGCTCGCAGCGCGGCACGAAGTGTCGCGCTGTGAGCGTTATGTGCTTGTAGATCAGCTATTTTCAAAATGTCTTGTACTTTTACTTTTGGTACTTTAAGCATCTTTTGATGCCAATACTTTTGTACATTTACTCAAGTATAATTTTGAACACAGGCCTTTTACTTGTAGCAGATCTTTTTGAATAGCCAACCCCAACATCTAAAATGACACAGATGCTTTCCCGGTTTGAATGGGCTAGCATTTAGCAACTAGCAAAGATTATTAGCGTTAGATTATTAGCGGTCGGAAAGTCATTGCACTCAAGTACTGTACTTGAGTGGACTTTTTAAAGGAACAAGAATTTAACATTTTTAATACTCTATGCTTCTACTCCACTACTCCGCAAATATTGTACTCCACTATACAATTATTTGACAGTTTTAGTTACTAGTTACTTTGCAGATTTAGATAATCATTACAAAGCATACATCAACCACTTATACTACGGCTATTTGAATATCTATTTTCAAAAAAAGTTGGTGTTTTTACTTTCCTACCTTAACCCATTCTATCCGGGGGTCATCTCTGTCATTTTAGATTTCTTTGGCTATTCAAAAATAGCAGATCTACAAGCTCATAGCTATGAGCTTGTAGATCTGCTATTTTTTTAAAATCTGTGCAAATTTGTGCAAATCTTTATATATATTTTCAAAGCAAACATTTGTAAAATATGGTGTTCCAGGGACCTCCAGAAGAAAATATATGAGTTACAAATGTTCGCTTTAAAAAATATATATTCCAAGATTTGCTAAAATGTTCACGATTTTTCAAAAATAGCAGCTCATAATAGCCAAAGGAATCTAAAATGACAGAGATGCGTCCCCGTATTGAATGGGTTAATTTGGATTCCAAAACTTTTGTACTGAAACTCAAGTAAACTAAAGTTCACTTATAAGTAAAACATCAGAGTAAAGGCGGTTACACACCGGCGAATATGCGAATATACTCAAAATTCGGACTTGTTCCGAATAATTAAAAGACGCTTTTTTCGCTCCGCGAAACTGGTGTGGAAGCTTGCATTGACTTTATAAGGTTTTAAAAAAAAACCGTATTATTCGCATGAAAAAAATCACCCCGGTGTGTAAGGACCTTAAGAGTAATGCTAAACACATAAATAAAGGCAGCATAGCACTATAGTGATGAATAGCATCACTCATGAGTCTGTGAATGATGTCCACATGTCTCTTCAGTCTAATCAACAAGCAAGGATTATTACGTTTAGTTTCTCGCCGACGAGCCAAGTTCTCCAAGTTTTCAGGCCAAGTTCTCACAGCACTATACGGGAGTTGCTTTTACACACAGCCAAAGGGCTTTGTCAATTTTCGGAAACTAGATTTGCAGGCCGATCATGGCAGATTATGCAGCCTTCAAATCTATATTACGCTGATCAGAGCTATGGAAATTTGAAGTGTTAAGACCGGGAACGCATCTGTGAAATGTTTTGATTTCCTTGGCTTTTCAAAAATAGCAGATATACAAGCCCATAGCGCGGCACCGAGTGCCGCACTATGAGCTTGTAGATCTGCTATTTCTTTTTAAAGAATTTAGAAATGTGCAATATGAATATATATATATATTTTTTCTTTTTTTAAGATATTTTTTGGGGGCTTTTATGCCTTTATTTGGACAGGACAGTAGGCTGACAGGAAATGGGGAGAGAGATGGGGGGGAGACATACAGCAAAGGTCGCCGGAACGGGAGTCGAACCCACGTCACGCTGTCAAGCTGGATTGCCAGCATATACGTGCCTGGACCGCTAGGCCAGTGGACGTTCCTATATATATATATATATACATTTTTAACTCAAATCTTTGCTTCCCCTGAACAAAATGTTTTGAGATGGCGGGGCACAACACCAAGCGTTATGAGCTTGTAGATCTGCTATTTTTGAATAGCCCAAAGTATAAAATAATGGTTATAGCCTATACAAATATAAAATGACACATTATGCGTTCTCGGATTGAATGGCTTAAACACTGCAGTAACACTGCCCCATATGTGAGCAATTTAGGTTTTGTGGTGTGGCTACTCTCATGGCAGACCCCTGAACAGTGTTTCCGTCGTGTTTGGTGCCTTTTGGAGCAACGGTGCGCCGTAGCTCCGTCCACAATAAACACGTGGCCTCTGACTGTGTGACTATTATATTCTCATGGCTGACCCCTGAACAGTGCTTGTGCCAAGTTTGGTGTGCATGGATTGGTGATGATATCACCATTGGAAGGGGGTCCTACCTGTAGCCACTGTGACTGGTCACTGTGTCCGGCCGTCCAGGCGTTGACCTTGCCCTGCTTGTCCAGCCTCGCCTTGCCGGGCTCCCAGGTGAACATGTCCATGTTGAGGGTCCTGAAGATGCTGGAGGCCGTCACCTGGTAGTCCTGGACGTGACCCGACTTCAGCCCCATGGGCTCTGAGCAGCCTGGAGACACACAGAGACATGTATTAGGCATGTAACGATTTATCGTAAATCGATTAAAATCGACTCAAACTGGTGACAATTTAAATCGATAATTTTTTTGTTTTAAGTATCGCGATGCAAAAAGCGCGTTAAAAAGAAAGAAAGAAAATACACAATCTTTGTAAGAGAATTGATAAAAAAAAAGACTACTATATTGAAAAGAGGATAAGAGAAAACACAGTATTGTAAAACAAATTAAAGAGAAGAAAATACTGGATTTGTGTAAGAGAAAAAAAATATCTCTGCTGTCCGGCAGGAACCAGCTAACTCCAAAATGTTAATTTTTCAGGAAATGACTAAAACAAAACAAAAAGTTAGGAGGTTTTGTTCATCATTGATAAGAACAACTGAATGGACCTCCACTCACAATGAGGTTGGAGGTCAAAAGGGGGTGGAGCCTGGAGTCAGCTAAACCAACTAACTCCACCCCCCTTTGGTGGAGTTAGCTGGTTTAGCAGAAAGTTTGAGGATCCAATGGAGTTAGCTGGTTTTGTCAGAAGCGCTTTTTAATACTTTTCATTGGTTCAATATTTTTTTAACCAACACACAGACTAAAGGGTGTTCAATAGCACTGATTTATGGAAAAAAATGCAAAAGCGTCAAAATGGAGTTAGCTGGTTTCTGCCGGACATTTTTCAGTCATCTGTCAGAACATTAGGGGTGCAGGAGCGTCTGAACAAAGTTCTGAGACAGCCCATCCGATATTCTGAATGACGTATTATGTTTTTGTTATCTACCCTGATCCGAAAACAGTTTGGACATCAGGACGGAGCGTATAAAACTGCCTACTCACCTGTTAGCTCGCAGCCCAGCAGCTCCATGCGCAGCGTGCAGTGTCTCCTGCACACCTGAGGGTAGATGCGCACGTACTGCGCCTCGATGGGCGGCGTGAAGGAGTTGGCGGAGGGAGCGTTGTTGTCCACGTTTCCCCGGAAGATCTGTTCACATGGGGCGGATGAAATAACAAACACAATCAGCACGGCGGAGAAACTCACAGTCAGAATCAGCTTTGTTGTAACCTCTCGTCAGCACCACTGCCATAACAGATAATACGTCTGTGTCATTTGTAGATTTCTTTGGCTATTAAAGAATAGCAGATATACAAGCTCAATAGTGTTGCACCGAGTGCCGCGCAATGAGCTTGTAGATCTGCTATAAAGAGTTTTGCAAATCTTTTGAATATACATGCATTTTTTAAGCGAACATTTGTAACTCAAATCTTTTATAAAAACGTACGTTGCTATCAGTTGTTCCCAAACTTTTTCATGTCAAGGACCCCCAAAATGATATGTATTTGGCCGCGGCGCGAACCCCCATCGCAAAATATTTTGTTCCAGGGACCCCAGAAGCAAATATTTGAGCTTTAAAAAATGTATATTGCACACATTGCACACATTTTCAGGATTTTTCCAAAAATACCAGATCTATGAGCTCATAGCAAGCTTGTATATCAGTAATCTTTTAATAGCCAGATCAATCTAAAATGACACAGATGCTTTCCCGGATTGATCGGGAGGAAGAAGACTAAGAAAGGGGAGGACACATGACAGGTTTACAGGCGTAAACCTGTTATTTGTTATTTTGTGTGCACACCATCACTCTAGCAGATAGATTGCCTATTTTCACAATATTTATCTGTGGAACCGAGTCAAACTAAATGTAATGCCTCAACTCCTACAAAGTGCTTGTCAGGGTGGTTGGTCCCCAGTTCAAATTATGATGATTTTGGGGGGGTCCTCAGTTCAAATATGATTATTATTATTATTATTATTATTTTGTTTGGGGGGGGGGCGTCCCCAGATCAATAAGATTATTTTGGGGGGGTCCCCAGTTCAAATAAGATTATTTTGTGGCGTCCCCAGTTCAAATAAGATTATTTTGGAGGGGTCTTCAGTTCAAATAAGATTATTTTGGAGGGGTCCCCAGTTCAAATAAGATTATTTTGGGGGGGTCCCCAGTTCAAATATGATTATTTTGGGGCGTCCCCAGTTCAAATAAGATTATTTTGGAGGGGTCCCCAGTTCAAATAAGATTGTTTTGGGGGGGTCCCCAGTTCAAATATGATTATTTTGGGGGGGTCCCCAGTTCAAATAAGATTATTTTGGAGGGGTCCCCAGTTCAAATAAGATTATTTTGGGGGGGTCCCCAGTTCAAATATGATTATTTTGGGGGGTCGTGGCCCGAAAATGTTGAGAAACACTGATTCCCGGATCTGAAGGCAGCAGTGTGCGACTGGCTGCCATCTGCAACGCATCATCTGCACCAATCTGAACAAATTGCTGTCATTCAAGGTCAATGAGCTCGAATGACGGTGGGGAAAAAATAGACAATTTCTCGCTCCATTTGATCCGGTAATTTATAAGCGCACTAGTGTGTTTTAAATGAGAGGTCCAATTACACAGCCATACATTTATACACAGCCATATATTCTGTCTGTTAAAACAATTATAGCCTAGCATCACCCATAGACAGACGATTAAATAGATAGATAGATAGATAGATAGATAGATAGATAGATAGATAGATAGATAGATAGATAGATAGATAGATAGATAGATAGATAGATAGATAGACGCACACGCACACGCACACGCACACACACACACACACACACACACACACACACACACACACACACACACACGGTCACACGGTCACAGCAATGACAAGCCAATGAGAGAATAAAAAGCAGGATAATTCAGACCAACAGGGACCAGAGAATACATAAATACCACATTACATCATTACACTGTGTGTTTGCGTGTGCGTGTGTGTGTGTGTGTGAGTGAAAGAGAGAGACACTTAATTTGAGCTCTTGGTTGGTTGCAGTGGTGGTAACTAAGTTCATTTACTCAAGTACTGTAGGCTACTGTAAGTACTGTAAGGTACATTTACTTTACTTGAGTATTAAACAAAATTTTGATACTTTGTACCACTGATCCACTACATCTTGGAGACAGATATATACTTCTTACTCTCCTACAATTATTTGACAATTTTTGTTACTAGTTACTTTGCATACTATAGTATTAATACATAACTGTTTTTAATATTTGATAATAATTTGATCATTTGACCAATAGAAATCCATTGTAACTTCAACCTCCATCTTAACCATGTTAGATGAAAACACCCGTCCTTGGTTCTGGTGACTGATATTTAATGCGTGAGGGGGCTGTGTTTTTTTATATAACTTTTTAATGTATTAGTATTATTATTATTACCGGTAATTTGCATCGTGTTATTGGACTATAATTTTTGATCATTAACACATGATCACATAAGTCCTATTTTATACTTCGGCTATTCAAAAATAGCAGATTTACAAACTCACAACGCATTACATCGTGGCAAGGTGTGAACTTGTATATCTGCTTTTTTCTAACGTTTAAGAACATTTTTGATCAATAATTGTATACAATTTTAATCATCCAAATCTGCAAAGTTAGTGTCAAGTGTCAAGCATCAAGGAATGGACATACTCAAGCAAGGTAAAAGTACAGGACCTTGAAATTGTACTTAAGTACAAAAACTTGAGTAAATGTACTTCCCGCCACCTTTGGGGGGGGGGGGGGGGCCAGCCATGGAGGGCTGTCAGAAATGATGTAGGACAGGGTGGCCGTTTATCCCCAAATAGTATAAAAATTCAATCTAAAAGTAATAAAAGCGGAGGGGGGGTGGTGTGTGTGTGTGTGTGTGTGTGTGTGTGTGTGTGTGTGTGTGTGTGTGTGTGTGTGTGTGTGTGTGTGTGTGTGTGTGTGTGTGTGTGTGTGTGTGTGTGTGTGTGTGTGTGTGTGTGTGTGTGTGTGTGTGTGTGTGTGTGTGAGAAAGATGGGGCCCGGTGTGTGCTAGCTAATTAAAAAGCCATCTCATCACGCCCTTCATGGGCGCCGCGTCCTTGACTGGGAACACAGTCTCCTGTTGCTCTGTGTGTGTGTGTGTGTGTGTGTGTGTGTGTGTGTGTGTGTGTGTGTGTGTGTGTGTGTGTGTGTGTGTGTGTGTGTGTGTGTGTGTGTGTGTGTGTGTGTGTGTGTGTGTGTGTGTCTACTTACATTATTACTATACTTGTGAGGGCCAAATGTCCCAACAATATAGTAGAATTTGGGAAATGGTTCTCCTGACATTGTTTCTGATCCTCATAAGAGAAATGGCGCAAGATTTTTTTTTAAATGTTCAAAAATAGCAGATTTACAAGCTCACAGCGCGGCACAAAGTTCACCCAATTTTTTTTCCTATCTATTAGTCACCCCATGGAGACTTGAATTCATGGATATTTTTTTGTTTTTGTCGCATTCCTAAGCCAATAATTTGATGACCAGCCGACCGGTAGGCAGCGGTTCCGGTAGGAGACACAAAGGAGACTCATTGTGTCTCCTACCGGAACCGCTGCCGGTCATCAAATTATTGGCTTATAGGAATGCGACAAAAACTAAAAAAATATCATTGAATTCAAGTCTCCATGAGGTTACTAATCGATAGAAAAAATGTGTGTGTGTATGTGTATATGTGCGTGCGTGCGTGTCTCACCATGTCCTCATCGGTGCCCTTGACTTTGTACGTGGTCCAGGTCTTTCCGTCGTCGCTGGAGGCCACCTTGTAGGACTTGACGTACTCGGGGCTGCCGATGCGCTTTGCACCCTGGGTAATGACGCCCGTCACCCGCATGCGTCGCTGAAGGTTGATCTGGTGGAGAGAGACAGAGGGAAAAAAACAATGAATCACTTCAGTCATTCCAGTGGGTCTCAATAGGCTCTATGCACAGCAGCCATATTGTGAAGAAATTCACAGGTGTTACCAATGATACTAATGAAAGCTCTGTTCCATTCTGGTCAAACAGAGTCAGGGTGCTGATATTGTGCATGTTGGCTCACTGGAAACACTTTGCTACACCAGTGGGTTTAAAATTGGGGTTCAGGGACCCTTGTGGTTCCTTGAGGGGGTTCCAAATGGCCTCTTACGGGTATGTAACTCTGAGAGTGTACAAATGGAACCAAATAGACCGTAAGGGTCTATTTGGTTCCATTTGCACACTCTCAGAGTTATGGTGGTCGTGGAAATCAAAAAGTCTGAGAACCACTGTGCTACACTAAATGGAACAGAGCCTTCATTAGTATCATTGTAACACCTGTGAAGGAAGTGATAATATGGCTGCTATGCATAGAGCCTATTCTTTTCATGTCATGGACCCCCTAATCTCTCAAGAACAGATTTAGAGCTGCGCTTGAATCTGTCGGGGAGGTCCTTCATAACGTGTGCGCATTGGCCTACAAGTGGCCTACAAGTGGGCAGGCCTTAGATCCAGAAGCAAGCTGTGCTTTAACCAATCAAAGCCGCTTCAGTGTCCACAGACTTTCTATGTCTGCGATGCGAAACATATGGTCCGCGGCCCGGACTGACACAAATAGTGCACAGCTCATGTCAAGATTTCATTCAAATTTCTCCGTAATACACACGTATGTTTATAAATACTGTGTCAGTTAACTTATATCCGTTGGTAACTGGTGTGGTTGTCTGTCTGTGAGAATGATCTCCCCGGCGTCTCCGCACGGTAACGTTACATCACGATCTAAATTAAACTCCACGAGGGTACAGATGGAACCAAATGGATCCGTGGACCCTCTCTCTCTCGGACTAACAAAAACAGCCAAAATGGCTCTTTTATGTCACACGCTCATATTGAACATAATTCCTAAGTAAATTGTTTATGAACAGAGCTAAATCAGTTTGTGTGCCTCAGCCTCAGCATAAAAGAGTCATAATATTATTCTTTGGTTGCGGGATAGTGTCACGGAACCCATGTGTTCCTTGGTGGAAGAAATGTTATTTAGTCGGAATTAAAACATAATGTGGACCACCGGAAGTGGAGAGCTGAGGGCATGGTCCAAACCCCGGTTTCCAGTGAGCATAGGTCTGGTTAATTCCCCCCCCAGAGCCAAATGCAAAAGTGAAAAACCCTGGGGGCGCTGTTTTTGACAATGGTTCCCAGATTGTGGACCCCCAAGTTATGTTTTTTGGCCGCGGAGCCCCGTCTGAAAATATTTTGTGCCAGGGACCCCCGATTTGAAGATTTGTGTTGTGAAAATGTAAAATGTAATATTCCAAAATATCTTTTTTCGAAATAGCAGATCTACAACGGAACACGGCACAGGATGTATCTTCTCAGCCAACTAAAAGCCAGGATGCCACAATATTCACATTTTCATCCAATCAAATACAAAAAATATACATACAAAAATCATTGCGGTGTTGCATCACTGGGCCAAGCAGACACACTTAAATAACCCAAAACAGACAGACACCTGTTCACAGTAGGGGCTCAATAACACATGTCAAAATTCTGCCACCATAAGGCGTAAGTACATGGTCCATAGGGCTGTGAATTAATCGTCTGCTATCTCACGATTCGATTCCGATTTTTGGGGTCATAATTCAATTGAAAATACATTCTCACAAAAAAATTCAAGATTATTATATTGTTTTCATCTTGACTAATCAAGTGTAGCCTAGTTACTTCTGACATCTCAAACAAAAAAATATATGATACCAGAGAGGGTTGTGTAAAAACTCTTGGCTTTGATGGAAGTAACATTAACGAGTGTCAACGAGCATCAGTGACCCATACACCTCAGCTGTGCTGAACTGAAAGTGACTGGAGTTAGTTTTAAAAAAGCCCTTGAAAATGACTGAAAACATGATAATGTGTTTACTGTGATTATGTTTAAGCTTACATTTCATATCACAAACACCATAGAGTAAAAACTCCTGTAACTTTAACCGGCAATTTTTTTTTTTTTTCCAACACCCCAAATGGTCCAGCTCACTTTCGCATGTCAGCATTGAGCAGCATCATCACTGTATTTTGTCATGCTTGCGCTACTGAAACACTATTATTGTTTTCATGTCAACATTCAAGTACAACTATCAGAAGGTGTGTATGGGTCACTCTGCAAGTTTATCTATAGTTTTCCACCTTGGTCATTTCTGAGAGTGAGACACAAATAAATATTAGTTAACATCACCTTTTGTAAGGTGTAACTCCATTGTAACTCCATAGCTCAATGATATAACATGATTATAATAGTATATGAATAGCAGGCAAATTATGTGTTTTGGTGCATGTTTGGAAACAAATCAAACTTAATTTATAAAGCACAATTTAAAACAACCAAAGCTGACCAAAGTGCTTTACATGGTTAAAAATAGGGCATCAACAAAGCGCCCATTGGTGCACAAAACAAAATGTACAACAAAGTTAAAACTAATTAGATAGGTTCAAATGCAATTAAAAGCCAAAGAGAATAAGAGGGTTTTAAGTAGGGATTTAGCAGTGTATTGGGAGAGGAGGCGACAGACGCAACCCCCCAGCGCCTGTTTTTTTCAATGAAAGTCAGATTTCAGTAAAGATGTGGGTTAGTCCAAAGACGCAGGGGCCCCTCGTACACTAAGGATATATCCCCTCAAATGATTGAAAGTGGATTGACCCATGCACATAGCCATCCAGGCACGGCACGTAGCAATACGCTGCCTGCTACCCTACGGCTAGGCTACTACACGCAGTGGTGGAAATTAACTGAGTACATTTACTCAAGTACTGTACTTAAGTACAATTTTGAGGTATTTTTTTTACTTTACTTCAGTGTTTCCAATTGTTAGTACTTTTACTTCTACTCCATCTCAGAGGCAAATATTGTACTTTTACTCCACTACAATTATTTGAAAACTTTAGTATCTAGTTATTATATAGTTATTTTATAGATTTTGATTATTATCACATACATTAACCACTTCAGCCCCATATACATTTCGGCCATTTGAAAATAGCAGATCTACAAGCTCACAATGCGTCGCGATGCGACGCATTGTGAGCTTGTAGATCTGCTATTTTCAAAAGATTTTTATACATTTGAAAACTTGAAATGAGACATTCTGCATAATGAGTAGGCCTACTTTTACTTTTGGTATTTTAAGTACATTTTGACACCGATACTTTTGTACTTTTACTCAAGTACATTTTTAATTCTGGACTTTCACTTGTAACAGAGTATTTCCACATCGCAGTATTGGTACTTTTACTTAAGTACAAAATGACCACTTTTTCCACCACTGACTACACGGAACACATGCACTCATTTTGTCTGTGTTGTTCATGTGGAAAGCATGGTGACGGGAGGTTATAATGAGTAAGCTAATGGGCCCGTGGAATTTGTTCCAAGACCAGATTGGTTTCCGAGATAATTAAAAAAAATACATATTTGTGCATTATCTGTCAAAAGTATGCTTTTTTTGTCACATGTCAGTAAAAATAAATCAATCAATCAATTGAACATAATATCTATTCATTGATGAGGAAGTCAATATTGTACATTGAAGATATCTGTAATAGCAATTCATTTCATGTCCCTTTGTGTTTTCATTTAGGTTTTAAAAAATAAACTAAAAAGTGTCAACTTTACGAAAGATTTTTCTAATATTTCGGCATTTTTAGAATTTAATTTCCAAATATTTTGCCATTTTGTTTATTCGTACAGTATTTAGACTACTAGCCTTTGCATGGATGTATGCAAATTGATTGAGCTGGTCAGAAATTGCAAAAGTGTTATGTCTTACTCATTGTGTTCAGTTTTTTCGTGAATGTTCCGTGAACTGTGAGCCCGGTCTGTGGTAAAACAGAAGGGCTGGGAACCCCCGCTTTAGAGAACTGAAAAAGTCACACAAACCAATCACACACTTTGTGGCCTGGCGTGAATGCAAACTAAATATCAACGGGGTGATTCTGCTGTTGAACTTTCAGAGACAATGACTCAACATTATGTTCCTGCCAGACGCCCTTTTACTGCACTTTAAATGTCCCGCTATACTCACTGACAGACACTGGTGAAGAAGTGCAATATCACAATATAAAAGGCAGTGGTGGGAAAAGTACTTAGAGGTTTTACTTAAGTAACAGTATCAATACCGTAATATAGAAATACTCCGTTACAAGTAAAAGTCCGGAATTCAAAATTTACTTGAGTAAGAGTACAAAAGTATAGGTATCAAAATGTACTTACAGTAGTAAAAGTACTAAAATGTTTGAAAATAGCAGATCTCTCACAACACGTCACGATGCAACGCGTTGTGAGCTTGTAGATCTGCTATTTTCAAATAGCCTAGGTATAACATAGGGCTGAAGTGGTTAATGTATGTTTTATAATAACAATTGATCATTTCAAAGTAGAAACTAAAGTTTTAAAATAATTGTAGTGGAGTAAAAGTACAATATTTGCCTCTGAGATGTAGTGGAGTAAAAGTAAAAGTACTGAAATGGGAAATATTCCAGTAAAGTAAAAATACCTCAAAATTAAAAGTACAGCACTTGAGTACATGTACTGAGTTACTTTACACCACTGATAACAAACTTAACCCGTTTCATATTTTTTTAAAGCAGCAGATCTACAAGCTCACAATGTGTCGCGATGAGGATTTATCTTTCTGCCACACGAGAAAGAATAACTCTGAGTAACATTAATTAATATTCCAAACATTAATGTAATGGAATAGAAGTTTAACCCATTAAGGCCTGAGGCTGATTCTACAAATGCCTTCCAAATCAGTAGTTCTCACACTTTAAAGCTTTTTTTTTAATGTTCAAAAATAGCAGATGTACAAGCTTGCAGTGGGGCACGACGTGAAGCGCTATGAGCTTGTATATCTGCTATTTTTGAATAGCCAACGCTCTAAAATCTAAAATGACACAGGTGCTTTCCCAGTTTTAATAGGATAAATGTATTGGAAAAATTGGGAAATACTCAATGAAAGTAAAAGTACGTCAAAATCATACGTAAGTACAATACTTCAGTAATTATACTTAGTTACTCCACTGCCAAAAAGAAGGTAGAAACAGACGGCTCGAGTGTTTGAACAGATTTGAATTCTGTGCGCCTTTCTTTTCTGTCCATCTCCAGCCAAAACGATATTAAAACGAACGACCAATTAATCCGTTTATACCAAATGTTCTCCCAAAATAATATATTGTCTTTTAGGGTGGATTCCTCTTTTATGTCAACCAATTCCAGGTTAATGGTCCCCTACTTAACGCTCACTCCAGAATGGATTACAGTCGCCCTGTTGTGAGTGCTGCGCCGCGCTCGTATATCGAGACAAAGGGTGAAGTGGGGTGAATGTTATTCACAGCAGTGAGAAGTAACTAAGTACATATACTCAAGTACTGTTCTTATAGGTGCAGTTTTGAGGTACTTTCACTTCATTTGATTGTCTTCGGCAATTGAAATGAATGTAACACAGTATGGCTTTAAGTAAGAAAAACAGAGTGGGGCGCTCAGGTGGGGGTTCTCATCCGGCATTCTCGAGCATGTACTGTATACGAACACAATATATGGTGTAAAGAAACTAGTACATGTACCCAAGTACTGTACTTAAGTACAATTTTGAGGTATTTTTTTTACTTTACTGGAGTATTTCCAATTTTCTGTACTTTTATTTCTACTCCACTACATCTCAGAGGCAAATATTGTACTTTCACTCCACTACAATTATTTGAAAACTTTAATTACTTTCCATTAATACATTATCATATTATAAAACATAAATTAACCACTTTTAGCCCTATTTTATACCTAGGCTATTTGAAAATAGGTGATCGCGACGCGTTATGAGCTTGTAGATCTGCTATTTTCTTTTACTTTTGGTACTTTAAGTATATTTTGATGCTGATATACTTCCTCCCGGTGGGGGCTCCTTACTGGCAGGTAAGCCAGTAGGATATAACAGCAGTGGCAACACACAGAAATGTGTGCGGGGAGGAACCAATTGGCATAACGACTAAACTGGAGAGAAAAAAGGGGTAAAAAGCCACAAAAAAGGTACTTCTTCCACTGGTTATTCATGGGAAGTGAAGCCGCGCCAGAAATTGCCCTCTTTCGTATTTTTCATCTAGTTTTCCTTGTGAAAGATGACTGCGGTCTTGTAACGTTATAATGACACTAACATTTTATCGTGCTAGTTTGCCGCTCTTTCGTTTTTGGTCAATATAAATACTCCTTTCAGAAAACAAAACATAAATGCTGTGTGTGCGTGCTTGTGCGTGCGTGCGTTTCACAGTGGTAGTCCTTCTGCACCACAGGTGTCTCTATGCTACAGTGAGGAAAGCTGTCGTCGTGCTGAGCTATTAAATATAATAACAGAATGGCTGCTGACAATGGAAAATCATTGGAATCTGCCTCTCTGCTGCCTCTCTCTCCATGTCTGTCTGTCTGTCTGTCTGTCTGTCTGTCTGTCTGTCTGTCTGTCTGTCTGTCTGTCTGTCTGTCTGTCTGTCTGTCTGTCTGTCTCTCTCCCTCACTCACTCACACACACACTCACACACACAGAAACTAAAATAGCGAACATACACAACACAGCTACTGTACACACACAGAAGCACACACGCAAATTAAATTAGATCAAATTACACTTCAAAATCTAGGCGTTTAGCAGCATGAGGAAAAACCACCTGAACTGCAATCAGCCAACAACAACAGGGTAAACGGTCCAGTAAATAAGCGTGCCAAGCTAGCAGGTAAACACACATCTACACATCTATCTATGTAACATAATATAGCATAGTGTCGATGTCGGGTGGAAACCATGTATGTCCAAACCTGTCACTTTCCAGGAAATGGAAAAACGAGTACATGTGTTCCAATGGATACAATGTAGTTGTTATTAAGTCACAAACTCTTGTTAATACTTTTCATTGGTTCAATATTTATGAAAACCCACAGACACACTTAACTTCTTTCCCTTTCAAAATGCTTAAAAAACAGTGAAAAAGGCCGATTTACAAGCTCACAATGTACTGTAGGGCATTAATCTACAAGCTCACAACGCATCACGCTGCGATGCGTTGTAGATCGGCTATTTTCGGCAAATGGTGCCCCCAGAATAGGGATGCTAGGGTTCAAGTGCATGGTTAATCCATTTGTATCATGTTTATCATGTTTTTTAAAGTTCCTATCACACACAGATGTCCCTGTAGTAACTCTGAGGACCCCCTGTTGAAGACCCCCCTGGTATACAGCCATGGGTGGTTATAAGGCTATGGTTTCTATGTAGCTTCTATCTATGGAAAGTCCCCAGGACTTTTTGTGTTATCCTTTTAGCCTTAATGTCTGACTGTACCTCAGTTCATTTACTTAAGTACAATGTTGAGGTATGTTTACTTTACTGGAGTATTTCCACTTGTCTATACTTTTACTTCTACTCCACTGCATCTCAGAGGCAAATATTGTACTTTTACTGCACTACAATTATTTGCTATAAACTTTAGATACTAGTTACTTTGCAGATATAAATTATTACATTATACAACATGCATTAACCACTTTTTCAAACATTTTCGTACTTTTACTTTTGGTACTTTAAGTACATTTTGATACCAATACTTTTGTACTTTTACTCAAGTAAAATAATTCAAGTGAATTCCAGACTCTCACTTTTAACAGAGTACTTCTACATCGCAGTCTTGATACTTTTACTTAAGTAAAACATTTGGGTACTTTTTTCACCACTGCTCGTACTATTTACATGTCTGACTAATAAAGCATTGTAATTACCGCCCAACTTTATTCTCATCACTGGTAAATAATCACAGAAAAGTCTTAATGTGTAATTAGCTTTAGGGACTTTGAACTTTCACTTTGTCTCTGCACAAACAATTACAGCCGGAAAAAAACAAACTAAAAAAACACATAATTTCAGCCACGAACGCAGAAAAATATCTTAATTTAATTTGCATCCATGCTTCAATCACTTAACCAAACAGCATGTATTTTCATTCTGTTAATAGGATACTTAATTAAATATAAGCTAATCTTACAGCCTGCTGAACATGCTGCAAACACACACAATCACAATGACTTGTGTAGAACACCAAGACGAGACCTTGATCAAGCAAGAGAGAGGGAGGAGGGAGAAAGAGAGAGAGAGAGAGAGAGAGAGAGAGAGCGAGAGAGAGAGAGAGAGAGAGAGAGAGAGAGAGAGAGAGAGAGAGAGAGAGAGAGAGAGAGAGAGAGAGAGAGAGAGAGTAGCAGATATATAAGCTAACACTGCGTTGAAGTGTGAGCATATAGATCTGCTATTTTTGTTGTTTGTCATAATGAGAAGTATATACATTATGGCTTAAGTATATTATGTTTTTGTGTCTCAGTTGATTGAGCTCTCGCCTTTGGACCACGAGGTCATGGGTTCGATTCCCGGGCACCGCCAATTCAGCGTGTGAGTAGCACGGCGTGGAGGTGGAGAGTCGTGCGGTAAGTACTGGGAGCTGATGGTAGGTCTTGTAAGTACTGGGAGCTGATGGTAGGTGTTGTAAGTACTGGGAGCTGATGGTAGGTCTTGTAAGTACTAGGAACTGATGATAGGTGTTGTAAGTACTGGGAGCTGATGGTAGGTCTTGTACAGTAAGTACTGGGAGCTGATGGTAGGTCTTGTAAGCGCAAACTATGTGAGTGCACAGGAGTTTGGAAAGTATAGTTCCACATACGGTAAGTACTGGGAGCTGATGGTAGGTCTTGTGAGCTGATGGTAGGTATTTTAAGTACTGGGATCTGATGGCAGGTGTTGTTGTAAGTACTGGGAACTGATGGCAGGTGTTGTTGTAAGTACTGGGAGCTGATGGTAGGTGTTGTTGTAAGTACTGGGAGCTGATGTTAGGTCTTGTAAGTACTAGGAACTGATGGTAGGTCTTGTACAGTAAGTACTGGGAGCTGATGGTAGGTCTTGTAAGTGCAAACTATGTGAGTGCACAGGAGTTGGGAAAGTATAGTTCCACATACGGTAAGTACTGGGAGCTGATGGTAGGTGTTGTAAGTACTGGGAGCTGATGGTAGGTGTTGTAAGTACTGGGAGCTGATGGTAGGTGTTTTTGTAAGTACTGGGAGCTGATGATAGTGTAGGTGTTGTGAGTACTGGGAGCTGATGGTAGGTGTTTTTGTAAGTACTGGGAGCTGATGGTAGGTGTTGTAAGTACTGGGAGCTGATGGTAGGTGTTTTTGTAAGTACTGGAAGCTGATGATAGATAGCACATTGTAACGGGGACAGACTCCCACGTTCTCGGCTGATACACTGACCCTACATACTTACTTACAAGTGGTTGTGTGCGTGCGTGCGTGCGTGCGTGCGTGCGTGCGTGCGCGCGTGCGCGTGTGGGGGGTCTCAGCATTTGTCAGGTGTAAGAAGGGGGCACTGCAAGGAAGAACCCTGTGAACCACTGCACTACAGCACGTACACACACACACACACACACACACACACACACACACACACACACACACACACACACACACACACACACACACACACACCAACGTATGCTTCCATTCCTACAGCGAGGAGTGTTATTTTTAGCCGCTATCTGAAGCCGTATCTATACACGATGTACCTAAAGGCTTAATTCACTCATGTATCTTATGAGAGGCTATTGAAGTCTCACTGCAGTTAATCAGGAGTGAGCTGCATCTCATTGGAGAGGGCCTGTGTTCAAAGACGCTACCTCTGAGCCTCGGCAGCTTGACTGCAGGGCTGAATGTTAAGCTACATCATAATGGGATTTCTGTGGCATGGAGAGGTTTCCACAAGCACAACTCCCTGAGCGCTGTGGTCGGCGGGAAACCCTGTATGTCCCAAAAAAATACGCAGTTTTTTAAGGAAATGTAAAGAAAGATAATCAAAGGCTGAGAGCACCTGCTGCGCTACTTGATTCCGTGCCGTATCCAACATGACAGCCATGTAAACAAACACACAATGTCATTTCCAGCTAAACATTGCTCTCAAGAATGTTTTTGAAAACATTTGAAGCGAGAAATAGACAATGCAGTAAACGAATATTGATTCAATTTGATCAACACTTCCTGTTGTTTTGCGAGGCGACACGTTGCACTGGACGCACCGTGACCTGGCATAAATTAATGGACTACTTCCATTACCGTATGCAATGAATACTTTTTGTGACTTTTGGGTCAATTTATTCATTTCTTTATTAAGTAGCCGTGTAATAAGCGGGATAATTGGCGGCTTTGCGTCGGGATCTAATCATCCTGTCGGGGTTTATTTCTCAACAATGACCGGCTCTCCGTCAATTATCCCTTGGACAAGCTCTTTGTTGTCATATAACTTTTTGTGTTTTTTCGTATATTAATGCCCTACTCGATCATACTACAGCGTCATACAAAAGTACCAAAAGTAGCGGATCTGCAAGCTTTTGAGCTTGTAGATCTGCTACTTTTGCTCTTTTGGAATTTGAATCCTGAAAAGTACGAGTTTTGGACTTATGAGGTTTCCAGCTGAAAGACACGACTTTCAAAAAGTAGCAAAAATTGCCGATCTACAAGCTAGCAATGCATCACAAAGTGACACGTTGTGAGCTTGTAGATCAACTATTCTTGCTACTTTTGCGCGTTACTCTCGTACAAAGAAGTAGAGCGTTAATTCAAGAGCAAAATGAAAAAAACTTGAAATATTGATCGAGATACAGGGTTTCTTGGCAGACGGCTACGCTATCAGAATTCCAGGCTAGGTCTTTATATACAGAAGCACACGGCGGTACAAACACACAAAGACGGATACTTCTCGACAGTCGGCGTCTGTCGGATTCCATTTGGAACGGTTATGTAAAGTCGTCTCGAGACGCCGTTCCTGAACATTGCAGGCGATTAGCTATTGTTTGTTTGCGTGAAATTATGTACAGAGAGCCCGTTAGCATTCACACGTCATTTCATTTGTTTTGCAGCCGTTCAGGCCCGGGCCACAGGAGACACGTTCTGTTGATGTCGGCAGGATATTTCCCCCGAGTGTCCAAATGTAATTTTACGACCGCGGGGCGCGGCGTGGCCGCGGTTGACGCACGCTGGTTCACTAACGCACTATATGTGTGTGTGTGTGTGTGTGAGCGGTGAGCACAAGTGAAATAGATCTCGCTCTTGTTAAGTAAATGTACTCAAGTACTGTACTTAAGTACAATTTTGAGGTACTTTTACTATACTGGAGTATTTCCAATTGTCTATACTTTTACTTCTACTACTACATCTCAGAGGGAAATATTGTACTAATGTGCTGTCGGGTGGAAACCTTGCATGTCCAAAAAAAGGGATCCAATGTAGTTATCATTTAGTCACAATCTCTCGTTAATACTTTTCATCGGTTCAATATCTATAAAGCCCGCTGACACACTTTCACTTTTAAAAAAATGACAAAAAATAACAAAAGCCGAACTTCAAGCTCACAACGTTGTAGACAACAAGGTTGTAGATCAGCTTTTCTCCTTATGTTTTTTTTAGATGTTTCAAAAGTAGTGAAAGTAGCAGATCTACAAGCTCACAACGTGTAGCGATGTGACGTGTAGTGAGTTTGTAGCTCGGCTATTTTAACTACTTTTACACAACGCTGTTGTATGACAAAGAAAGGCATTACTACAAAAAAAAACCAACAACAACATAACAAGCTGAAATGTGGAGATTTTTCCGCTTTTCTGTAAATTAACGTGCCTACTTCATAATCATAATTACAGCGCCACACAAAAGTAGCAAAATTGGCAGATCTACAAGCTCGAAACGACACATTTTGATGCTTTTGAATTTGAATCCTGAAAAGTAACAGTTTTGGACATATGAGGTTTACACCCGACAGAGACGTGCACAAACAAACACAGACACACGCGCGCGCACGCACGCACGCGCACACGCACACGCACACGCACACGCACACGCACACGCACACGCACACACACACACACACACACACACACACACACACACACACAGCCTATACTGTATGTTGTGATGTATTATTCAATGCATGATGTGTGTTGTGTGTGATTCAGGGTTGAGCGTTAGACATGCAGAGATACCCAACATGCTACACACGTACACACACACACACACACACACACACACACACACACACACACACACACACACACACACACACACACACACACACACACACACACACACACACACACACACACACACACACACACA
>NC_137608.1:6269802-6282302 GCF_963280865.1 Gymnoscopelus braueri
CCGTTGTGGCAAAAGACCAGTGGTGGAAAAAATACACAAATTTTTTACTTATTTAGTAAAAATACTTAGTAAAAGTATCAATACTGCAATGTAGAAATACTCTGTTAGGGCGCGCTCCCACCGCACTTTTATTTTACCTCTGGGGCGGAATCTGCCAATGCTTTGTCAATGCAAATGCGTTGATTCATGGTCTTGCGGATTTTTTCCAAGAATCCACACATTTGCATTGACAAAGCATTGGCAGATTCCGCCCCAGAGGTAAATTAAAAGTGCGGTGGGAGCGCACCCTTACAAGTGAATGTCCGGAATTCAAAATTTACTTGAGTAAAAGTAAAAAAGTATTGGTATCAAAAGTAGAAAGTACTCATTATGCAGAATGTCCCATTTCACAAGTTTTCAAATGTATACAATGTATGAAAGCTTGTAGATCTGCTATTTTCAAATGATTTTATACATTTTGAAAACATGAAATGGAGGATTTCTGCATAATGACTACTTTTACTTTTGGTACTTTAAGTACATTTTGATACCAATACTTTTAAAGTAAATTTGGACTTTTACTTGTAACAGAGTATTTCTACATTGATACTCTACTTAAGTAAAACCATTGCCTAGTGTCAAAAGTACACTATTTGTCTTTGAAACGGTGTGGAGTGAAAGTATCCAAAAGCAAATAAATACTCCAAAAATAAGTACAGAACTCAAGTGAATGTACTTCGTTCGTACTGTCCTCTGCTGGCTGAGCGCTCGGTGCTTCTTGGCTCATATAGTGTGACTTGGCTCAGTGTGTGGAGCCCTTTACCTGGATCCAGGGCCATCTGTCGTTCTCGGCGGCCGTCCAGGCGTTGACCAGGCCCTTCTTGTTGAGCCGGGAGAAGTACGGGTACCACTTCTGGAGGCCGAAGAGAGCGCGGTGGGTGGAGGACGCTGTTATCTGCTGGTTGGAGATGATGCCGCCCTCCATGCCCAGCGGACCGGAGCATTCTGGGAGAGGGAGGGGGAGGGGAGGCGAGGGGAGGAGGGAGAGAATTGACAATTTAGGCATTTAGCAGATGCTTCTATCCAGAGCCACTTAAAAGTGGGAATAAGCAGAGTAAACATGAACTCTAGCAAACAACAAGGTAAATAGTCACATACTGTAAATGTGAGTGCAGAGAGGACTATGTAGAGCATACATGGGTAACTGGCGGCCCGGGGGCCACATGCGGCCCCCACCTTCACTTAATGCGGCCCGCAGGTTAATATGGGAATAGACCGCCGAAGTCTGACGTCATTTACACATCCTTTGTTTGTCTACCTGGTTCGCAGTTTTCCACCCCCGTTCTGAATCCCATAGACGTATTTAATATCGCGTCAAATAAGAACTGTGTTCCAAAAATAAACAAATGACCCCGGCGTGTTGACTCTTATGGATATGAAGCATCAACTGACGGTGAGAAAACGCTAATGTTACTTCCGCCGAATTAGTTACATTTTCGCCAGAAACAGACTGTATCAAATATAAGTGACTGACTATCATAAACGATACAGAACCCCCTCCCTGACAATAACGCCGACACGCGGTGTTTATTTTTGGACCACAATTCTTATATGAGACGATTCTAAGATGACCCAATGTTATTCTCCATAGAGAAATTACTTCCGCAAACCTGGGGATGAACGAGTCACGTCAGGACTTCGGTGCTCTATACTGATATATTATTGATTTCAGCTGTTACAATTGCAAACATGACACGCTTTAATTACTTCAGTCTATATTAGTAGCTTAAATGACTAGTATAAAAATGCTATTGTAATTTTTAGGTCCAATGTATTTGTATTTAAGTTCATAAAGTTAATAAGTATAACTAAATGCATTTGAAATTAAACAAAAATGTCACTTTTCAGGATTCCAATTGGAAAAATAGCAAACATATTGCGGCTATATTCGGCTATTTTTGCTACTTTTGTGTGACATAGAATGCCTTTGGTGATCCCGGTCACCGCCAACTCAGTGTATGAGTAGCACGGCTTGGGTGCGGCAAGTCGTGCGGTAAGTACTGGGAGCTGATGGTAGGTGTGGCGCTCCACCTCAACAATCCATCTCCCAGGGGTCTAGCGCATTGTAACGGGGACAGACTCCCGCGTTATCGGCTGATACCAACAATAAGCCTCTCCCGACGTACTACTAAACAGTGAACCTAGCACATCTGTCAACGATATGTTGTCCAAATTGCATTCTTAACATTCATTTTGTGCTACAGGAAAATACATTTAAAAACTAAAACTAAATACATGACCAAGACACCCTGTCTTGGTCAGTAACTAGCATCAGTTGAAAGAAAAGGTGGCGAGAAGGGGTACATGGAGAGTGAAGTGCTAGGAGGTGAGGTGGGGTCTGAAGAGGCGGAAAACTGGAAGTAAATCTGCAGGTCTGACTGCAGTGGAGAGTTTATTCCACATTGTGAGAGCCAAGAGTGAAAAGACTGTAGGACATGCGGAGTGTCCGGGGTGAGAGACAGAGAGAGAGACAGAGCGAGAGAGAGAGAGAGAGAGAGAGAGAGAGAGAGAGAGAGAGAGGTAGAATGAGAAGGAGGAAGAGAATTAACAATTTAGGCATTTAGCAGATGCTTTTATCCAGAGCACTTAAAAGTGTGACCTCTGTATAAGCAGAGTAAACATGAACTCTAGTCAACAAACAACAAGGGAAGTCGAATTGCAGAGAATTGAGTACAAAGGACCCCAATGGAAAGAAGCCATTTTCTTGGGTTTAAAATCCACTTAACAGACCGTGTATTGAACTGTACTTTCCTTTGCTTGTCTTTGCAAACTGTTAAAGGGATAGTTCACCCAATTTTCTATTGATTAGTCACCCCATGGAGACTTGAATTCATGGATATTTTTTTAGGTTAGAGAGAGAGGGGGAGAGGGAGGGAGAGAGAGAGAGAGAGAGAGAGAGAGAGAGAGAGAGAGAGAGAGAGAGAGAGAGAGAGAGAGAGAGAGAGACATTTGCACTGATGCGTCATGCATGCTCACGTATGATGTAGACGTTCTGGTATATAATGAAACCACATGACTTTGGCACCACGACTAGCTCGTGCGCCATGACGTGCTTCAGGTCTCCATCGCTGCAGCCTTCCTCCTCCTCCTCCTCCTCTTCCTTCTCCTCCTCCTCCTCCTGGTCCACCGCGTACGGTATGGTCTCCGCCACCGACACCTCGTCCCCCGCCCTCCCCTCGCTGTCTGTCTTCCGGCTGCCCTCTCCCCCCTCGCTCGACGCCCCCCTCGAGTCGCCCCCCTCCTCCTCCTCCTCCTCGCTCTCCGTGTCGCTCCGGTTTGCCGGTGCCAGCGGCTTCTTCTCGTCCTCCTCCGCGTTATCGATCTCCGGGCCGTCGTCGTCGCCGGCGGGCTCGCCATTGGGCTCTTTTTTCCGGTCGCGGCGCTTCCTGACGGTGACGCGGGGGCGTTCCCTCGTCGCCTCCCCGTCTTCGCTGGAGAACAGCGCTCTGAAGCTGGAGCGCATGGAGCTTCGGCTGCTGCACCGTGAAACCATCGTAAAAAAACTCAAAAAGACTGACGCTTTGCTTTTCCTTTGCTGTTAAAAGTCAGAAAAACTGATGCTTTGCTCTTCCTTCGTTGTTAAAACTCAGAAAAACTGACGCTTTGCACTTCCTTCGTTGTTAAAACTCTGAAAAACTGACGCTTTGCTCTCCCTTTGTTATCAAAACTCTGAAAAACTGACGCTTTGCTATTCCTTTGCTGTCCTTTTCCTGACACGTAGTTAAAGATGTCAAAACTCCGGGGGGGCGGGGGGAAATAACTGTCGCTTTGCTCTTCCTTGCTTGACGGGTATTTAAAGATGTTGAACCTTTTATAAACGCTTTGAACGCTTTTCTCTTCCTTTGTCCGAAGGGTGTTCAAAGACGTCAAAACTCCGAGAAACAGATGCTTTGCTCTCCCTACCTGAAGGGCATTAAAAGCCTCGCCTCGCCTCATGGCGAGGCGAGGCTTTATAAATACCCTTCTGCGCAGGAAGAGCAAAGTGGAGAGGCATGACACCAATGTTCAGAGTTCTTCATCTTTCACCCTTTTCTTTGACACATTTTCTTTCTTTTTTTGGCCGTTAATTGCCCCAGTTCAGCCTGGTTTAACTGCATTTTGAACGCCACGGCGGTGATACAAAAACAGCTCAATCTTCTCTTCGGCTGAGACGAGGAGGACAAATCTTTTTGCTTTTTTACGAGGAAGCTTGTTTTGGGGAAATGTACCAATCAAAAGAAAACATGAGAGAATTCAAAGCAAATGTGTGAAGATATGTGTGTGTATTTACGTTGGAAGAGGGGTTGGATGGACAGAGAGTGTGAGAGAAGACGATTATTTTGTGATTCAGAAAGACATGCAGGAGGTAGCACACAGTCGCAGTTCAAATGAGATCTTGTGTAATTGCCAGTGGTGTAAAGTAACTAAGTACATTTACTGTACTGTACTGTGTACATTTTGAGGTACTTTTACTTTACTGGAGTATTTCCAATGTTTGAGTACTTTTACTTTTATCCACTACATCTCAGAGGAAAATATTGTACTTTTACTCCACTACAATTATTTGAAAAATGTAGTTACTAGATACTTTGTAGATTTAGGTTATTATTACAAAACATACATTAACCACTTCAGCCCTATACATATTTTTCCATTTGAAAATAGCCAATCTACAAGCTCACAATGCGTCGCAGATCTGCTATTTTCAAAATATTTGTATACATTTATACGTTTGAAAACGTATAAATGGGTATTTACTACTTTGGTACTTTAAGTACATTTTGATACCAATACTTTTGAACTTTTACTCAAGTAAATTCTGAATTTCTGACTTGTATTTGTAACAGAGCATACATCGCAGCATTGATACTTTTACTTAAGTAAAACGTGTGAGTACTTTTTCCACCACTGGTAATTGCTTCATTTGCACACAGCCTTGCTATGAAAAAGGGACCTCACGTAGAAGTCCCCTTCATTTCAGACGTCATTATGTGATATGCATGAGGACTGGATTATTAATGAATGGCAAGGCCACTGTGTGGAAGTCCAACCTCCCCTGACATGTCAAGCTCAGCTTCTTTTGTGCAGTGGTGGAAAAAGTACTCAAATGTTTTACTTAAGTAAAAATATCGATTTTCGACTGCAATGTAGAAGTACTCACTACAAGTAAAAGTCCAGAATTAAAAAAAATACTTGAGTAAAAGAACAAAAGTATTGGTATCAAAATGTACTTAAAGTACCAAAAGTAAAAATGTTTGAAAATATCAGATCTACAAGCTCGTAGAGCCCTATTTTAGGTATAAAATAGGGCTGAAGTGGTTTATGTCTGTTTTATAATGTAATAATTTATATCTGCACAGTAACTAGTAACTAAAGTTTTCAAATAATTGTAGTAGAGTAAAAGTATTTTTTTTTTAATCTCTGAGATGTAGTGGAGTAGAAGTAAAAGTATAGACAATTTGAAATACTCCAGTAAAGTAAAAGTACCTCAACATTTTACTTTACTTGAGTAAATGCACTTAGTTACTTTACACCACTGCTTTTGAGTGACTATAATGTCTGTTCTCCTAAACATCTGTGAATGCTGGACCCTAAAGCCTGCCCTACAGAGGTCCCAGAATACACCAGAATGTGAAAATATAGGATGAATTAACCACTATATTATGCTTAAGCCTTATTTCAAATAGAGTGAAAATGGCAGATCTACAAGCTCACAATATGTCGCAGAGAGAGCCGCTGTGAGCTTGTAGATCTGCTATTTTCACTATACTTCTGAAAAGTTCTGAAAATGTCTGAGACTTTCTGAAAATGTACTTAACGTAGTTTGCACTTGATTATAATACTGTATTATTTACATGAGTATACCTAATTGTCCTCCGCTGGGTACAGAGTATGACAGCTCCCAGGTTGGAGGTGTCCTGTGTTTACACGCTGAAGTGTTAATGAGTGCTTTTAGTCAGCCATATGCTGCGCTCCCAACGGCAGTAATTACACATAAGTATTTTAATCTGGGCTAAAATAGCTCTCCTGATTGAAACTGATTTGACAAATAAAAGTGGTTTGCACAGCATCCACCCGACTAAACTATCTCTCATTATCTTGTGTGTGTGTGTGTGTGTGTGCGTGTGCGTGTGCGTGTGCGTGTGCGTGTGCGTGTGCGTGTGTGTGTGCGTGCGTGCGTGCGTGCGTGCGTGTGTGTGTGCGTGTGTGTGTGTGTGTGTGCGTGCGTGTGTGTATTCTGAAACACCACGCTCCAACATTTCTTGTGCACGTTGAAGGCCAAGGACCTCAGTTCTCAAATATGTTTCAGATCGGTCTACATCAACTATGGCATATTCCGTCGCTGTCGAGCAGAGACTGCATATTTCAACTTGTTATGTCTTTTTGAAAATGAATTGCCCTACTTCATCATACAAGAGTGCCACACAAAAGTAGCACAATTTTGGAATTGAAAAGTGTGTCTGTGGGCTTTATAAATATTGAATCAATGAAAAGTATCAACAAGAGTTTGCGACATACAGTAATAACTACATTGGATCCATTGGAACACAGGTAATTTTTTCTCATTTAGGGACCAGTCGAAATTTACATAAGGGGGGGCATGGAGGAAAATAGGGGAGGGTCATGCCTTTCTAATTTTGGTCCAAGGGAGGGTCAGCTAATTTTACTTTGAATCCAAGGGAGGGTCATGCAATTTTGAATTGATAAAATAGTCCGTTTTTTATATACCTTTTTAGTACAGCAGAACAGTGGTCAATGACCCCTCTCCATTTCAAAGGATACAAATAATTCAAATCAAGTAACACCTTGTCTATTTAGAATCAATGACGGTCGTTAACAAGCCATCAACGCACAGCGAGTGTGAACGACCCAGTCAAATCTATTCAGCGTCTTAACGATGGTGGTTGAACAATTAAGCAAAACTTCAACAGGCGTTATTGGAGAGATGCATTATAAATAGGCCTACTATAACTGGATATTCATAATCATTTGAAGTAATTCTGTGCATGTGATTAATGTGGATCTATATGGACAGTTGTGTATAGATGCCTAGCTCCACAAGTAAAACCAGAAGCATCAGGCCATAATTGATAGCCTAATTTGTTTTATGTAGGCAACAGTGTAGTTGTAGTCACTGTAGTTGATAATTAAAAGGGCAGAGTGACAAAAGTTTTAAACTACTGGTTACCAAATATTCAACTTTCTTCAATCTGACCAGGATTCAATGGGTTTCCCACATGTAAGATGAGAACACTATCCATGCTGCTACCACTACTACAGATACACTGTGGATTTAGCAAGACTGACTACACTACAGCAATGTTCTAATCAATGTGGAAAGCAAAACATTGGACATATCAGTTTTAAATGTCATGTTGTAGTTGATGGGGAGGGTTAGGGGTGTCAAGAATTTCACAATACGATACATGATGTTGGGCATGATATCGATATGATATATTATTCATGTTCTTTTCTCATGTATCATCAACATTGGCCATCATCTTATAAATAACGTTATAAAGCAAGTTAGAAACAATTACAAAGTGCTTTGTACACACAAATAAATACATTTGTGCAAGCTTAATGGAGAAGTGAAGTTCTCACTAACTATAAACCCATTGTTTCAGAGGACAGATAGACACTAATATAACAAATATAATATAATATAAGACTGCATAACTATAAATTCCACAAACCTCATATTTTTGTCATCTGGACTTTACCAACCAAGTGCAGCCTAGTTATTTCCAACAGCTAAAAAAAATCTATAATACCAGATACAGTATAATACAATCTTAGATTAGATGTAGGCCTATTTGAGAGTGCAGATGCATGTCACATTAACGAGCGTCAACGAGCATCAGCTGACACACAACACCTCCCCTCTGCAGTGCTTTAAACTGAAAGTGACTGACTGGAGTCTGTTTCATTTCTCTCCAAAATACCTTGAATATGATGGAGGACATGATTAATAATTACTATGATTATGATAAGCTTTACATTTCATATCATACAGTAAAAACTCCTAACTTTCATTAAAAAAACAATAAAAAAAATATTACGATACAGTATGACATCATGACAATACCTATCATCACATTTTAATACCACGATAGGCTATATCGTGACACAATATATCGTGACACTTCTAGGCGGGGAGGGTTACTCTTTTTTTTGTAATCACTTGGGGAGGGTCATTGATTTTTTTTTTGTCAAAGGGAGGGTCATGGCATTTTAGATTAGCCTGGTAAACCCTCCCTCCGGAAATCTCAATTCCATTTCATTTCAGGAGTGAGTCTGGCCTGATCCGCCTGTCTGCAATATTGGCTGTGCTGGAGTTGGGCGGGAGTAATACCGTTGACTGACAACCCCTTCAGCCAATGATAATTTTTCCCCTTCAGCCAATCAGCAGTTCACCAGTCTTAATGTGACGCGACGGGACTTTTGAGACAGCCATACCCAAAATGGGTTGCCTTTTTCGGGTACAATGGTGTCACTGCCCGCCCCTACCGGTTCTCTATTTTTTTTTTTTTTAATAGGCTTTGTCATGATTAATTGACCACATATATGAAGTTAAACAACTAAATTCTATCCAAACGATATCTTATAAGTAAATTCCGTGCCTCAAAATAGAAGTTAGAGAGCTTTTTGAAGTAAAAAAATTGCGGAGAATTGGCCGCACAAGAAAAAGATGGCTGCCGTTCGTGTTTTGGGCTCACTCGAACTCGCCACCTGATTGGCCAACGTAAGCTGTCAATCACAGAACAATGAGCGACGACGCTGATAGGCGCGGCCGTTTGGCATACACAGCCAATATTGCAGAGAGGCGGTTCATGCCAGACTCACTCCAGGAATCAAATAGAAATGAGATTTCCGGAGGGAGGGTTTACCAGGCTAATTTTAGATCAGGGCACATACATTTCCTCCATGCCCCCCCTTATGTAAATATCGACTGGTCCCTTAGCGAAAAGTAAAAGTTTTGGACATACACAAGAGACATACACCCAACAACAACGATTTGTGACACACACAGAGCAATCGTCCCTCCAGGCTATGGGATAGATGTCTCACGAGGCTATGGACCATGCATATAAAGGTAGATGCCTCCTCCGAGTCTCCGACTCGGGGGCGTCTGTATCGCTGCCCGCCATATTAGAGGGGGCACGCTTCCTGACTACTGGCCAATCACAGCGCGTCTTTTCCGAGACTTGTCAGAATCTAGTTGTATAAAAATACAACAGGATAATTTTATACAATCGCGCTGTGATTGGCTAGGAGTCAGGAAGCGTGCCCCCTGCCAATGAGGTATCTAGGTTTCTATATCTATGACCGCCACTGTACCAATCGGGTACCTGTCTGTCCGGCTTAGGGATCTAATACTACTGACTAGCCAATTACAATGCTCCTGTCCCTCCAGTTTATGGGATATACCGGCACCAGTAGCAAATCACTGACATGCAAATGTCGACGTTAGATTAACACCAAAATATACATTCATGAACGTGACAGCATGCACACACTGAACTCAGTGTCCTAAGTAAGTCTCCATCCTCTTTGAACACAGCTTGGAGTGCCGATGTTTGCCAACACTTGCTTAATGTAGCACAGTGGTTCTTAAACTCTTTTAATTTCTAGTACCTCCATTTTTACACTCTCAGAGTTACACACCCGTAAGGGGTCATTTGGAACCCCCTAAAGGAACCATGAGGGTCCCTGGACCACATTTTGAGACCCACTAGCAATGTGTTTCCAGTGTAGCCTGGCATGGCCAGACTAATGTCACTGCGTAGATATTAGTCTGGAATCTCTGTGTGGAACCTGCATTTCCGAGGGGCAAATAAAAAAAATGCCTCTGGTGATAAACCCGCCCCATATTTGCATACTGGGCCCTGATTGGTTCCTCACTACTTCGGAGGGAGTGAAATCTAATCACAACTGTTTCCAGGCTATTTCCAGTGACACAACAAGCACAATATCAGCAGCCTGACCAGAATGGAACACAGCCATAATTAGAATCACCGGTAACACCTGCAAAGGAACTAAGGAAGAGGCCCAATTTCTTTCCAATATGGCTGCTGTTGCATAGAGCCTATAACATGAAGATAAGGTTGAACGCTTAAAGTGTTACTTTAAAGAGAACTTTGATGATGAGGTGACATTAAAAGGAAAAAGAAGAAAACTTTGTGTCGAAAGTAAACTGGGTGGAAGATGAAATGTTGAAGCGTTGAAGTGGATGTGTTTCCAGCTAGCAGCTATACCGCTGAGATGTTAACCTTTGAACTGCAGAGGGATGGAGGTTGTCTGAGCGGGGGAAGCTGTTCAGAAAGAAAGTCTATTTTGAAGTTGGAATTAAGCTGAAATTGCTTCCCGAGTTCACAGAGCGATAGATCCGCAGCTGTTTGTCCTCGTTGTCTGAGCGGGTAGCATGAGTCCTGCGTCTTGGTCTGACAAAGAAGCACATCCAATGCTGTCGGGCAGAAACCTCTTATCTCTGTATTCTAACTTGTTGTGTTTTTTTTTGTAAATTAATGCCCTACTAAAGCCTCACACAAAAGCAGTGGTGGGAAAAGTACTCAAATTGTTTACTTAAGTAAGTACAAATACTGCAATATAGAAATACTCTGTTACAAGTAAAAGTCCAGAATTAAAAAATGTACTTGAGTAAAAGTACAAAAGTATTGGCATCAAAATGTACTTAAAGTACCAAATTAAATGTCATAAAATCTTTTAAAATAGCAGATCTACAAGCTCACAACGCGTCACGATGCGACGCGTTGTGAGCTTGTATATCGGCTATTTTCAAATAGCCTATGTATAAAATAGGGCTAAAGTGGTTAATGTATGTTTCATAATATCATAATGTATATCTTAAAAGTAACAAGTTTTCAAATAATTGTAGTGGAGTAAAAGTACAATATTTGCCTCTGAGATGTAGTGGAGTAGAAGTAAAAGTACAAAAAATGGGAAATACTCCAGTAAAGTAAAAATTCCTCAAAAGTGTACTTAAGTACAGTACTTGAGTAAATGTACTTAGTTACTTTACACCACTGCACAAAAGTATCAAGCAGATCCACAAGCTCAAAACGCGGCGCAAAGCGACGCGTTTTGAGCTTGTAGATCTGCTACTTTTGCTATTTCTGAATTTGAATACTGAAAAGTAACAGTTATGGACATATGAGGTTTCTACCCGACAGAGACGACATACTGTCGGTGGTGAACGGTAACAAAGTACGTGTACTTGAGTGCTTTCAAGACGTAATGAAAAGGCAAACATAGGTTTCCCACACTTTAAGCGTATACCCCCCGCGCACGGTCATAATAAGCAATAGATGCCTTTTTGTTCCAATCCACTGTATTTAATTGTCCAATCTTAATGACTTCCTATCAAACACAAACGTTCTGTGCGATTACACCGGCAAGCCTTCATGAATAAAGATGACTAATGATTTAATTCAGCTGTGTGATTCCCATAGCTCGTGTTCTTCCGCTCGCACCTGGTTGTCATTAGGGAGACACTCTCGGGCAAAAAAACAATACGTTTAAATATGTATTTGAAAACATTTGAGGTGAGAAATAAGTAATGCATGTACGTATATGTGCGCCTCTCTCTCTCTGACACACAAACAAACAGCTGCGCTATATGAGCTGCGTGTGCAGAGCCCTTGATCCCATAGCCTGAGGGGACGGGGCCGTCGGTTGAGACTGTGGTTGGCTGAGGCTAAACACGCCTCCGTTTCTGATGTAAGCTCAGCAAAAATAAATGAGCAATGAAGCTATTTCATTACGTATTTAAAGCCATACTTGGTAAGTCCAAAAATAATGATTATTACCTCTGCTGGTCACTACCGTCATTGCAGGTCTTTAGAGGATTCCTGCATTACCCAGAATTCCATTTGTTTTCACCGGAAGGCGGAAGCGTTTCAAAAAGTGTTATTTTTGTTGTTTTATACTATCTGCGGATCATTTCTCTTAGCCAGTGGAGCTTTAGTTACCGTGAACTGTGTTTTCTGTTGCTGTTGTTTTTCCATCTTCAAATCCTACAATGCCATAAAAACAGCGTGACATTCCTTTTTGTTACTAGCGCGGTAGTTCCGAGACAAACAGGAAACCGGTGCATTTCCGTTTGCGTTTTCCGGACGGATGACGTCATTTTCGCGGGAAAGACGCCCCTGTCCACTTTCAATAGAAAATATGTTTAGAAAAGGCTTTCGGGGGTGAAATTCATGGAATGGGTGTTGTGAAAAAGTTACCTACAATTACTTTCTTTTAACTTTACTTGAGTATTTGTATGTTTAGTACTGAGGTTGAGTACTTTGCCCCAATTGTCAATTAGGAATAAGAGGCAAATACTGCACTACTGTTTCAGTGAGGCATGCACACTAGTGGATATTGTATGCACAAGCACAACATGTTGTGAGCTTATAGATCTGCTATCTTTGGTGTGTGACACCAGCACGTAACTAAGTATAAATCCAACCTGA
>NC_137608.1:6284802-6297302 GCF_963280865.1 Gymnoscopelus braueri
AACCTTTTTTCATATCAAGGTCCATTATTTATTCGGCATTTGAGCCACAGAACCACCGTTTGAGGAGATTTAGCCTCTCAGACCCCAAACTTTAAATATTTAGTTATCGTTGGAAACGTTTTTGTCCACAATTCCATGCTGTATTGATGTTGGTACCATAGGAGAGAAAACAGGCAAACGTTGAGGAAAAATAACAATTCTTCTACATTCTCTAATAGTGTAGACTTCTTGTAAATTAAGCAATGCAGATGTTTAACAATAATTGGACCCTTACGGGTCCCTTTGGTTTCATTTTACGCTCTCAAGAGTTAAAGATTTGGTTACCAACTCTCCATCATTTAGCTGGGGACCACCTGGAACCCCGTCAAGGACCACTGGCGGTCCCCGGACCACTGGTTGGGAACCACTGCTTTAGCACGTTCATAAACATAGCCTACTTTGTGCTCTCTTACTGTAGATGCCTGCCTCTATGAATTATACAGCGTACACGTCAAAAAAGCAACGTGATGTCTTCTCTTATTTTCCTGGACAGAGTATTTTATAAAAGGTCTCAATCGTTAGAAATAGTGAGTATTATAAGCTGGTCCACCTGGCCCTCGTTGACTCCAGTGTATTCCATCGAACTCCATCGGCTGCAGTCTGCCACCCAGTGCGACGAATCTGCTGGCTGGGAATTGCTGGATAGAGAAAATTACGTTGGTGTCCTTTCCTTAGCCCATTCAGACCGGGACAGCGTCCGTTTTGATTTCTTTGGGCAATTAAAAACAAAAAAGCAGATCTACGAGCTTGTAGATCTGCTATTTTTGAAAAATCGTGAAAATGTGTGCATATCTTTGAATATATATATATTTTTAAACGAAAAATGTTTTACTCAAATCTTTGCTTCTGGGGTGTCAAATGTCTTCTAAATCCTAACAGTTAAAAAAAAAACGTATGTTGCTACAGTATAATATCAGTAGTTCTCATACACACAGGACCCCCCAAAATGACCGCCAAAAAATATATATTTTGTTCCAGGGACCCCTCAGAAGCAAATATCCGAGTTAAAAATGTTCGTTTTAAATATATATACGTATATATATTCAAAGATTTGCACACATTTTCACGATAAAAAATAAATAAAAAGCTTGGTGAACTTGTATATCTGCTATTTTTTCAATAGCCCAAAGACACCTAGATGCTTTCCCGGTCTAAACGGGTTAATTTACCTTCCTTGGTTCCAGGGGGGGGGGTTGGGGGGGTCACAGACAGGGGCTGAAAACGTAATCGCTCGCCTGCCTTCGGGCTGGCAGAGATAAAAAGGACATTTGGTAATTGGTACATTACAGTACATAGCCGCATTGATCGCTTTTCAGACTCATTTGAGGCGCCCTGTATTGCGAATCAATATGGTAATTTTGGTTTGTTCTCGTCTCCATTGACTTCTGGGCCCTCATCCAGGGAGCAACTCAATTTGGGTCCCGAAATCCGGTGGTTTCATGTGACTTTGTTTACAATCCCCCCCGGGGGCCCACCCTGTTTACCAATTACATTAAGATTTATAGCTGTTTTCAAAAGATGTTGACACGTTTGGAAAACTTTTTGGAAAAAAAAACTTTGTGAAATGGTACATTCTGCACAATGTGTACCGTTTACTTTCGGTTATTTTAAGTCATCGGATCTCAAGGTGGGGTCCGGGGACCCCCAGGGGTCCTTCGGGGGGTTCCAGGGGGTCCCCAGCAAAAGTAGTTAATGTAGCGTCAAAATCATTTTTACAACTTTATCCATTTATACGTTGGCTATTCAAAAATAGCAGATCTACAAGCTCACAGCGCGTCACTTCGTGCCACGCTGCAAGCTTGTACATCTGCTATTTCTGAAGATTTTTGAAAAATATTGAGAATGTTTGGAAACTTTTGAATATGTATATATTTTGAACACAAATCTTCTCTTTTGGGCGTCCCTAGCACAAAACCTTTTCAGAAGGGGGTCCGCGGGCACATAGATAACAAGTCGGGGGTCCTCGACACACAAAAAGTTTGAGAACCACTGCTTTAAAGTATAGTTTGACGCCAAACAATTCTGTACTTTTCCTCAAGTGAATAGTACAATTGAGGAGTATACGTCCTTTCCACCGAGTAATAAGAAATAAAATAAAAGTCTATAATTCTCCACCAGTGTCTGGAGGTTGGAGAGAAAGAAAAGAAGCGCGGGGCGGGTTTAGGGGACCTTTCTTATCAAAAAACGAACACGGGCAAAGACTTTCCTCCAACACCATTATGAGTGGATGTACGGTTAACCCAGTAAGGCCGGGGAAAGCGTCGGTGTTGTTTTTAAGATTTCTTTGGGGCTATTAAAAAAATTGCAGATCTACAAGCTCAAAGCTGCTATTTTTTGAAAAAATCTTGAAAATGTGTGCAGATCTTTGAATATATATATATTTTTAAAGCGAACATTTGTAACTCAAATCTTTGCTTCTGGGGGATTCTACAATGTCTTCTAAATCCTAACAGTTGGTTGTTGTTTTTTTTCTTTTTCTTATGTTGCTACATATCAGTGGTTCTCAAACTTGTTCATGTCAAGGACCACCCAAAATGATACGTATTTGACCGCGGACTCCCTTATCAAAATATTTTGCTCCAGGGACCCCCAGAAGCAAAGATTTGAGTTAGAAACGTTCGCTTTAAAAAATATATATATTCAAAGGTTTGCACAGATTTTTCAAGCTTTTTTTTCCCCCACAGATTTTTCAAAAAAAATAGCAGATCTACAAGCTCATGAGCTTGTATATCTGCTATTTTTTTAATAGCCCAAAACAAATCTTTAAAATGACACAGGTGCGTTCCCGGTCTCAATGGCTTAATCCCGGTTCCATTTGCAGCTTGCTTTGACAATCTCCCAGCTAATCCCAGCAGGGCCCAGAGGGCAGGGATACTGCGGTGCTGTGCCTGCTGGAGGCTCTGCCACTTCACACGCTAAGCCCCCCCTGGACTCATCCCTACTGTTCAAACACCCAACGACTTCCAACATTATTATAACGCCGCCGCCGCCGCTGCCTGCCAGGGACACGAGGAAAAACCTTGTATCTCCATATTTCATGAACTTTTTTTTTATTTTAATGCCCTATACTTGGTCGTCTACACAAGAGTGTCGCAGAAAACGCCAGCTATTTTTGTTTAAAAGCTAGAGTGAAAGTTAAGCGTGTCTCGCGGGTATTTTGTGAATCGTTGCTGTCGCGCAGAAACCTCTTATCTCCGTATTGTAATTTTGTAAATTAACGCCCCTACTTGATTATACTACAAGCGTTACACAGAAGTATCAAAAGTAGCAGAGCCGCAAGCTCAATCGGGCCGTGTTTTGAGCTTGTAGATGTGCTACTTTTGATGTTTTTGAATTTTAATCCTGAAAAGTAACAGTTTTGGACATTACGAGGTTTCCACCCGACAGAGACGAAAGATTGAACCAATGGAAAGTATTAACTAGAGCTTGTGACTAAATAATAACTACTTTGGATCCATTGTAACACTGTTATTTTTGCATTCCCTGAAAAGTTAGGGTTTCCCACCCGAAAGCCAACATACTGTAGCACTCTTATTATAAGACTCATTTAAGGATTTACTGCAACGCTACGGAAGGCCGTTTCCTCCACTGAATCCACATTTTGACTTCAATATCTAATTATCTATCATAAGAAATCAGTTGGCAAAAAATCTTTTCTGTTTAAAGCTTCCTCTGACTCAGCGGCGGACTGGCCATTTGGCGTACCGGGCAAATGCCCGGTGGGCCGCTGGGCCAGTGGGCGACTGGGCCTCAAAAAAAAAAAAAAAAAAAAAATCATTTTTTTTTTTTAATTAAAAATATTTTCGCTCCCGTTTTAGGATTATTACGGTCATTTCCGGGTCGCGCGGCCCAATTATTAGTTACGTTAATGTTTGGGCTGGGATGCTTTCCAGCAGGGGCCTCAGTGCGGCTGCAGAGTTCATGTGCAGGGCTGGGCTGAAACAGTGAAACGCTCCCCCCCCGTTGACAAAACGGCCCGGGGGGTGGTGGACCGGTCCGGACCAAAATGCCAGGGCTGAATTTCGGTCCCAGTCCGGCCCTGCTCTGACTGGAACAATCGACCGGCTCATCTTCGGGTCAATAACACCTTTTAAATTGTTTAAAACTGCGCCGTCCTCTCACCGAGATTTGAGTTACAAATGTTCACTTTGAAAAATATACATTCAGAGATTTGCAAAAATGTTCATGATTTTTCAAAAAATAGCAGATCTACAAGCTCATAGCGTGGCACTCTGTGCCACGCTATGAGCTTGTAGATCTGCTATTTTTGAACAGCTAAAGAAATATAAAATGACACAGATGCGTTCCCGGTCTTAATGGGTTAAAATAATAATACTAAAAATACTAAAAATACTAAAAATACTAAAAATACTAAAAATAGTAATAGTAATAGTAATAGTAATAATAATAAAGACTTAAGGTCCTTACACACCGGCGAATGTGCGAATATACGCAAAATTCGGACTCGTTCCGAATAATTAAAAGACGCTTTTTCGCTTCGCTTTTCCGCTTTTTCGCGCCATGTACGCTTGCTTTATAAGGTTTTTAAAAAAAGCGTATTATTCGCACGAAAAAATCGCCCCGGTGTGTAAGGACCTTTAGAAATGACCAATCCTGCCTACCGATGATGTAGCTACAGTAAATGTACTTGGTTACTTTCTACCACTGGTCGATGCTCAGTGCAGCGCAGCAGGTATACTGGTTATTCAGTAAGGAAACATACTTGTCTTTGATGTTTTTCTTTGTTTTCTTTTGTGTCTAGCAGATCTGCTGCAGGCTCTCTGTATGGCTTTATTTTTCTTGCAGAGAATATGCTTTTTTACCCCTTATAAAAAAACATCCATTTCACATGAATCTATGCTGTTTGCATTCTAATGTTCAGACTTTTTTTTGATATGTCTGGGTCATGGTGCTCTGTCTGAGATGTCTGGGCCATGTGTTGCTTTTTATGGTAAATGGAGATTTAGACGTCCGTAATTAAGTCTTAGTAGTACACGAGTTTTACCCTTATTAAACTGACTGACTGTGGTGTAAAAAAGTAACTAAGTACATTTACTCAAGTAATGTACTTAAGTACAATTTTGAGGTATTTTTTACTTTGGGGAGTATTTCCCATTTTCAATAGTTTTACTTCTACTCCAATACATCTCAGAGGCAAATATTGTACTTTTACTCCACTATAATTATTTGAAAACTTTAGTTACTAGTTACTTTGTAGACTTTGTAGACTTATTACAAAACCTACATTAACCACTTCAGCCCTATATACATCCGGCCATTTGAAAATAGCAGATCTACAAGCTCACAAAGTGTCACAAAGCGACGCATTGTGAGCTTGTAGATCTGCTATTTTCAAAATATTTGTATACATGACGAACTTGTGAAATGGGACATTCTGCCCAATGAGTCCTTTTACTTTTTTGGTACTTTAAGTACATTTTGATGCCAATACTTTTGTACTTTTAGTCAAGTTTGTTTTTAATTCCAGACATTTACTTGTAACAGACGTGTTTCTACAGTACATTGCAGTATTGATACTTTTACTTAAAAAATACGAGTACTTTTACCACCACTGCTGACTGTATGTCTGTCTCTCTGTGTCTCTCTCTCTCTCTCCAGAACGACAGACAGACAGACAGAGAGACAGACAGAACACTGCTAGCGCATCATCTGCACCAATCTGAACCAATTGCTGTCATTCAAGGTCAATGAGCTCGAATTTACAGTGGGGGGAAAAATAGACAATTTCTCGCACCATTTGAGCCGGTAATTTATAAGCGCACTAGTGTGTTTTAAATGAGAGGTCCAATTACACAGCCGTACATTAATACACAGCCACACATTCTGTCTGACAAACAAAAAAAATTGCCTGGCATCACGCCCCAAGGGATTGTATTAAGAGCGACTCAAATGCAGCACTTTGATGTGCTGTGATCAAGGTTTATTATAGTTTTATAAAAAGAGAAAATCTTGTCAGGCTGAAATGGATGAGGACTATGTCGTGAGTTGCATCATAATCCACGTAAATTCAGTGAAAAAAAACACATTTGATCGTGCAACCTATGGTTCAAGAGTTATAGGCCAAAATGTTAAGCGGCCTGTTACAGTGCTACCATTAAAGGGATAGTTCACCCCCAAAATGACTTTTTTTCCTATCGATTAGTCACCCCATGGAGACTTGAATTTTTTTTAATTGATTTTTTGTCGCATTCCTACGCCAATAATGTGCTGACCGGCAGTGGTTCCGGTAGGAGACACAAAGAGCAGGGCGTACCCACTGTAAAGGCAGGACAGGCGGTCGCCTGACCAACTAAGATCTCGCCTCCCCTAGAAAACCCAAATAATCCGAAAAATGTTCATTGCTTAGTTGTCCTCAAAGTCACGCACCCAACAAGCTTTGAACTGAGCAGATTGGACCTTCTGTTCCAGAGATAATGGCCAAAACATCTTGAAAACGGCCACTTTCGCCTGCCCTAAATGTAAATCCTGGGGACTCCACTGTGTTCTCCTTTGTGTCTCCTACCGGAACCGCTGCCTACCGGTCCACTGGTCATCAAATTATTGGCTTAGAAATCCATGAATTCAAGTCTCTATGGGGTGACTAATCCATAGAAAAAAAGTCATTTTGGGGGTGAGCTATCCCTTTAACGCCTATTTGTTGGCCCACTGGGAGTGTGTGCGCAAAGTTTCACGCTAATCGGTACAACGATGCCGGAGATTATCTGTTTACAGTCACACACACACTGACACAGACACAGACACAGACACAGACACAGACACAGACACACATGGACGGACGGACGGACGGACGGGGACGAGAACATAGTCAGGCCTGGCGGGGACAAAAAACGAAACAAAAAAAAACCTTCGATAACACAGTCAACAGCCGATGAAAAGCGAACCATTTCTGAGGAGAGTCTCTCTCTATTCAGAAATGAAACCGTGCAGCGACATGGTTTAAAATGTTTAAAAACGCTGGAGGTTTTCAGACGTGCTGCTATTTAACCCATTAAGATCGGGAACGCATCTGTGTGTCATTTTTTGATTTCTTTGGCTATTAAAAAATAGCATATATACATGCTCATAGCTTGTAGATCTGCTATTTTTTTTTAATCGTGAGCAATGTGTGCAAATCTTTGAATATATATGTTTTAAAGCGAACATTTGTAACTCAAATCTTTGCTTCTGAGGATTCTACAAATGTCTTCTAAATCCTAAAGGTTTTTTGAAAAAACTTATGTTGCTATAATATCAGTGGTTCTCAAACTTTTTCATGTCAAGGACCCCCAAAATGTTATGTATTTGGCCACGGACCCCCCATCTCAAAATACGTTGTTCCAGGGACCCCCAGAAGCAGAGATTTTAGTTGGCTTTAAAAATATATATTATTCAAAGATTTGCACACATTTTCACGATTTTTCAAAAATAGCAGATCTACAAGCTCATAGCGCGGCACTCGGTGCCGCGCTATGAGCTTGTAGATCTGCTGTTTTTGAATAGCCAAAGAAATCTTAAAATGACACACAGATGCGTTCCCAGCCTGAATGGGTTATGTATGTCAGTGTTCATTGTGTTTCAAAAACGCTGCCGTCTGCCACTTTCATTCTCTGTTGGTTTTTCTTCAACGTGTCAGGTGTTCACGGACTACAGCCCTGGGCTGCTAGCTGGCTCTCCTCAATAACCCGACTTTCTTGACGACATTGGCTTTTCAATTCACAGAAGAATTATCATCACAGGAGCGTAAAAGCTAAAAAAAAAAGGAAATGTCGATTAGAGCCGTGTTTGGGTTGACAGTTTTTTGGGTTGACAGTTTTTTGGGTTGACAGTTGGAAGACACTTTTTTTCGTACTTCAATAAACTTAGAAAGATTAAATCAATTTGTGCCTCACTATATCTCTGTTGACGTGCCAATAAGCGCGTTTTGCTAGTTTCTTGTATGCATACAGAATTTGTGAAATTTATTGTTACTCTCTTGAGCAGAAACCTTGTATCTCCATATTTCAACTTCTTAGGTTTTTTCGGTACATTAATGCCTTACTTCGTCATAGGGAGGCCGCTAAACCGAGCCAGCTATTTCACCTCCACCCATATAGGGCACCAAAAATTCTACAAATGAAACTGTTTGTTGCTGTTTGTGATCTCCCCCCCAGGAAATTAGGCACAACATTAGGTCTTGTGAGTCACGTGATAATGCCCGTCAAACAGGGTTTTAATATTCCATGCCGTTTACCTGTAATTGCCTTAGAAAATGTGTACACTGTGGTATTGCTACTTTACTTTGTGTCCAAAAGCTTGTTCCAGCACTGCTTCTAGCCTGCACAACATCAGCACATAAACGTCAACAACACCCAAAGAGCAAGACAGACCTTCACTCCTTTTCAATGAAGTCACGCGCATGCACGCACGCACGCACGCACGCACGCACGCACGCACGCACGCACGCACGCACGCACGCACGCACGCACGCACGCACGCACGCACGCACGCACGCACGCACACACCAAATCCTCGCTGTCAGGTGGAAACCTCATACGTCCAAAACCGTTCCTTTTTCATTATTAGTTTAATAACATTTAAAAAATAGTGAAAATAGCTCACATCGCGACGCGTTGCGAGCTTGTAGATCTGCTATTTTCCCTCTTTTATTCCCGACACCCTTGTATGATGAAGTAAGGCATTTATAAAAAATGTTGATACAACGTGGAGATACAAGGTTTCTGCCTCACAGCGACGATGTCGCTAAAAAAACGTTGGAGAAGGGAAAAAAAGGATCCAACGTAGTTACTATCGATTCACAAGCTCTTACTTTTAATTGGTTCAATGTTTATAAAGCCCACAGACACACTTAAAGGGTAAGACCACTTTGGTAGAGGTTTGGGTTGTGTAGTTACCTTGCCATGATGTAACTCCAAAGGTGGGAAAGAAATCAAAAATAATTGCTCCATTGATTAGAAATTGATAATTCAAAATATGCTCCTCATTGACTTACATTGTACGGTAAAACAGCTCTCAAAGTCACTCTTTTAGCACATAAATGAACCCAAACATAGCTGATTCAGACAATATAGAGTATCACCAAACCCAGTACTGTTTGTTTTTTTAATAAAAATGTCAACTTCCTGTTGATTTTACTATTTGAAGATCTGGATCCGGATCCGCGTTCCAGGTTTTCTACTTATTAAAAATGGCAAAATCAACAGGAAGTTGACATTTTTATTTTAAAAAAAAACAGTACTGGGTTTGGTGATGTTCTATATTGTCTGAATCAACTTGGTTTGCGTTCGTTTACGTGCTAAAAGAGTGACTTTGAGAGCTGTTTTACCGTACAATGTAAGTCAATGAGGAGTATATTTTGAATTATCAATTTCTAATCAATGGAGCAATTATTTTTTATTTCTTACCCACCTTTGGAGTTACATCATGGCAAGGTAACTACACAACCCAAACCTCTACCAAAGTGGTCTTGCCCTTTAACCACTCTCACCCACAAAATGATTCAAATAGCTGAAATAGCAGCTCTAGATCGGATCGGCTATTTTCACCAGTGGCGGAAAAAAGTACAAAAAATGTTTACTTAAGTAAAAGTAGCAATACAACATTATAAAAATACTCTGCTACAAGTACAAGGCCTGTGTTCAAAATGTTACTTTAGTAAAAGTACAAAAGTATTGGCATCAAAGTAAAAGTACCAAAAGTAAAAGTAAAAATGTTTGAAAATAGCTGATCTACAAGCAAAAGTACCAAAAGTAAAAGTAAAAATGTTTGAAAATAGCTGATCTACAAGCTCACAACGCGAGCTTGTAGATCGTCTATTTTCAAATAGCCAATGTATAAAATAGGGCTGAAGTGGTTAATGTATGTTTTATAATGTCGTCACCTTGCTAAACTAATGGTCTAAGTCATTTTTTGAGGAAAATTATATTTTTGCCTTAGTCAGCTCCTCATGACACTGGCCACCTCTGGTAAAATCGCCTATCTCCAATAATTGAAAAGCATCATGCTGTTCCCTCCGCTTTTAGTATGATGGCCTAACTCCCTAGTGTGACTTAGGCCAAAATAGGCAATTGTTTTGGCCTTAGTCACATGGTTTTGTGACTTAGGCCAAATTATTTACTGATTTAGGCCATTTGTTTTGGCCTAAGTCAGTGTGTTATTTTTTATTTTAATAGTCATAATTTGTTATAAACATTTTGGGTGAAATGATTAAGAAATATCATATAGTTTTGTTTTGGATCAGTTTTTAATTTTTCTGAAAAACCTTAAAAAATGACATAGGCCATTAGTTTAGCAATGTAATAATTTATATCGGCAAAGTAACTAGTAACTAAAGTGTTCAAATAATTGTAGTGGAGTAAAAGTACAATATTTTCCTCTGATATGTAGTGTACTGTAGTAGAAGTAAAATTGAAGTAAAACATATACCTCAAAATAGTACTTAAGTACAGTACATGAGTAAATGTACTTAGTTACTTTACACCACTGATTTTCACTACTTTTGTGCGACTCTCTTGTAAAAAAAAAAAAGTAAAGAAAGATGGAGATACTAGGTTTCCACCTGACGGCGGCAGAGTGCAGAGCTGGGTTCTGTTGTGACAGCTTCTCTGTATTGAAAAAGTGCAAACGCTGTGCGGCGTGCGCGCACAGACTTCAAAATTAATCATTCAAACAACTTCCTTCATGGCTGTCACTTCAAGAGTGAAGCGACGACAGTTTGAAAGAGTCGGGAATGGGGAATGGGTGTGAATATTACTTTCAACGCGTCTCAACTTCGCTCGGCCCTAAAAAGCCGCCATACTTTCCAATTTCACTGTTGTCAAATCGGAGAGGTTAGTTCACACAGGCAAGTAAACAAAGTGAAATGGCTTTCCGCACGGCTATCTGATAATAATACGTTTTATTTTAGAAAGAGACACATGCAATAGGAGGAAGTCTTGTACGTCCAAAACCGTTACTTGATATAGGCTCACATATCGGCTAGTTTGTTTCTACTTTTGTCCTTAAAACTAAAGACACTGTGTCTATGATTTTAGTTAGTTTATTTTTCTTAAGCTCCACATTTTTATACCACTGCCTACTATGCCTTTCACTAATAACCCCCGATTGGCTGCTCTGTTACAGCCGGAACCCGATCGCACCTCGCTTTGTTTCTGACAAATGTAATCTCCAGTGAGTACTGCTGAGACAATGCTTTCAGATAATCACATACGGTAACAAAAAAAGAGGAGCCTGTATGCAATGAGAACCTAATTGAATTTGGCGTTCAAGCTCAATATTATACTGTGTTAACATATTAGAAGAGATTAGGCCGGTGGTAAAAAAAAGATACCTGGACAAGATGCAGAGCCAAACCTTCAGGTCTCTGATTTTTATCTCGTCTTTCTGGATATCTCCCAAATGTCTGCAGGTCTGCCCTGTTATCAGTGGTGGGGAAAGTAATCTAAGTATGTTTACTCAAAATACTGGTAGTTTAAAGGTAGTTTTACTTTACTGGAGTATGTCAATTTTTCAATACTTCATCCTTCTACACCACTGCACCTCAGAGGCAAATATTGCACTTCTTACTCCATTACAATTATATGAAAACGTTCAGTTACAAGTTTCTTTCTAGCAGTGGTGGAAAAAGTATTCAAATGTTTTACTTAAATAAAAGTATCAATACTGCAATGTAGAAAAACTCTGTTACAAGTAAAAGTCCGGAATTCTAATTTGACTTGAGTAAAAGTACAAAAGTATTGGTATCAAAATGTACTTAAATCTTTGGAAAATAGCAGATCTACAAGCTCACAATGTGTCGCATCGCGATGCGTTGTGAGCTTGTAGATCGTCTATTTTCAAATAGCCAACGTTTAAATAGGGCTGAAGTGGTTAATGCTATGTTTTGTAATAACAATCTAAATCTACAAAGTAACTAGTAACTAGTTTTAAAATAAGTGTTGTGGAGCAAAAGTACAAAATTTGCCTCTGAGATGTAGTGGAGTAGAAGTAAAAGTATAGAAAAATGGAAATACTCCAAGTAAAAAAACATCCAAATGTAGTACAGTACTTGAGTAAATATACTTAGTTACTTTACACCACTACTTTCTAGGTTTAGATTATTAGCCCCAGTGGGGTAACCAGCCAATGCGGGGTGGTCACCACAACATGTCCCTCACCTCTTATGACTCCCTCCATGTTTATTACCCTCTCCTCCAGTGCTGATGGAGGGCCCGCTGGTGCTAGCAGCAGCCACCGGGCTCCGCCAAACTTCTGTCAACTGCCATTACATCTCTGTATACAGTGTGTTGTTGCTGTCAAGCAGAAACCTCTTATCCATGTTTGAACTTTTTTAGATTTTCTTCCCTAAATTAACGCCCTACTTGATCATCCTACAGCGTCACACAAAAGCATCAAAAGTAGCAGATCTAGAAGCTCGAAACGCGACGCAAAGCGACGTGATTTGAGCTTGTAGATCTGCTACTTTT
>NC_137608.1:6299802-6344802 GCF_963280865.1 Gymnoscopelus braueri
TCTGAACAACTCTCTCCCCCAGCCCCAGACTGTCTGTCTCACCAGCTGTGCTCAATCAATGTCATTATTAACATGCAAGACCGCAACAAACTTGGTCTCCCAAAGTTCAACTAAGCATATAGTCAGACTTGCAATACCTTTGACTGCGCATATTCCCGGCTATGGACTAGTAAAGTTGATTCCGATTCTGACCATGCTTGGAACATGGTGAATACTGAAAACAAAGTTTTTAAACTACTAGGTATATTATGTGGAAGTAATGAACAACTGTAAGGTCCATGTATATTTAACCCATTCAATCCGGGAACGCATCTGTGTCATTTTCAGATTTCTTTGGCTATTTAAAAATAGCAGATCTTCAAGCTCATAGCGCGGCTGCTATTTTTTAAAAAGAATCCTGAAAATGTGTGCAAATCTTTGAATATATATACATTTTTAACTCAAATCTTTGCTCCTGGGGGGGTCCTTGGAACAAAAAAAATTGAGATGGGAGTCCGCGGCCAAATACATATAATTGTGGGGGTCCTTGACATGAAAAAAGTTTGAGAGCCACTGATATTAAAGCTACATACGTTTTTTTCAGAAAACTGTTAGGATTTAGAAGACATTTGTAGAATTCCCAGAAGCAAAGATTTGAGTTAAAAATGTTTGCTTTAAAAAATAATATATATTGAAAGATTTGCGCAAATTTTCACATAAAAATAAATAAATAGCAGATCTACAGTACAAGCTACATAGCGTGGCACTCGGTGCCGCGCTATGAGCTTGTAGATCTGCTATTTTTGAATAGCCAAAGAATTACACACAGATGCGTTCCCGGTCTTAATGGGTTAACCACCTAAAAATGTATCTATGTGTCTTTTTATAGACCAGTGGTTCTCAAAACTGGGGTCCGGTTTCTCACAAGTAGCGTTGTTAATAATGTATGTGCTCAGAGACGCAGGGAGTATTGCTACTGCAGTGCCACCACTACAAAACCGTACAGACACCGACTCTGATGCAGGACGTAGAAATGAGGTTCTGAGAACCTTATCGTTGCTGTCGGGCAGAAACCTTTTTTATCTCCTTATAACTTTGTGTATCTTGTAGATATGCTACTTTTGATACTTTTCAATTTGAAGTTTTGGACATGTGAGGTTTCCACCCGACAGAGATGTTATGTGAAATTGAGCCATAGTAGATATGGAAACAAATCCTAACCTGTGAACCTGTGAAATTATGTTTACACCAGTTGGTTCTCAACCTTTTCTGGATCAAGGGTCCACCTGAACATTTTGAAAGTGTTCAGGTGGCCCAGGTGTTACCAATGATACTAATTAAGGTTGCGTTCCACTCTGGTCAAACAGAGTCAGCAGGGCGCTGATATTAGGGGTCCGCACATAATTCCGACCTCCCATAATTCCGACCTCCCATTATTCCGACGTCCCAATAGTCCGACAGTGGGTCTCAAAGTGTGGTCCAGGGACCCTCATGGTTCCTTGAGGGGGTTCCAAATGACCCCTTACGGGCTTGTAACTCTTGAGAGTGTACAAATGGAACCAGATCATTTTGGTTCCATTTGTACACTCTCAGAGTTATGGGGGAGCCTTCATTAGAATCATTGATAACACCTGTTACAAGCAAGTAAGGAAGGGGCCTGATGTCATTCCAACATTGCTGCCATGCATAGAGCCTATTAGTTGAGGGACCACTTGCAATTGACTATATATTTGCTCTCACGACATATTTGCAGGTTGGGAAGAAATGCCTGGGGGTGGAATTATTTCATTAACTTAATATCAAAATGGCCACTGTGTGAATATGGCGAATACCCTCACGGTCCACATGGTTGAGAACCGTCGCGTCACTCGCCCGCGGTTCACTTAGTTCTTGGTAGTATGAAAAGAGAAAAGAGAGGTTCGAGACAATCCCATGAGAGACGGAGACGGATAAGAGAAGAGACGTCGTCACTTACTGTATTGGCAGTTCCTGCCCATGTACTCTCCTGGGCATTCGCACGAGTAGTTGGCAACCCGATCCGTGCAGCTGCCCCCGTTCTTGCAAGGCTCCCGTTCGCATTCGTTCACATCTAGACGGAGACAAGGGGAGGAGAAGAAAGGGGCACATTCCGTCAGTGGTGGAAGGAGTACTCAGATGTTTTAAGTGAAAGTAGCAATACCAGAATACACTGTAGAGGGGGAAGAAGCAATTAAAAAAGCACAATTATGTTACAAGTGAAAGACCTGTATTCAGAGTTTGGTAGAGTAAAAGTACAAAAGTATTGGCATCAAAATATACTTGAAGTAACCAAAGTAAAAGTGCACAACATTAAAAAAAGGAAATACTCAGGTAAAGTAAAGCCATTAAAACCAGGAATGCATTTTAGATTTGTGCGTTGGGTATTTCAAAAATAGCAGATCTACAAGCTCACAGCACGTCACTTCATGCCTCGCTGCAAGCTTGTACATCTGCAATTTTTTAAACATTCTTTGAAAAATCTTGAAAGTGTGAGAACTACTGATTTAGAGGGTATTCGTAGAAGGTCTAATGGGTTAATTGTGATTTAGAAGGTATTTGTAGAAGGTCTAAATGGGTTCATTCATAATGAAAAGTGACTAAAGCTGTCAAATAAATGTAGTATATTTGCCTTGGAGATGTATTGGTGGAGTAGTGACGTTTCAAAAAGAAAAAAGACAAATTATACTCAAAGAACAGTATACTTGAGTCAATGTACTTTCCTCCCACTGCATTCCTTTCTTTGAAGCAGACACGGAGGCAATTAGCGCCAGCGCTGCCTCCTCATTAGCATGCATTGGTGGAAAGCATCTATTGAATTGTGCCCCCGTTTTCTTTTTTTGTTAGCTGGATTCAAGATGGCTGCACATGCAGAGAGACACGGCCACGGCTTATTTTTTGAGTCTAATAAATCAAAGAGCTCCCTAGGAGGCTGGTTGATACTGCGACACAGGCTGACGAGAACAATAGGACTTACAGCTCTCTCTCTCTCTGTACTGTGGGGTTGACTCTTTGGTGTTGTGTGATGAGAGGGGCTACAGTTAAACAGAAGACATTTTCAGATGGGGGTCAAATATACATAAGTTTGGTGGTCCTTGTCATGAAAATGTTTGAGAAGCACTGATCTTAGGGAGAAGTCAACAGTCCTGTTGTAAATGACTGCAGCAGCAGTGAAGCCAGTCTCAACACGAAATAAGTTATGAGTTCATGAAATTACACTTCTCTGATAATAAGAATACATTAAATTATTAGAATCAGTTGTTGTGTTATAGCTTGATTTCAGAAGCAGAAAACCAGATAAGTATTAAAGGGATAGTTCACCCAAAATAAATCATTTTTTCTATCGATCAGTCACCCATGGAGTCTTGAATTCATGGATATTTTTAGTTTTCGTCGCATTCCTAAGCCAATAATTTGATGACCAGCGGACCGGTAGGCAGCGGTTCCGGTAGGAGGCACAAAGGTGTCTCCTACCGGAACTCGCTGTCGGTCAAATTATTGGCTTAGGAATGCGACAAAAACAAAAGAATATCCATGAATTCAAGACTCCATGGGGTGACTGATCGATAGAAAAACTGAACTATCCCTTTAAGATCGTCACTGTTGGGTGGAAACCCGACAGCGACCGTTCCTTTATCTTATCTTAAAAACATTTTAAAACAGTGAAAATAAACGATCTACAATATAACGCATCGCTATGGGACGCGTTGTGAGCACACACAGATCTGATATTTTCACTACATTTGTGCGACACTCTTGTATGATGAAGTAGGGCATTCATTTAGAGGTTTACACCCCAACAGCGATGAAATGCAAGTGAATATTACTGGGGACCTGCTGGAACCCCCTCAAGGACCCCTGACGGTCCCAGGGACCCCAGTTTGAGAACCACCAAATTAGAGAGAGACACAGAGAGGAAGGGAGGAGGTAGTGAGTGAGAGAGATTTCACATTTTCAGACACGCTTTACTGTTGCTTTTCACATAACACCTTCCTGTGGAAAGTTACACACACACACACACGCGCACGCACGCACGCACACACACACACACACACACACACACACACACACACACACACACACACACACACACACACACACACACACACACACACACACACACACACACACACACACACACGTTTTTTTTTCTTTTTTTTACATCATAAATATGTAAAGAAGATAGGAGATCTGGAAAGCTTCAGAAAGTGGAAAGTGATTAAAATAAGGCCGTTACAGCGGCGCGTATCCGCCCGAGATTTGATCTGCGATATCTATTCACCTAAACACACCGGTAATACCTCGGAATATTATCTCCTTATTGCTGATTCCACCTGCTGCGCCGGGCGAGAAATATATACTGACGCTCTTCAAATAACCGCCACCGAATTATACCGCGACTAGAGGTGAGGATCAGCTTAGCAGCACATAGTTAGGGCTTCAATCAGGAAAATTGCAGAAAAGAGAAGAAATAAACTACTCAGCAGAGAAAATAAGAAGTCCCCCGTTAGCAGTTGTAGCTGTCAGGAGCCTTATATGTCCAAAACTGTTACTTTTCAGGAAATTGGCAGTGGTGGAAAAAGTACTCAAATGTTTTACTTAAGTAAAAGTTTCAATACTGCAATGTAGAAATACTCTGTTACAAGTGTGTGTGTGTGCGTGAAACCTTCCACAGGAAGGTGTGAAAAGCAACAGTACACTAAGCGTGTCTGAAAGTGAAGTCCTGAATTCTAAATTTACTTGAGTAAAAGTAGCCTACTAAAGTATTAGAAGACATTTGTAGAATCCCCCGAAGCAAAGATTTGAGTTAAACTTATATATTGAAAGATATGCGCACATTTTTGCGCGCATTTTCACAAATTTTCAAAACATAACAGATCTACAAGCTCATAGCGCGGCACTCTGAGCTTGTAGATCTGTTATTTTTTTAATAGTCAAAGAAATCTTAAAGTGACGCAAATGCGTTCCCGGTCTTAATGGGTTAACCACCTAAAAATGTATCTTTGTGTCTTTTTATAGACCAGTGCATGGTTCTCAAAACTGGGGTCCGGTTTCTCACAAGTAGTGTTGTTAATAATGTATGTGCTCAGAGATGCAGGGAGTATTGGTACTATCAAAATGTACTTAAAGTACCAAAAGTAAAAGTACTCAGAGTCATTACCCATTTCAAACGTTTTCAAATATATAAAATGTGTAAAAATATTTTGACAATAGCTGATCTACAAGCTCGCATCGCAACGCATTGTGAGCTTGTAGATCAGCTATTTTCAAATGGCCGAAATGTATATAGGGCTGAAGTGGTTAATGTATGTTTTGTAATAAAACAAAATCTAGAAAGTAACTAGTAACTAAAGTCTCCAAATAATTGTAGTGGAGTAAAAGTACAATATTTGCCTCTGCGATGTAGTGGAGTAGAAGAAAAAGTACGGAAAATGGGAAAATGCTCCAGTAAAATAAAAATACCTCAAAATTGTACTTAAGTAGGCCTACCGTACTTGAGTAAATGTACTTAGTTACTTTACACCATTGGAAATGGGGGGAAAAAAGAACGTTCCAAATGGTTATTATTTAGTCGCAAGCTCTTGTTAATACCTTTCTATGTGTCTGTGTTAAAACCCACAGACACACCTTTTTAAATGTACACATTTCACTTTTAAAAGTTTTCAAAAATAGCCGATCTACAAGCACATACCGGTCGCGATGTGAGCTTGTAGATCGGCTATTCTTGCTACATGTGTGTGAATAATTTCCTTTGGGATCTGTCTGTCTGTCTGTCTGTCTGTCTGTCTGTCTGTCTGTTTATCTATCACACTATCACACTATCTATCTGTCTGTCTGTCTGTCTGTCTGTCTGTCTGTCTGTCTGTCTGTCTGTCTGTCTGTCTGTATGTCTGTCTGTCTGTCTGTCTGTCTGTCTGTCTGTCTGTCTATCACACTATCACACTATCTATCTATCTATCTATCTATCTATCTATCTATCTATCTATCTATCTATCTATCTATCTATCTATCTATCCTGTATATGATGAAGTAGGGCATTGTTTTACAGGAAAACAAAGAAAAGAAAAGGTTTAAATACAGAGATACAAGGTTTCTGCTGTACGGTGATGCAGTGGAAAAGTGCTGTGAGTAACGTTTCAGAGAAACCCAGCAGTCAGATTTTGGAACACTATTATGTTAACCACGTTAAGCCCTGTACACTGCATTGTTTTAATATTGATGATTACGGCATGCAGTTCAAGAAAATCTGAAATCCAGCATCTCAAAATATTAGAGTCATCTGTTAATTTATGCTTTCAATACTTGGTCTGGGCTACATCTGAACAAGTTGAATGTGAATGAATGTGGCGTGACATGGAGGCCTGTTGCGCTGCTGAGGTGTTATGGAAGCCCAGGGTTTTCTTTGATATGTAATGAATCTAGAACAGGGGTCTTCAACAGGACCCCTAGGGGGCCCTCAGAGTTACTACAGGGGGGGCCGCCAAATATTTGTGTGATATGATTTGTTTTTACATTAACCACTTGAACCGTAGCATCCCTTTTCTTAGCCGAAAATAGCAGATCTACAAGCTCACGACGCCTCGCGCTGCGAGGCGTTGTGAGCTTGTAGATCTGCTATTTATGGCAAAGAGGTGAAGGTGTAGAGGGGAAAAAAGAGCAGACCAAGTGAAAACATTTTTTAATCTGAAACACAATCTTACAATATGGAGGGGGTCCCTGCTTCATCTCTCTCTCAGTTAGGGGGTGCTTGGCCTGAAAAACATTGAAGACCCCTGCTCTAGAATAAATGAAAGTTTCACTTTTCTAATGATATCACCATTTTCAAATGTTTTGAGATGCACCCGTATATATTTTGCCCAGCCCTGCGTTTGATTGTTGTATTAAAGGAGTCGTTCACCCAAAAAATTACTTATTTTCTATCAATTACACACCCCATGAAGCATTGAATTCAAGGAGATTTTTTGTTTTTTTGTCGCATTCCTAAGCCAATCATTTGATTAGCGGCGGAAAGATGCTAATGTGTCCGGTATGGAGACTCCTACCGGAAATACACCCGTTCATCAAATTATTGGCTCAGGAATGCGTCAAAAAATCGCCTTGAATTCAATGCTTCATGGGTGTGTAATTGATAGAAAATAAGATATTTTTTTTAGGGTGAACTATCCCTTTAAGGATCCCCATTAGCTGGTGCCATAGCAACCGTCTAGTCTTCCTGGGGTCCACATAGAAACATACAAACAAAATACTAAATCATTAAATGTCAGTACACAACACACAATACATATTGGATACACATAGTTAGCAGGAATGGCCCCGGCCTGCCTCCGACCAGAGGCTGCTACCCTGTTCCCTGGCAAGGGAAGCCCAGAAACATGGCTGGCAGGGCACATCCTGCATCATGACACCACCATGACAGCAGCACTTCCATGCTGACACCAGTCCTGTCATCCCTGCAATAAGCAGTGGTGGAAAGTAACTAAGTACAACTTTCCAATTTGCAATACTTTTACTTCTGCACCGCTACATCTCAGAGGCAAAATATTGTACTTTTACTCCACTACAATTATTTGAAAACTATAGTTACTAGTTTGCAGATAAAAATGACTATATTATAAAACATTAACCACTTTAGCCCTGTTTTATACCTAGGCTATTTTCCAACATTTTAATATTTTTACTTTTGGTACTTTAAGTATATTTTGATGCCAATAATTTTGTACTTTTACTCAAGCAACATTTTGACCTTTTACTTGTAACAGAGCACTTTTACATCGTGGTATTGCTACTTTTACTCAAGTAAAATATCTGAGTACTTCTTCCGCCACTGACGATAAAGGTGGCACAAGAGACGTTCCGTTCTATTCTTGAGGACCTGTCTATTACCGCTAAGTCAGTGGGAGACAGCCGGTGCCCACGCGAATCCATCGCTATACAGCATGGGACCCGGGGGGATGGCTTCCACAGGAGAAGTTCTGCTACGCCAGCAATAATGGACCCCGCTGAACGGCCTTGCTGGGGTCGGCCGCTTCAAATCCTCCAGTGGTGGAAGAAGTACTCGGATATTTTACTTAAGTAAAAGTAGCCATACCACAGTATAAAAATACTCTGTTACAGGTAAAAGGCCTGTGTTCAAAATGTTACTTGAGTAAAAGTACAAAAGTATTGCTATTGGCATCAAACATATGCTTAAAGTAAAAAAGTAAAAGTACTAAAATGTTTGAAAATAGCCAATCTACAAGCTCACAACGCGTCGCTTGTGAGCTTGTAGATCTGCTATTTTCAATTAGCCTAGGTATGAAATAGGACTGAAGTGGTTAATGTGTTTTTCATACTGTAATTATTTATATCTGCAAAGTAACTAGTAACTAAAGTTATCAAATAATTGTAGTGGAGTAAAAGTGAAATATTTTCCTCAAAGATGTAGGGGAGTAAAAGTAAAAGTATTGAAGATTGGAAATACTCCAGTAAAGTAAAAGCACCTCAAAATTGTACATAATTACGGTACTTGAGTAAATGTACTTAGTTACTTTACACCACTGCAAATCATCCATGAAGACATGGGGCCTGGCAGACTGCCGAACATATAATTACCACCATGCCCCCCTACACAGACCTCCCTCAGACGAACATATAATTACCACCTGCCACCACGGACGGGAATGCCCTCCCCGACCACTTGAGAGCCCCACGATCTACCAATGCTTTTAAAAATGGACTCAAAACATACCTTTTTATCAAAGCTTTTTCTTAGCTTTAACTTATTGACTGCCATTTCACTCCAAGGCTCACACCGCCACTGACGAGATTCTCGCCATGTGGTGTTTTTGGTGGTTTTACGATAGAGGGCGCTCTTCAGCCTGTCAATGATCCCAGGATCACCCAAGAAGAGTACACCCAGAAATCATGTGATCGCAACAAAAGGAAGCTGGTTTCGTTTAATATTGTAGGATTTATAAAATATTGTTTTCTCTGCTTTCTGTTGCTTTCAACTGCCCCTAACTATGGGACGGATTATCGCGACGGCACGCTTTTTCCCCCCTGATTCTCAGAGACCGCCGTACGTCTTTTGAGGCGATCGCTGGGCGGAGAATAATATTCTATGATTTTTCAAAGGTTAGTAAAAACGCTCGAAATCGCTGGCAAGGGCACCTAACGAGATGTTTTAACAGTTAAAGAGTTAATTTGTTTATAATCAACCTTTTTCCTCAATAAAGGGTCTTCTTGTTGCAGAATGCTTTTTTTTTTTTTTTTTTTGCCCTGCTTTTGTAATTTGTGTGCCATTTGTTTTCAAACCCTGCAGCAAACTTTGTGATTTCCAAAACTGTAAAGTGCATCATAAATACAATGTATTATTATTATTTTCTGTTTGGACGTACAGCAGTCTAACATACATGTTGCAAAACACGCCAACGTGCCGTTTGGTTTATCTACGACTGTGATCGTGCGTGCGTGTGTGTTTGTACAGTACACGCTTGTGTGTGGATGTACACGTGTACACATAGCTTGCAAAAGCATTCATTCCAAATATGCACACATCTCCACAAAATCTCTGACTCCATATCAGAAGATAATAGTCGCGCATGGGCTATATATATATATAGCCCATGTTTCTGTAGATCCATGCTGTTGATATCTGCTGTATGGAATATGACACTGTATTACGATATGATCTGCTGCATTGAATCTGATAACACTAAAGACGGATGGAGTGGGACTCAGGAAAGGATCTAAATCTATCAGTGTGGAGGTGAAACATGAAAAAGCACGCTATCATCCATGTAACTCAGTCAGACAGAGCGCTTGCCTTACAATCACAAGCGTCTGAGTTCCACGACTCAGCGTATGAGTAGCATGGCTTGGTTAACCCACTAAGACAGGGAGTGGCACCGAGTGCCTCGCTACGAGCTTGTAGATCTGCTATTTTTTGAAAAATCGTGGAAAATGTGTGCAAATCTTTGAATATATATATATTTTTGGAGATTTAACTCAAATCTTTGCTTCTGGGGGATTCTACAAATGTCTTCTAAATCCTACCGGTTAAACAAAACAATCAGTGGTTCTAAAACTTTTTCATGTCAAGGACCCCCACAATGATATGTATTTGGCCACAGACCCCCATCTCAAAATATTTTGTTCCAGGGACCCCCAGAAGCAAAGATTTCAGTTAAAAGTCTATATATATATATATTCAAAGATTTGCACACATTTCCATTATTTATTTCCTCAAAAATAGCAGATCTACAAGCTCATAGCCGTGCTATGAGCTTGTATATTTGCTATTTTTGAATAGCCAAAGAAATCTAAAAATGACACACGTGCTGCGTTCCCGGTCTTAATGGGTTAATTAAGACGTGCGGTTATGTAGGTCGACGGTTCACTGATTCCTTATTGCTACATCTTGTGTACAGCTTCATAAGAGTTCAGTCAGATAACTCAGGAATAGATTGCAACCAATAATAGCTTGAGAACATCTTCACATTAGAAGACAACCATTTAACAGCAGGGGAGATATTACATCTATAGCAAACCTCCCACCAGGGGAACACATGCAGAACCCTTAGGGAAAGCAGAGCCTACTGGTGGTGCTGGGGTGGTGGTGGAAGCAGTGCTATAGAGAGAGAGAGTTACGCAGTGGTGGAAAAAGTAAAAAAAAAGTATTAATACAGCAATATAGAAATAAGTAAAAGTCCGGAATTCAAAATGTACTTGAGTAAAAGTACAAAAGTATTGGCATCAAAATGTACTTAAAGTAGAAAGGTAAAATAACTCATTAGCAAAATGTTCACATTTTCAAATGTATACAAATCTTTTGAAAATAGCAGATCATTGTGATCTTGTAGATCTGCTATTTTCAAAAGACATTACTAACATAGATTTTACAATATAAATTTGGGTTCCAGAGATTAAACGTGGGTACGTAGCCTAATGCATGTCCTTGAAATTAAAATGGTTGAGAATCACTGCTAGAGCCGTAAAAATCTTCTCTTATGGTGGTCCCTGGCATATATTTTCAAACTGGGGTCCGCGGGCTAATAAGTGTCAATCTGGGGGTCCTTGACATGAAAAAGTTAGAGAACCACTGGCCTAGTGAGTTAAAAAGAAATAAGGTAGACATGAATCAAGATGAATTATGTGTGGTATTCATGTTTCAAACAGTGGTTGTAGTTGTCTGTGCATGTCTGTGTGTTCATGTTCATATACTGTATGCGTCTGTCTGCCACCATATCTTTATGTTATGACAAGTACACACATTGTGCTGGAGCTCGACCATAATTATGTGTCTTCGCTGTCGGGTTGGAAAAACCTTGCATGTCCAAAAACGTTACTTACCAGGAAATGAGAAAAACTCATTTGTGTTCCAATGGATCCAAAGCAGTTATTATCAAGTTCTTGTTAAAGGGTATACACCATGAATTTTTTTTTTTGGTTTTTAGTATTTTTTGGGCTCCCCAGTGTCTCTTGTACCCCAAAAAAATGCAGTTTTTTAACATTCAGTCATTCATTCTCATTTCAGAGATTTTCAGAATGGGCGTGTCTGAACAGGCCATTTCAGAATGGCAATGCAAGTGACATCACTTGCATTGCCATTGCATTGATGCTGGCCAGACAGAATTGCTCAGTAGCCCCCCCCTGCCCAAGAGGACGTTTTGGTATTGCAGCTGAAAGTGCTGTATAAGCCAGAGACAATTGACTTGGGATGAGTATATCTGAGTGATGATTTAGGCTCAAACCTTTTGAAAAAGGTTTGAGGGACATACACCATATGATATTAAATATCAAATATATTTTTTAAATTCATGGTGTAGATCCTTTAATACTTTTCATTGTTCAATTTATACAAACCCACAGACACACGAATTAGAGCATACATTTTTGAAAAAAAGTTGAAATATACCGTATGGAGATATGAGGTTTCTGCCCGACAGAAGCTTAACAATGTCTTACTTTATACAAAATGGCTGGCATGACTCATGACAGCTCTCAGTTCAGGAACTTGTCCCACGTACTGACAGGACATTATTGTCCCCAGAATTGAACAAATAAGCACCTGTCACAAGGAAGGCACGTAGGTGACAGGAGGCTTATCAGTCGGTGGTGGATTATTGTAAAAATGCATCCCATCTTGAGGGGCCTCATATTCTCGTTAAGAACTATTAACTATGACAAACATGGCAACCAACCAGGGACTGGGATTATAGAAGGCAACAATGGCCGATCATGATCAACCACCATAATTTCCCCCCCGTCTACATCAAATGTCTTCGGCAAAAACACGCTTGTATCGGCTGTTTTTGGTTAATGCCTCAGGGGTTGTATGGTATCAAGTGAATGGACCTCCATATCATTATCAATAGTAACACTATAGGGGTCCTTGAGGGGATTCCAGGGGGTTTCCAGCTGAACTAGTTAATATAGGATCAAAATCAGTTGAAAAACTTTAACCCTATACATACAGGCCTTTTACTTGTATTGTTACTTTTACTTAAAGGCATGTAACTTTGCCCTGTGTTTACATAACAAATCAATGTATATATATATATATTTTACCCATCGTTCCCTCCATACCAGCAGTTATCACTGTCAGCCGCTGGTGTTTTCACCTTTTGTTTTGGTAGACAAGGATGTTTTTGGTCTACCATGCAGGGAAAATACCAAAGCAGCAAGAGGGCAGTGTGTTTCTCTATTTTTTTTTTAACTTGTGTTTATTTAGACTGCCCCAACGCTCCTGATTTCGTGTATAGAGGGGCGGGTGTAAAGAGCCGGCGAGAGATTGTGGCTGATCCCATTGGTTCACCGATCTGTCCGTCAACCACCGCCCCGTTAACACAACGTTACGAGCGACGCCCACTGCACTCTGGTTGGTTGGGAAGTGAAACACTTCCTCATACCGAGTACACCGACGCGCTGGGCCAGGCTTTTATTTTTTAGCAACACTAAACAATAAAAGCCTGGAGATCGAGGCTAGTGTTTATTAAGCACCATGTTTGCATTGCAGATGGTGTACAACATGAACAGAGAGAGATCAAATAAATAAAAATAAGAAACAAGAAAAAAGACCATATACATTGCAAATTACATTTGGCAATTCACTTTTTCTTTCCTCTGTTCTTTTTTTTCCTCACATTTTTTATCCCACGATTTCGTAACCCTAAGAGAAAGAGAGAGAGAGAGAGAGAGAGAGAGAGAGAGAGAGAGAGAGAGAGAGAGAAAAAAAAGAGTCACGGATGTGACATTGTGAGCCTGTAGGTCAGCTAGTACACACAGAGGGTGTGTGTGTGTGTGTGTGTGTGTGTGTGTGTGTGTGTGTGTGTGTGTGTGTGTGTGTGTGTGTGTGTGTGTGTGTGTGTGTGTGTGTGTGTGTGTGTGATTTGTATATGGACATTTGTTTTACATCCAAACGTATGAAATATCAGACTTTGGTGGAACGTCTTATGGCCTTGGGATATAACTGTCAACTTATTGTCCTTGTCTTTGGGAGTCTGGGCCACGTCCACAAACTTGTGCTCCGCGGCATGCAATTAGGAGGATTGCAAAAGACAAATGCAAAAAAGTTGGCTAAATACTGTTCTGTCTCAGCTATTATGGGCAGTCTGTCTATCTGGAGAAGGCGATGTTTCATTTACCCTTGAGTGGCAAAAAATAAATAAATAACACAACTGTTGAATTTCTGTATATAGTATGTCATCAATTCGTTATCTTTTTTCCTCTGTGTGTTAAGCATGTGCAGCAGTTGTATCTGGTTTGCCCGTATAATGTGACCTTCTAGGGGCACGGTGGCGCAGTCGGTAGTGCTGTCGCCTCACAGCTAGAAGGTCCTGGGTTCGATTCCCGCCGGGGACGCTGTGGGCGCTGGGGGCGTGTCATCTCCTCCACGTCATCAGCGCCCATACCCTAGGTGGGGTTGGCGAAAGGGCCTACTCTGTGTGGAGTTTGCATGTTCTCCCCGTGTCTAGCTAGGGTAGTTAATACCCTCACAAAAACTGGTCAGCCGGGGCGACTAATGGAGGGGAATGGAACTGGTTGGAATAACGTGTTCCTTCCACGCGCTACGTCCAACCAGGGAAACTCCCCCCTGTCAGGTGACAAGAAGGTCAGTTGGCTCTCATGCATTGAAGGAGGCATGAGCTCGGCCCTGGCCTCCCTAGGCTGGTGGGGGGTGTGTAGTGCCCAGGATCACTTAGCAAATTGGCACCGGGTGAAAAAAGGGGTTACAAAATCGAGGGATAAAAATTATTTAAAAAAAATAAATGATGTGACCTTCTTCTGATCAATGTTTGGATCTATCATGTATTGCGTTTTTTGTGCAGATCCAAATAAAATAATTCAAATGTGTGTGTGAGTGAGTGAGTGAGTGAGTGAGTGAGTGAGTGTGTGTGTGTGTGTGTGTGTGTGTGTGTGTGTGTGTGTGGTTTAGGGTACATCTTGAATGGCTGTTAGAGTAGAATAGACAAGTAAGACGCGCGAACGCTGGAAGCGAATGCAGCTCGAAAATATTGTGTATTTACGGACTTGTAATCCGTGTTATTTCACCGTGATGGGGAGAGAACATTGACATTGTGTGTGTGTGTGTGTGTGTGTGTGTGTGTGTGTGTGTGTGTGTGTGTGTGTGTGTGTGTGTGTGTGTGCATTGTAATCAGAGCATTGTCTAAATTCCTGCACTCTGGCGCACTCGGGTGGCTGCTTACAGGCAGTGCACACATGTGAGTCACATGGGGGCATGAGCCAATGAGAGCATGAACACAGACACACAGACAGAGTCACAACCTGAGCAGGGTTACATAGTAAGCTCCACTTGGTCGGAGGCGCGGCGAGTCCCCACTCCTTGGCGTGTTTTTTGCCTGTATATTTATATATACACACACACACATATATACGTGAAAATCGTCCACTGCATTTACATATCCTATAACAACTAGGAGCAGTGAGCAGCCATTCGCTTGGGGACCCGGCGCTCTGTGAGGAATACAGGGTTATAGGCGGGTGCAAATATGGTTTGACCCAAGAAAAATTGGAACAAAAGGTTTCCCAATGGTTTATTGTAGTATAACGTGTACTTAATAGCATATCAAAAGTTTACCAAAACCAGACCACTAGAAATGTAATATTTTCAAGATGGCCGCCGCCGGTGTAGTGCCACCACCTTCTGAATTACTGAAAATGTGGCAATTAGTTTTGTTGTGTTTTGAGGATATCTTGAAGTAAAAAGGAAATATAACTAATTGGACATTTATTATATAATTAGTTAAGTTAACTTGAAACGGGTGACCATTTCAGAGGGTTTTAATAGAGTCACAAACATAATATTGGATTTCACAATTATCTAATTGTATCTCTGCACTTTGGACAAGTCCAATGGATTCCCATGCCTCCAAAACATAGGATTAGACACAAAAAGTACTTGTCTAGGATAAATAATGAAGGAATTAGGATCTATATTCTTTTTTTTACGTTTCTTTTAGTTTTTTTGGCCATCTTGGACGCCATCTTGAAAATAATAATCTATGTTATTCAGGACACCTAATACTACAAAAAACTGTTGAGAAACCTTTTGTTCCAATTTGTATTAGGTAAGGTGCTTTTTACCAGGTGCTCGAAGAGCGCCTGAGTCTATAAACAGTCAGACTAATCGTCATCTTACATAATTTGCATCATCTTCGACATATTCGCAACATGTTTTCAATCATTGGCCAATGGGGAGACGGCCCGTCCTCCGCAGTAACCGCCCTCCGCTCCCCTCCTTCAACACTGCAACAGTTGCAGACAGTGCTGGCCTCAGGCAACAGAGTTAGCCCAAATGCTAGCGTGCTTCATTAGACCTAGTTTGGCTACTAAGTTATTATTTGGCCATGTTCAATAATTACCCTGACTTTAATCTTCGCTATTGTTGGGAAGACCCTTGTGGTGTCTAAAAATGTTGCCACCACTTATATAACAAACATTATTAGCGTTTAGCGTCGCATATTCAATTTTGCCAGGTTTGGCGAGAAACAAGCAATCCGAAAAACAAGCAATCAGGTCTATGAAAACAATCACTCTCTCTCACACACACACACACACACACACACACACATACACACACACACACACACACACACACACACACACACACACACGCACACGCACACGCACACGCACACACACACACACACACACACACACACACACACACACACACACACACATCATATACTGTAGTTAACATACACACAATAGCAAATGATTAAACAATTGAATGATTAGTACTACTATTAATACTACTACTATTCTGTGACTACTTCTAAACCATAGCAGTGGACCCCATATACACTCACAATGGACTATTTGTGTGTCTTTTGACTTGTTTACTGTGTTTCTGGCAATTTAATGTAATCACATGGAAGATACTTGGTGTTAGGGAAGCAATAACATACCTTGTAATTATACTTTACTATAAATACAATATAGCAAGCAATAGTTCCTTCAGCACACCAGGTTGTATTGTTCTGAAGGAATTCGGAACAATCATAACATGTACAATTGAGGTTTCTAGGAACTTCAATGGACTATATATGTCAATGGTTCTCAATGTGGTTTAAATGTTACTTTTCAAATCCGAGATATTTTGAGGTGAACTATTTATGTATGTTAACTTCAGCAATCATGTGTCATTCTCTAGTAGCACTAGGGTTTAGACCTGCAATGTCTGTTATGTGAGAGACACAGTTGTACAGTCCTACACATAATGTAAGACTGTACAACAATAACAACAGTTCTGTAGAGAATCAGACCAGACTAAAGGCTAAAAGAGAAGGTAGCTATATTCAAGTGATATACATTGTCTAAATGATAGATTTTTGACAGAACTGACAGAACTTATTTAACTTTGAGCATGAAGCTCTCAGATGGGCTCCCCTTCCTTGATTTCCCCTAAATAGGGTTAGTATACACATGTGTAACTTTAAAATTCCATAATGTTCTTCTGGAAACAAAATATGACCATGTTAATCCACAAAAGCCTGTTATTTGGGGTCAAATTATTCCTGCCACATCATGACTCATCATGTAATCAATGACCACATTTGCATGGATATAGCTCATTTTCTAAAGACCGCCAAACATCATTCACAAGACAAAAGGAATGTTGCAGTGCAGGTGTGAAGTGGATGAGGGAGATATGTCTAAAGACCTCGTAATTCTAGAGAACATAAGATGTTTGCCAAATAAATGAAGATGCTGTGATGTAAAATGAAGATTATGAACAGAATATAGCAAGCAGTTATTCCTTCACCACACCAGGTTGTTCTGAAGGAATTTGCAGCAATCGTGTAAAATAGGAACTTGAATGGCCTATCTATCTTAATAGCTCTGCTTGAGTAGGTAGATTGAGATGAGAGACTCATCCACACGGACATGACTAGAGTTGTTCATTGTAAATGAAAGCAGGACATGATAAATGGCTAGCAGTGATGACCATTACAGAAAAGGTGAAATTAAATGTATATTTCACTTTTCATATCAGAGATAGTTTGAGGTGAACTATTTATGTAATGTGTTTATGTTAACTTAATTAATCATATTACATTCACAAAGCAGCCCACCACCAGGGTTTAGAACAACACAACACTTAAATATACTTTAACAGATAGTCAACAGTTTCTAGAAAGTTGCATGGAGGGAGGAGGGAGGGTGGAGCACATGTAGGGTCATGTAGAAGTATGTTAGGTTGTGATTGGTGCAGAGATGGTTGTATTGTTCTCTTTGTCCAATCATTCATACTGGCTCCACCCCCAGACTCTCTAGTATAAGAAGAGTTTGTAGTTGTAATTTATCCACAACTCCTCCAGGATATCAATCATTTCTGATCATATCTGACTGTGGACTCCAGAATTCAGTGGAAGATGAACTCTCTCAACCCAACCAGGGACAGTTCTGCTGAACAGGAGGGAACCAAAGAAAATGGTATGTTACTTTCTCTACCTACTTTCTACTTTTAGTTTCACTGCTTCGTCGTACAAATGTGTTATCACTTTAATTTTCAAGTTTTTAATTGAGCAGTTCTCATCACTTGTCTCAATATTATACTTTGTGTTTCATTTTAATTGAAAAAAAAGACCTGTAGTTTTGATGTAGATCATTTCTGCTCTTTATGTCTGTTTGCTCATTTGTTGTCTCAGCATGTTGCTTGTTTGATATATATATACATATCCATCTCTCAACCTTATTTCCTTTGTCTTCCAGCAGTGAATGAACAAAGAAGCTTGACTAAACCAAAACGACACTGCTGTGATCAGTGTGGACAACGCTTCAGTTGCATGTCCAGGCTTAAAATACACCAGAGAATTCACACCGGAGAAAAACCCTATGGATGTGATCAGTGTGGTCAAAACTTCTCTACGATGTTCACCCTTAAAACACACCAGAGAGTGCACACTGGAGAGAAACCCTATGGATGTGATCAGTGTGGACAACAATTCTCTCAAATGGCCCACCTTAAAACACACCAGAGAATACACACTGGAGAGAAACCCTATGGATGTGACCAGTGTGGACAACACTTCTCTATGATGTCCAACCTTAAAACACACCAGAGAATGCACACTGGAGAGAAACCCTACGGATGTGACCAGTGTGGACAACAATTCGCTCAAATGGCCAACCTGAAAGCACACCAGAGAATTCACACTGGAGAGAAACCCTATGGATGTGATCAGTGTGGACAACACTTCTCTGAAATGGCCACTCTTAAAAAACACCAGAGAATTCACACAGGAGAGAAACCCTATGGATGTGATCAGTGTGGTCAAAACTTCTCTACGATGTTCACCCTTAAAACACACCAGAGAGTGCACACTGGAGAGAAACCCTATGGATGTGATCAGTGTGGACAACAATTCTCTCAAATGGCCCACCTTAAAACACACCAGAGAATACACACTGGAGAGAAACCCTATGGATGTGATCAGTGTGGACAACACTTCTCTGATATGGCCAACCTTAAAAGACACCAGAGAATTCACACGGGAGAGAAACCCTATGGATGTGACCAGTGTGGTCAACACTTCTCTGTGATGTCCAGCCTTAAAAAACACCAGAGAATTCACACTGGACAGAAATCCTAATTTGGTCAATATGGAAATAATGTTACGCAGTTAAGCAGCCTAAAATGTCATGCACACACATCAATGACAAATTGTGAACATTGTGACAAGCGCTTCTTTAGAAAACAGAAACATGCAACATGATGACCCATTGTTGTTCTTTTAAGCAGTTGTTTATTAAGTCTGCTGAGCTGTTATGAACCTATTACATGTATATTCGCATTGCCGTTATAGATGTTGGGACACTACTGTGTTAACACTCTGCACGAGAATGCTACTCACACCAAAGTCCTTGTAGTGGTGGCCCACGGCAGAATGGACTAAATAGTGGTCTTCAAGAGACAAGACGGTGGCCAAACACAGTGGTAGCCAAAGTGTCAAGTGTGCGGCCACCTTCTTGTCTCTTGAAGACCACTATCTAACTATGTGTTAACACACATGTGGTGCATGTAGTTTTCAAAGTAATGATTAGAAAGCACAGGGAAGGTGGTGTCTGGTGTTGAAGCCAGTTAGTAGGAATTGCTTTTTATATGTATGCCTTCTGACTTCTTGTATATTCCTGATTGCTGCTATAGATTAGATACCATAGCTGTCATCATTGTATGTAACTTCATTACACCTAGTTGTTATATTGCATTGTTGTGTTATCACTGTTTTTGCTGAACATGTCCCATCAATATTTCAGTTATTGTGCTAAGTGAGTGACAAATAAACCCTTCTTGATTGATTCTTTTTTTGTTCTCCTTTTTTCTTGTATGACGAATGTTCACGGTAATAATGATACAATCACAGTAAGTTGGTGCCTCCAGTTAGTGCACTTTAACATGTATTAAGACTTAATACATGATGTGTTAAATCTACCAAAGTGGTGAAGTGAGAACATACAGTGACATCTTGTCTTTGCTGTATGTTTATAGCCTGACTCATCATGATCATAGCTTTGATCAGTTCAAACAAAGAGGTGTCAAACATGTTCACCCTTCTTTCTCCCTCTGAGAGGGGAGGTGATTTTTGTTCTCCTTTTTTCTTGTGTGACGAATGTTCACGGTAATAATGATACATTCACAGTAAGTTGGTGTCTGGTGGTGCCTCCAGTTAGTGCACTAAACAATGTACTATTTAATCATTTAATTTCCAAATATTTCTTATCTTTATCTTGTTATAAAGACCATTCAAAGTCATTGGGTGGTGTGTGTGTGTGTGTGTGTGTGTGTGTGTGTGTGTGTGTGTGTGTGTGTGTGTGTGTGTGTGTGTGTGTGTGTGTGTGTGTGTGTGTGTGTGTGTGTGTGTGTGTGTGTGTGTGTGTCTCTTATTTATTCAATAACAAACATCTAACAAGTTCAAACAGCTCATATACTATAATACCCTATATTATTATATATACCCTATAATAAACCCTCCACACTTAGAAAACGGGACCTGAGTTGTCTCTGTACTTATTTGTTCTGTCTACACCAAATCTCCTTGTTCTGCCCAGAATATGGATGCTGGGATACAAGGGGTTAATATAAAAACAACGGTAGCACTTCATAACAATGACCCGTTATAAAACATTTATAAACAGTTTGTAGACAATGCATTGAACAAACTCTTTGTTTAAATCTGTAAATTTATAACTATGGTTAAAAAAGGTATTAGTAAGTAGTATTTTATTCATGAATAAGCCATCTGTATACATTTGTAAATGATTATAAAACATTTGTAACTAGAGTTATATAATATGTATAAGCTATATGTAGATAAATAACTAATATGGATAGAAAAAAACATTCATATACATTGGTAAATTATTGTAGAACATTTAAGAATAATTTAAACATGATCTAAAACACATTAAAACATTATTTATTTTATTCATCATTAAATAATAATTTAATGAGTAGGAATTCATTAGTACATGATTTTTATATTGGTATATATTGAGTTTCTTTGTGATTTATAGGAAATCTCTTTAACATGTATTAAGACTTAAATACATGATGTGTCAAATCTACCAAAGTGGTGAAGTGAGACATACAGTGACCTCTTCTCTTTGCTGTATGTTTATAGCCTGACTCATCATGATCATCGCTTTGATCAGTTCAAACAAAGAGGTGTCAAACATGTTCACCCTTCTTTCTCCCTCTGAGAGGGGAGGTGATTGTTGTCATCTTTTAAGGCAACTCCGCACCAAACAGACTCGTCCAGACTATTGCAGACTACTCCAGACTGCAACAGACTGGTATTCGGTTGGCAAAAGTTACCATTTAAGTCTGTCAGCCGACTGGCCATTCATGTGCTAATTTGACTTTTAGCGTGCCAGCGTTGCCAGGTCTGCTTATTATAAGCGACTTTGGGCTTGTTTCCCTGCAAAGCCACTTAGGGATGTTCCCAGCGTTTTTTCTTCACTGACGTGCAGTGGTGTAAAGTAACTAGTACATTTACTCAAGTACTGTACTTAAGTACAATTTTGAGGTACTTTTACTTTACTGGAGTATTTCCAATTGTCTATACTTGTACTCCACAACAATTATTTGAAATGTTTAGTTACTAGTTACTTTGCAGATATAAATCATTATGAAACATACATTAACCACTTTAGCCCTATTTTGTACCTATAAGCTATTTGAAAATAGCAGATCTACAAGCTCACAACGTGTTGCGATGCACGCGTTCTGAGCTTGTAGATCTGCTATTTTCAAACATTTTTGTACTTTTACTTTTGGTACTTTAAGTACATTTTTATACCAATACTTTAGTACTTTTACTCAAGTAAATGTTGAATTCCGGACTTTTACTTGTAACAGACTCAGAGTACATCTATTGCATTCAAGCCTGGAATTTCGTCATTTTAGGGGCAAGGCCACTTGGCCTTTGGTGTTGTAATTTTTTGGAGGGCACAAAGGCCCTGCCCGGCCTTCCTGCCAGGGCAGGAAGGCCATCCAAAAAAATTATAACGATGTTTAAGTCCAAAAATGATTTTTAAGTCCACGGAAATAATGCATTTAACTTGAAGGTTAAGGATGATTGTATTTTAATATATTATAAGAATAGTATAACTATCTGTGAAATATTACCCATTTATTTCACAAAATAATGTGTTGGCAAATGACCAATATTTAGTTATATAGGTCTCAATATGTCACATTCAGCCCTGGACTTCACTGACTGAAGTAGGGGTCACATTAATCACATTAGATTCACAGAATGTATTTTACCCACAAGTTATTTTCATTCAAATGAAATGTGAATGAACTTGCACTAATAATGACTTTAGTTGATTTTTCACTCTTTAAAATATAGTATTTCTTAATTATTAATAATTACTGCTTGTAGATTGGCTATTTTCACGATTTTAAATTGTTTTTAAATAATAATAAAAAAGGAACATACAAGATTTCCACCCGACAGCCATAATATATAGCCAATATATGGTTCTGTATCAGTATATGAGTCCGTTTTTGAAGATTTCATTCTAATTGGCTACTATGCCTGAATATGAATTTCATGAGCCTGGGTAGGTCACCCTGGCTTGGCGGAGATATGCCCTGTAGCACACTCCGCACAGCAGCAGCAGCAGCAGGTGAAAGCAATTCACTTAATTGCTCGTTCTCTCTCCCTCTTTCCGTCTCCTCAATCTCTCGCTCGCTCTTTCTCTCTCAATCTTTCACTCTCCCTTTTTTCTCTCCCTCTCTCTTTCTTTCCTTCTCTCTCTGCCGCTTTTTACCTCCCTCTTTCTCCCTCCCTCTCCCTTTCTTTCTCCGTTCCTCTCTCTCTCTCTCTCTCTCTCTCTCTCTCTCTCTCTCTCTCTCTCTCTCTCTCTCTCTCTCTCTCTCTCTCTCTCTCTCTCTCTCCTTTACGAGCCTATTCATGCAATGCTTGAACTCCCACTCAGAAGGACATGTTTACATACTTGCGCATTACATATTTATACATAAACACGGATGCATGTGACTCCGTCACTGGACAAATTTACACACCTGCTCCCAATCACCACAGCGCAAAAGTAGGGCAAATCAATCAATCTCTCTCTCTCTGGGAGCAACAACAAGAAAAAGTGAATGTAGGTTTTCATAGACATGGTCGCTTGTTTCTCTCACATAATCTGGCAACACCGACAGCCCTCTGTTGTCACTGCCACTGCGCTACCAGTCGGCTAAAAAGCTGAACATGTTCGGTCGGCTCTGGGTCGGCCGAAAAGGTCCCGACGGACCCCCCGACGGACCCCTAACCGACTGGCCGACGCTTCCCGAAGCCAATTCGGCCCAAAATCGGGCCGACTCAGATTGGTCTGGAGAGGGCTTTAGGCATTTACATCTGTATTAAGAGATGTCCACTTGTGATCACCCAGAATGTGTTTGTGCTCAGTCATAGAAAAGCTGCAGTTCTAACCTATCATATAAACACATTATAACAAACAGCTCTTCACCAAAGCTTGGTTCTACCCTTTTCTATTGATTACATTACATGCTAAACCCTAACAACAGTTTGTTTGTTTATGTCTGTTGGTTGTGAGTAAACTAAGGTGCAGTGGTCCCTTGTTGCTCCTAAAGCAAAACGTGATGTTGATTATGTAGTCCACACATTTTAGAAGTAAAGTTAGTCTAGTTAATTACTTATAAATAATACATTCTGGTTAATGTGTCAAATAAACAGTGTGCCTAAATTGCTGTGGCCAAGAAGCTGGCCACGAACTGTACTCTATAAAGTAATACTGTAGTTAACATACACACAATAGCAAATTATTAACAATTGAATGATTACTACTAGTACTACTATTAATACTACTACTATTCTGTGACCACTTCTAAACCATAGCAGTGGACCCCATATATACTCACAATGGACTATTTATGTGTCTTTTCACAATAAGCAGAACATTGTACATGTCATCTTAAGACCTGGCTCCGATGAGAAAATGATTTCATATTCACTCATATATTCATTATGAGTGAATACAACATTGTTTAAGTCTGAAAATACTGATTGACTATTTGCTGTACAGGCACTTAATAATATGTGCATTTATAAATACAGGGTGTCATGTTCATATATTGTGAACATGCGTGTGCGCGTGTTTGTGTGCGCAATATGATGACTGTAGTTACTGTAAACACAACCCCAAACATGTTGAACTGATAAGGGATGCACTTTGTTCCTTATTTGGAAAATAAAAGACATGTCTCTTATTGATTCAATGACAACAATTTTACAAGTTCAAACAGCTCATATACATATACTATAATACCCTATATTATATATATACCCTATAATAAACCCTCTAGACTTAGAAAACTGGACCTGAGTTGTCTCTGTACTTATTTGTTCTGTCTACACCAAATCTCCTTGTTCTGCCCAGAATATGGATGTTTGGATACAAGGGGTTAATATAAAAACAACGGTAGCACTTCATAACAATGACCTGTTATAAAACATTTATAAGCAGTTTGTAGACAATTAATTAATCATGAACAAACTCTTTGTTTAATCTCTAAATGATAATAAATCATTTTTATCTACGGTTAAAAAAATTATTTATAAGGTATTAGTAAGTAGTAAATTGTTCATGAATAAGCCATCTGTATACATTTGTAAATGATTAGTAAATCATTTGTAACTACAGTTATATAATATGTATAAGCTATATGTATATAAATAACTTATCATAGACAAACCGTTCATATACATTGGTAAATGATTGTAGAACATTTAAGAATAATTTAAACATGATCTGAACATTAAAACATTATTTCTACTCAATTTTATTCATCATTAAATAATGTCATTTAATTAGTAGGAATTCATTTGTAAATGCTTTTTATATTGGTATATATTGAGTTTCTTTGTGGTTTATAGACAATCTCTTTAATATGTATTAAGACTTAATAAATGATGTGTTAAATCTACCAAAGTGGTTAAGTGAGACATACAGTGACCTCTTCTCTTTGCTGTATGTTTATAGCCTGATCTCATCATGATCATCATGATCATAGCTTTGATCAGTTCAAACAAAGAGGTGTCAAACATGTTCACCCTTCTTTCCCCCTCTGAGAGGGGAGGTGATTGTTGTCCTCTTTGAGGCATTTACATCTGTATTAAGAGATGTCCACTTGTGATCACCCAGAATGCAAATCTAAAGATTGACTTCAAATTGTAGAATATGTAGAGGGGCATAGTATACACATTCAAGGTGCTGATGTATTATCTATGTATAATTTAAGAGGACATCGCACCAGGGAAGTCAGAGTGTGGTGGTAACAAAAAAAGTGTGTTTGTGATCAGTCATGGCAAAGCTGCAAGTCTAACAAATCATATAAACACATTTTACAGTTCTTCACCAAAGCTGGTTATACCCTTTTCTATTGATTACATTACATGCAACAATGATGGGCACATGGCCTTTAATGAACCTTGGGTTCTTTCATATTAATACATGAATATATTGAATTCCATCAGAGAATCACTGGTACATTTAGTTGCATAGTAGCCTAATAACTATTTAGTGTTTGTGTTTCAGTCAAATACATGTTTTGAACTAAACCCTAACAACAGTGTGTTTATGTCTGTTGGTTGTGAGTAAACCAAGGTGCAGTGGTCCCTCGTTGCTCCTAAAGTGCAAAAAGTGGTGTTGATTATGTAGTCCACACATTTTAGAAGTATAGTTAGTCTAGTTACACAGTGTGCCTAAATTGCTGTGGCCAAGAACCTGGCCATGAACTGTTTACTCTATAAAGTAATACTGTAGTTAACATACACAAAATAGCAAATGATTAAACAATTGAATGATTACTACTAGTAGTACTGCTACTACTATACTGTGACTACTTCTAAACCATAGCAGTTGACCCCATACACACTCACAATGGACTATTTATGTGTCTTTTCACTTGTTTGTAAAAAAACATTTAAAGTCAATGTGCAGTTTGCAATGTGTCAGTTTACTGTGTTTCTGGCAATTTAATGTAATCACATGGAAGACACTTGGTGTTAGGGAAGCAATAACATATCTTGTACTTATATAGAACATAATATGTTTAGCCAACTAACTTAAGATGCTGTTATGTACAATGACACACTATAAATACGATATAGCAAGCAATAGTTCCTTCAGCACACCAGGTTGTATTGTTCTAAAGGAATTCGGAACAATCATAACACGTACAATTGAGGTTTCTAGGAACTTCAATGGATATTTCAATGGTCCTCGATGCGGTGTAAAGGTTACTTTTCAACTCTGAGATAGTTTGAGGTGAACTATGTATGTTAACTTCAGCAATCATGTGCCATTCTCCTGTAGCACACCACCACTAGGGTTTAGACCTGCACTGTCTGTTATGTGAGAGACACAGTTGTACAGTCTTACACATAATTTAAGACTATACAACAATAACAACAGTTCTGTAGAGAATCAGACCAGACAAAAGACTAAAAGAGAAGGTAGCTATACACAAGTGAAATACATTGTCTGAACTTATTTAACTTTGAGCATGAAACTCCCAGATGGCTCCCCTTCCTTGATTTCCCCTAAATACGGTTAGGGTTAGTATACACATGTGTAACTTTAACATTCCATAATGTTCTTCTGGAAAATATGACCATGTTAATCCACAAAGGCCTGTTATTTGGGGTCAAATTATTCCTGTCTCATCATGACTCATCATGTAATCAATGACCACATTTGCATGGATATAGGTCATTTTCTGAAGACGGCTAAGCATCATTCACAAGACAAAAGGAATGTTGCAGTGCAGGTGTGAAGTGGGTGTGGGAGATATTTCTAAAGACCTTGTAATTCTGGAGAACATAAGATGTTTGCCAAATAAATTAAGATGCTGTGATGTACAATGAAGACTATGAACAGAATATACTGCCCTTCCAAGGCAAAGTGTAGTAATTACGAGAAGAAAAAATACTGAAAAATGTGATTCAACAGGTCAGCAAAATGAGATATCGGCGTATAAGTGATATTACACTAATTGTACATATGTTCTTGAGGCAATTGTTTATCCCCCAAAATCACAAAGGCTAATTTGACCTTTAAGATACACAAATAAGTCGGTGTGTCCAAAAATGTAGTTACTGCACTTTGGCTTGGCAGGGCAGTATAGCAAGCAGTTACTCCTTCACCACACCAGGTTGTATTGTTCTGAAGGAATTTGCAGCAATCGTGTAAAATAGGAACTTGAATGGCCTATCTATCTTAATGGCTCTGCTTGAATAGATAGATTGAGATGAGAGAGACTCATCCACACGGACATGATTAGAGTTGTTCATTGAAAATGAAAGCAGGACAGGATAAATGGCTAGCAGTGATGACCATTACAGAAAAAGGTGAAATTAGATGTATATTTCACTTTTCATATCAGAGATAGTTTGAGGTGAACTATTTATGTAATGTGTTTATGGTAACTTAATTCATCACATTACATTCACAAAGCAGCCCACCACCACCAGGGTTTAGAACAACAAAACACTTAAATATACTTCAATGACGACAACTTTGACAGAAAAATGCCTTGACAATAAAACATCTAATTTGGTCAGCTATGGCACCTTGACCTCTCACCATGACTATTAATTATTTCATATTCACTCAAATATTCATTATGAGTGAATATAACATTGTATAAGTCTGAAAATACTGATTGTCTATTTGCTGTACATATATTCAAAATATATGCATTTATAAATACAATATATATAGATATAGGTCATTTTCTGAAGACGGCTAAGCATCATTCACAAGACAAAAGGAATGTTGCAGTGCAGGTGTGAAGTGGGTGTGGGAGATATTTCTAAAGACCTTGTAATTCTGGAGAACATAAGATGTTTGCCAAATAAATTAAGATGCTGTGATGTACAATGAAGACTATGAACAGAATATACTGCCCTTCCAAGGCAAAGTGTAGTAATTACGAGAAGAAAAAACACTGAAAAATGTGATTCAACAGGTCAGCAAAATGAGATATCAGCGTATAAGTGATATTACACTAATTGTACATATGTTCTTGACATTATTATTATTATTGTGTATTTGCTGTACATATATTCAAAATATATGCATTTATAAATACAGGGTGTCATATTCATATATTTTATATTAATCTTATAAGAATTAAGATATATTTGAATTACTTGAAGATTACAAATCAATTCATCCACAAATGGATGCTCTTGGTTCTCTTGTAACAGAAAGTCAACAGTTTCTAGAAGGTTGCATGGATGGAGCATGTCTGGGGGAGGAGGGAGGGGCGGAGCACATGTAGGGTCATGTAGAAGTATGTTAGGTTGTGATTGGTGGAGAGATGGTTGTATTGTTCTCTTTGTCCAATCATTCAAAGCAGTTACTGGCTCCACCCCAGGCTCTCTAGTATAAGAAGAGTTTGCAGTTGTAATTTATCCACAACTCCTCCAGGATATCAATCATTTCTGATCATATCGGACTGTGGACTCCAGAAATCAGTGGAAGATGAACTCTCTCAACCCAACCAGGGACAGTTCTGCTGAACAGGAGGGACCCAAAGAAAATTGTATGTTACCTTCTCTACCTACTTTCTACTTTTAGTTTCACTGCTTAGTCTTACAAATGTGTTATCACTTTACTTTTCAAGTTTTTTAATTGAGCAGTTCTCATCACTTGTCTCAATATTATACTTTGTGTTTCATTTTAATTGAACAAAAGGACCTGTAGCTTTGATGTAGATCATTTCTGCTCTTTATGTCTGTTTGCTCATTTATTGTCTCAGCATGTTGCTTGTGTGATATATATATATATATATATATATATATATATATATATATATATATATATATATATATATATATATATATATATATATATATATATATATATATATATATATATATATATATATATATATATGATGATGATGTGTGTGTGTATTCCCATCTCTCAACCATATTTCCTTTGTGTTTCTGCAATCCAGTGTTGAATCATCAGTCTGGCTTCCCTGTGCTACCAGCAGTGATTGAACAAAGAAGCGTGGCTAAACCAAAACGACACTGCTGTGATCAGTGTGGACAACGCTTCAGTTGCATGTCCAGGCTTAAAATACATCAGAGAATTCACACTGGAGAGAAACCCTATGGATGTGACCAGTGTGGACAACACTTCTCTATGATGTCCAACCTTAAAACACACCAGAGAATGCACACCGGAGAGAAACCCCATGGATGTGACCAGTGTGGACAACACTTCTCTATGATGGCCACCCTTAAAAAACACCAGAGAATTCACACAGGAGAGAAACCCTATGGATGTGACCAGTGTGGACAACACTTCTCTCAAATGGCCAGCCTTAAAGTACACCAGAGAACACACACTGGAGAGAAACCCTATGGATGTGACCAGTGTGGACAACACTTCTCTATGATGTCCACCCTTAAAACACACCAGAGAATGCACACTGGAGAGAAACCCTATGGGTGTGACCAGTGTGGACAACACTTCTCTATGATGTCCACCCTTAAAACACACCAGAGAATTCACACTGGAGAGAAACCCTATGGATGTGACCAGTGTGGTCAACACTTCTCTGAGATGGCCACCCTTAAAAATCACCAGATAATTCACACTGGAGAGAAACCCTATGGATGTGACCAGTGTGGACAACACTTCTCTCAAATGGCCTACCTTAAAACACATCAGAGAGTGCACACTGGAGAAAAACCCTATGGGTGTGAACAGTGTGGACAACACTTCTCTACGATGTCCAACCTTAAAAGACACCAGAGAATACACACTGGAGAGAAACCCTATGGATGTGACCAGTGTGGTCAACACTTCTCTGAGATGGCCACCCTTAAAAATCACCAGATAATTCACACTGGAGAGAAACCCTATGGATGTGACCAGTGTGGACAACACTTCTCTCAAAAGTCCAGCCTTAAAAGACACCAGAGAATTCACACTGGAGAGAAATCTTAATTTGGTCAATATGGCATTAATGTTACGCATATAAGCAGCTGAAAATGTCATGCACACACACATCAATGACAAATTATTTTGAACATTCTGACAAGCGCTTCTTTAGAAAGGATCAGAAACATCCAACACGATGACCCATTGTTGTTCTTTTAAGCAGCTGTTTATTAAGTCTGCTGAGCTGTTATGAACCTATTACATGTATATTCGCATTGCCATTATAGATGTTGGGACACTAGTGTGTTAACCCTCTGCACGAGAATGTGACTCACACCAAAGTCCTTGTAGTGGTGTCCCACGTTAGAATGGACTAAATAGTGGTCTTCAAGAGACAAGAAGGTGGCCGCACACAGTGGTAGCCAAAGTGCGAAGTGTGCGGCCACCTTCTTGTCTCTTGAAGACCACTATTTAATAATGTGTTAACACACATGTGGTGCATGTAGTTTTCAAAGTAATGATTAGAAAGCACAGGTAATGTGGTGTCTGGTGTTGAAGCCAGTTAGAACAAATTGCTTTTTATATGTATTTCTTCTGACTTCTTGTATATTCCTGATTGCTGCTATAGATACCATAACTGTCACCATGGTATGTTTAACTTCATTACACCTAGTTGTTATATTGCATTGTTTTGTTATCACTGTCTTTGCTGAACATATATATATTTCAGCTATTGTACTAAGTGAGTGACAAATAAACCCTTCTTGATTGATTCTGTTTTTTGTTCTCCTTTTATCTTGTATGACGAATGTTCAAGGTAATAATGATACAATCACAGTAAGTTGGTGTCTGGTGGTTCCTCCAGTTAGTGCACTAAACAATGTACTATTTAATCATTTAATGTTCAAATATTTCTTATCTTTATCTTGTTATAAAGACCATTCAAAGTCATTGTGTGTGTGTGTGTGTGTGTGTGTGTGTGTGTGTGTGTGTGTGTGTGTGTGTGTGTGTGTGTGTGTGTGTGTGTGTGTGTGTGTGTGCGTGTGCGTGTGCGTGTGCGTGCGTGTGTGTGTGCACAATATGATGACTGTAGTTACTATAAACACAACCCCAAACATGTTGAACTGATAAGGGATGCACTTTGTTCCTTATTTGGAAACTAAAAGACGTGTCTCTTATTGATTCAATGACAAACATCTTACAAGTTCAAACAGCTCATATACATATACTATAATACCCTATATTATTATATATACCCTATAATAAACCCTCCAGACTTAGAAAACTGGACCTGAGTTGTCTCTGTACTTATTTGTTCTGTCTACACCAAATCTCCTTGTTCTGCCCAGAATATGGATGCTGGGATACAAGGGGTTAATATAAAAACAACGGTAGCACTTCATAACAATGACCCATTATAAAACATTTATAAGCAGTTTGTAGACAATTAATTAATCATGAACAAACTCTTTGTATAATCTGTAAATGATAATAAATCATTTATATCTACGGTTAAAACATTATTTATAAGGTATTAGTAAGTAGTAAATTGTTCATGAATAAGCCATCTGTATACATTTGTAAATGATTAGTAAATCATTTGTAACCAGAGTTATATAATATGTATAAGCTATATGTATATAAATAACTAATCATAGACAAACCGTTCATATACATTGGTAAATGATTGTAGAACATTTAAGAATAATTTAAACATGATCTGAACATTAAAACATTATTTCTACTCAATTTTATTCATCATTAAATAATGTCATTTAATGAGTAGGAATTCATTTGTAAATGCTTTTTATATTGGTATATATTGAGTTTCTTTGTGGTTTATAGACAATCTCTTTAATATGTATTAAGACTTAATAAATGATGTGTTAAATCTACCAAAGTGGTTAAGTGAGACATACAGTGACCTCTTCTCTTTGCTGTATGTTTATAGCCTGACTCATCATGATCATAGCTTTGATCAGTTCAAACAAAGAGGTGTCAAACATGTTCACCCTTCTTTCTCCCTCTGAGAGGGGAGGTGATTGTTGTCCTCTTTGAGGCATTTACATCTGTATTAAGAGATGTCCACTTGTGATCACCCAGAATGCAAATCTAAAGATTGACTTCAAATTGGAACTTAATAAAAATATGTAGAGGGCATAGTATACACATTCAAGGTGCTGATGTATTATCTATGTATAATTTAAGAGGACATCGCACCAGGGAAGTCAGAGTGTGGTGGTAACAAAAAAAGTGTGTTTGTGATCAGTCATGGCAAAGCTGCATGTCTAACAAATCATATAAACACATTATAACAAACAGTTCTTCACCAAAGCTGGTTCTACCCTTTTCTATTGATTACATGCAACAATGATGGGCACATGGCCTTTAATGAACCTTGGGTTCTTTCATATTAATACATTAATATATTGAATTCCATCAGAGAATCACTGGTACATTTAGTTGCATAGTAGCCTAATACATATTTAGTGTTTGTGTTTCAGTCAAATACATGTTTTGAACTAAACCCTAACAACAGTGTGTTTATGTCTGTTGGTTGTGAGTAAACCAAGGTGCAGTGGTCCCTCGTTGCTCCTAAAATGCAAAAAGTGGTGTTGATTATGTAGTCCACACATTTTAGAAGTATAGTTAGTCTAGTTACACAGTGTGCCTAAATTGCTGTGGCCAAGAACCTGGTCATGAACTGTTTACTCTATAAAGTAATACTGTAGTTAATATACACAACATAGCAAATGATTAAACAATTGAACAATTGAATGATTACTACTAGTAGTACTGCTATTAATACTACTACTACTATGCTGTGACTACTTCTAAACCATAGCAGTGGACCCCATATACACTCACAATGGACTATTTATGTGTCTTTTCACCATTTTGTAAAAAACATTTAAAGTCAAGGTGCAGTTTGCAATGTGTCGGTTTACTGTGTTTCTGGCATTTTAATGTAATCACATGGAAGACACTTGGTGTTAGGGAAGCAATAACATACCTTGTACTTATATAGAACATAATATGTTTAGCCAACTAACTTAAGATGCTGTTATGTACAATGACACACTATAAATACGATATAGCAAGCAATAGTTCCTTCAGCACACCAGGTTGTATTGTTCTAAAGGAATTCGGAACAATCATAACACGTACAATTGGGGTTTCTAGGAACTTCAATGGATATTTCAATGGTCCTCGATAAGGTGTACAGGTTACTTTTCAACTCTGAGATAGTTTGAGGTGAACTATGTATGTTAACTTCAGCAATCATGTGCCATTCTCCTGTAGCACACCACCACTAGGGTTTAGACCTGCACTGTCCGTTATGTGAGAGACACAGTTGTACAGTCTTACACATAATTTAAGACTATACAACAATAACAACAGTTCTGTAGAGAATCAGACCAGACAAAAGACTAAAAGAGAAGGTAGCTTACAAGTGAACAAGTGAAATACATTGTCAAAATGACAGATTTTTGACAGAACTGACAGAATGTATTTAACTTTGAGCATGAAGCTCTCAGATGGCTCCCCTTCCTTGATTTCTCCTAAATAGGGTTAGGGTTAGTATACATGTGTGTAACTTTAACATTCCATAATGTTCTTCTGGAAACAAAATATGACCATGTTAATAAAAAAAAGCCTGTTATTTGGGGTCAAATTATTCCTGTCTCATCGTGACCCATCATGTAATCAATGACCACATTTGCATGGATATAGGTCATTTTCTAAAGACAGCTAAGCATCATTCACAAGACAAAAGGAATGTTGCATTGCAGGTGTGAAGTGGGTTTGGGAGATATTTCTAAAGATCTTGTAATTCTAGAGAACATAAGATGTTTGCCAAATAAATGAAGATGCTGTGATGTACAATGAAGGCTATGAACAGAATATACTGCCCTGCCAAGGCAAAGTGCAGTAACTACGAGAAAAATGTCAGCCAAATGAGATATCGGCATATAAGTGATATTACACTACTTGTACATATGTTCTTGAGGCAATTGTTTATCCCCCAAAATCACAAAGGCTTATTTGACCTTTGCGATACACAAATAAGTCAGTGTGTCCAAAAATGTAGTTACTGCACTTTGGCTTGGCAGGGCAGTATAGCAAGCAGTTACTCCTTCACCACACCAGGTTGTATTGTTCTGAAGGCATTTGCATCAATCGTGTAAAATAGGAACTTGAATGGACTATCTATTTTAATGGCTATGCTTGAGTAACTAGATTGAGATGAGAGCGACTCATCCACACGGACATGACTAGAGTTGTTCATTGAAAAAGAAAAGCAGGACATGATAAATGGCTAGCAGTGATGACCATTACAGAAAAATGTGAATGTGATTACATGTATATTTCACTTTTCATATCAGATATAGTTTGAGGTGAGCTATTTATGTAATGTGTTTATGTTAACTTAATTCATCACATTACATTCACAAAGCAGCCCACCACCACCAGGGTTTAGAACAACAAAACATTTAAATATACTTCAATGAAAACAACTTTGACAGAAAAATGCCTTGAAAATAAAACATCTAATTTGGTCAGCTATGGCACCTTGACCTCTCACCATGACACATGGGGTTAATAAGCAGAACATTGTACATCTCATCTTAAGACCTGGCTCCGATGAGAGAATTATTTATATATTCAATCATATTGTTTAAGTCTGAAAATACTGATTGTCTATTTGCTGTACATGCATTTGATAATATATGCATTCATGAATACAGGGTGTCATATTCATATATTTTATTTTATATTTTAATCTTATAAGAATTAAGATATATTTGAATTACATGAAGATTACAAATCAATTCATCCACAAATGGATGCTCTTGGTTCTCTTGTAACGGAAAGTCAACAGTTTCTAGAGGGTTGCATGGATGGAGCATATCTGGGGGAGGAGGGAGGGGTGGGGCACATGTAGGGTCATGTAGAAGTATGTTAGGTTGTGATTGGTGGAGAGATGGTTGTATTGTTCTCTTTGTCCAATCATTCAGAGCAGTTACTGGCTCCACCCCCAAGCTCTCTAGTATAAGAAGAGTTTGTAGTTGTAATTTATCCACAACTCCTCCAGGATATCAATCATTTCTGATCATATCTGACTGTGGACTCCAGAACTCAGTGGAAGATGAACTCTCTCAAACCAACCATGGACAGTTCTGCTGAACAGGAGGGACCCAAAGAAAATGGTATGTTACTTTCTCTACCTACTTTCTACTTTTAGTTTCATTGCTTAGTCGTACAAATGTGTTATCACTTTACTTTTCAAGTTTTTAATTGAGCAGTTATCATCACTTGTCTCAATATTATACTTTGTGTTCCATTTTAATTGAAAAGGGGACCTGTAGCTTTGATGTAGGCTCTTTTTGTCCTAATGTTTGTTTGTTCATTTGTTGTCTCAGCATGTTGCTTGTTTGAGCTCTCGCTCTCTCTCTGTCTGTCTCTCTGTCTGTCTCCCTATCTATCTATCTATCTATCTATCTATCTATCTATCTATCTATCTATCTATCTATCTCTCTCTCTCTCTCTCTCTCTCTCTCTCTCTCTCTCTCTCTCTCTCTCTCTCTCTCTCTCTCTCTCTCTCTCTCTCTCTCTCTCTCTCTCTCTCTCTCTCTCTCTCTCTCTCTCTCTCTATCTATATATACAAACATTCCCATCTCTCAACCATATTTTCTTTGTCTTTCTGCGATCCAGTGTTGAATGAACAAAGAAGCTTGGCTAAACCAAAACTACACTACTGTGATCAGTGTGGACAATGCTTTAGTTACATGTCCAAGCTTAAAACACATCAGAGAATTCACACTGGAGAGAAACCCTATGGATGTGATCAGTGTGGACAACAATTCTCTCAAAGGGCCCACCTTAAAATACATCAGAGAATTCACACCGGAGATAAACCCTATGAATGTGATCAGTGTGGTCAACACTTCTCAGAGATGGCCACGCTTAAAACACACCAGAGAATTCACACTGGGGAGAAACCCTATGGATGTGACCAGTGTGGTCAAAACTTCTCTCAAAGGGCCCACCTTAAAACACACCAGCAAATTCACACTGGAGAGAAACCCTATGGATGTGACCAATGTGGACAACACTTCTCTCTGATGTCCACCCTTAAAACACACCAGAGAATGCACACTGGAGAGACACCCTATGGATGTGACCAGTGTGGACAACAATTCTCTCAATTGTCCAGCCTTAAAGCACACCAGAGAATACACACTGGAGAGAAACCCTATGGATGTGAGCAGTGTGGACAACACTTCTCTAAAATGTCCAACCTTAAAAGACACCAGAGAATTCACACTGCAGAGAAACCCTATGGATGTGACCAGTGTGGACAACACTTCTCTCAAAAGGCCCACCTTAAAATACATCAGAGAATTCACACCGGAGAGAAACCCTATGGATGTGTTCAGTGTGGTCAACACTTCTCTACGATGTCCAGCATTAAATTACACCAGCGAATTCACACTGCAGATAAACCCTAATTTGGTCAACATGGAATTAATGTTACAGTTAAGCAGCCTAAAATGTCATGCGCGCACACATATCAATGACACATTATTGCGAACATTGTGACAAGCGCTTCTTTAGAAACGATCAGAAACATCCAACACGATGACCCATTGTTGTTCTTTTAAGCAGTTGTTTACTAAGTCTGCTGAGCTGTTATGAACCTATTACATGTATATTCGCATTGCCGTTATAGATGTTGGGACACTAGTGTGTTAACACTCTGCACGAGAATGCTACTCACACCAAAGTCCTTGTAGTGGTGGCCCACGGCAGAATAAACTAAATAGTGGTCTTAAAGAGACAAGAAGGTGGCCGCACACAGTGGTAGCCAAAGTGCCAAGTGTGTGGCCACCTTCTTGTCTCTTGAAGACCACTATTTAATAATGTGTGAACACACACGTGGTGCATGTAGTTTTCAAAGTAATGATTAGAAAACAGAGGTAAGGTGGTGTCTGGTTTTGAAGCCAGTTAGTACGAAATGCTTTTTATATGTATGCCTTCTGACTTCTTGTATATTCCCTATGTTTAACTTCATTACACCTAGTTGTTATATTGCATTGTTGTGTTATTACTGTCTTTGCTGAACATGTCCCATCAATATTTCAGTTATTGTACTAAGTGAGTGACAAATAAACCCTTCTCCTTTTTTCTTGTATGAAGAATGTTCAAGGTAATAATGATACAATCACAGTAAGTTGGTGTTGTCTTGGTGTCTATCTTACAAGTTCAAACAGCTCATATGCATATACTATAATACCCTACATCATTATATATACCCTATAATAAACCCTGCAAGACAGCCTACACCAAATCTCCTTGTTCTGCCCAGAATATGGATGCTGGAAGAAGGGGTTAATATAAAAAATAGGAAATGTCTTTAACATGTATGTAAGACTTAATAAACAATGTGTTAAATCTAGCAAAGTGGTTAAGTGAGACATACAGTGACATCTTCTCTTTGCTGTATGTTTATAGCCTGACTCATCATGATCATAGCTTTGATCAGTTCAAACAAAGAGGTGTCAAACATTCACCGTTCTTTCCCCCTCTGAGAGGGGAGGTGATTGTTGTCCTCTTTGAGACATTTACATCTGTATTAAGGTAACTTCAGCAATCATGTCATTCTCTAGTAGCACACCAACACTGGGGTTTAGACCTGCAATGTCTGTTATGTGAGAGACACAGTTGTACATTCTTACACACAATGTAAGACTGTACAACAATAACAACAGTTCTGTAGAGAATCAGACCAGACTAAAGACTAAAACAGAAGGTATCTACTCAAGTGAAATACATTGTCAAAATGACAGATTTTTTGCAAGGACCTTGTACGCAGTGCAGACCTCTCTCCACATTCCTCCAACGAACGCACACAACCTGAGCAACAGCACCCATGTTCTGTGATCGTTGTAAAAAAAAAATAATAATACAATGACAACAATGACACCCACACATTTTACCACAAAAAGGTCAATAAGCCTCAGTTACAAACACCCTGTTTTCACAACACTGATAGAATACAAAATAAAATAAATTGCACATGGATAATATCCAACAGGTCTGCTGCTCTGGCTACGCGGCGGCAGCAGCAGCAGTAAACAATAATTAACAGTCTAATATAATGCATGTCTTATCTATTTGAAGACTCCAAAGGTAGCTTTTCTTTCTGGTGTGTTGTCGATGAACTTCTTCATCGGTGGCTGAATATCAATCGTATCAAGGATGTCACGGTGGATGTGTAGTATTGTCAGCAGGGTTGCCAGATCTGCTTAAAATAATTTCCCAGCAAGATTTTATTTGAAAATAGCCGATCTACAAGCTCACAACGCGTCGCATCGCGACGCGTTGTGAGCTTGTTAAAGTGCTCATGTGGCCCATAGTCGCTTCTTTTGGGCTGGTTTTCCTAGACCTGGTTTCTTGTTTCTCTCACAGAATCTGGCAACACTGATTGTCAGGTGTGTCAGCCTTCGCTGAGTCATAGTATTCCTCAGCCAAGTTTTTAGGCGGCGTAGAGTGGAGAACGTCCTCTCCGAGGAAGCAGCAGAGACGGGTAGACAGATACAGAGTTGTATCAACTTTTTCACTTCTTTGAGTGATGATGTTGTTTGAGGATGTAATCTTCCGACGAATCCAGCTACATCTTGAGTTGCCTTGAATCTTTCTTTCTTGGAGAGGTCACCCAGCAATGTGAGCTGCGTATGGAGACGGTCTCTGACTTTCAATCTGATCAGGGAGCTTTGCCACAACATCCTCAGTCAATGCTGTATAGACTCCATTTGCAGCATCGATAAGAGTTTGCTCTCTCATGGCAGCAACTTGCATTCCTTCTTGGTCAAAACGACGATCTAGCTCGTATGTCACAAGTTCTAAGGCCTCATAGTACTCACGCCTCCACTGCTTCTCTCCCACATCTGTCACTATGTCCTCTGTCGCCTCTGTGTCCCTATAACGGCCAGGTGTTTTGCTGGTTCGTGGAGGAAGGGGCATTTGCAGATTGTTGTTTTTTTGCACAAGCGGTCACTTGGGAATACATCTCCTGGACAACACTTTCTTCTCTGGGCATGCATGCGCCCTCGTAACGCAGTCACAATCTCCTGTGTTCCCCTCGCGCTTGCCTTCTCACTCTGTAAAGACGTGGCTACAGCTTCACATGGCCCCAAAAAAGAGCCTGGCAGCACAAACGCCCAAAATATGTCCTGCCTTTTGTAGCTTGTCTGTATAAACCTATACATATAATTGGTAGCCGCCATACATGGCAGAGACTTATTATATTGTATCATGAAGACGTATTCCATGATTTTGTCAATGTAACCCTGTATGTTTCTCCTTTATGTGGACATATATAAATGGTTAAAATGTGGGTTTGTGCGTGCGTGTATGTGCGCGCGAGTCTGTGTGTGTGTGTGTGTGTGTGTGTGTGTGTGTGTGTGCACGCGTGTATCTGTGCGTGTGTATCTGTGCGTGTGCATGTGCGTGTGTGTGTGTGTGTGTGTGTGTGTGTGTGTGCGTGTGCGTGTGCGTGTGCGTGTGCGTGTGCGTGTGCGTGTGTGTGTGTGCGTGTGTGTGTGTGTGTGTGTGTGTGTGTGTGTGTGTGTGTGTGTGTGCGTGTGCGTGTGAGGATCATGCCTCTCCAACTGGGTTGTACTGCCCCCCCTGTGGAGACCACCACCTGCCACAGGAAGCCCAGGACGGTGGTGGTCTGCCCAAGCCCTGAGTCACTTCACACACACACATGGCCAACGCTAATGGCTCCATTCCATTACAACGACTAACCCATTAAAGGTATCATGACATTCATTTTCACTTTTTTTATTTTCAATGTTTTATTTGGGGTTTTATGACCTCAATTACACCCAAAAAACCTGAACTTAAAACATTCAGTGGATTTTCTGTGGTCTGGGGTTTTCTGAATAATTAGGCTGAAAAGTAATCTGAGCTTGGCCCTTCGACAGTGAGGTCACTGTCGAATAATCCCGCCCACTCTCCTCCTCGCCCCTCCCCTCCCCTATCCTTTCCTTTGGGGGGGGGCGGAGCAGAGGCGATGATTGACAGGCAAAATCCCTCACCAGCGACACCCGCAGGCAAAGATTTCTTTTTTCATTGCAGTTGAAAAGGCTTTAGAAATGTGAGAGAAAAACACCTGCCATTGATCACTGGAATGGAATTTTCACTTAAAACTTTTTGTACACTTTTGAAGGACCAGGACAAAGACTTTGAATGTGGTGTAAAAGTGAATGTCATTAAACCTTTAAGACCTGAGGCCCATTCTACGAACGCCTTCTAAATCAGTAGTTCTCGCACTTTCAAGATTTTTGTAAAATGTAAAAAAATAGCAAGTGACACTCTGTGAGCTTGTACATCTGCTATTTTTGAATAGCCAACACTAAAATCTAAAATGACACGCTTTCACAGTTTTAATGACCTGTACAAGCTCGCAGCTGTTTTAATGACCTGTACAAGCTCACAGCTGTGAGCTTGCATATCTGCTATGATTTGGAATAGGCAACGCAAAAATCTAAAATGACACAGACGCTTTCCCGGTTTCAATGGGCTAAGTGAACCGTACTGTGCCATCTGATGTTCTCCAGGTTCTCCGGCTTTGTTTCCATAACACACTACGGCTCGCTTTCACATAAGGTTCTCAGAAGATCATTTTGGGTGCTGACCCTGAGTTCTGGGAACCCACACAACTCAGATATCTTAAAAAATAGATCATTTAGGCGATCTACAAGCCCACAGCACGTCGCAATGTGAGCTTGTATTTTCACTATTTAAACACTTTTTGTTTTATATTATCAAGTTAACTCATTCACTGCCAAAGTAATTAACAACTTTTTATTTTTTATGAATTAAACATATATATTTATTTTATTTTTTCAATCAGAACCAGGAGATAACGTGATCCCAAGATGTACTGCTCCATTCACTTCCTGGTTAAAGTATTTGGGAAATATTCTATATCTCAGCTCCAGTGTTTTACTATGTATTTTTTGCGAGACATGCTTTTTTCAACGGCGTATAACAAGCGAACTGGAGGTCATGATGACATTTTTTTTTTTGCGGAAGCACAGTGAAACCCTCCGTGATTAGCAACCATCAGGGGATCGGTCATGGATTAATATTTTGTGACTACTTGAAAAGGTAAGAAGATCGAAAAATCGCTGGCAGTCTGGGCTTTTTTCTTTTTTTTAAACTCTGGCAGTGAAAGAGTTTAAGATTATGTCCTGTTTTGGCCAAAGTACATTATTTATTAGTGTGTGTGTGTGTGTGTGTGTGTGTGTGTGTGTGTGTGTGTGTGTGTGTGTGTGTGTGTGTGTGTGTGTGTGTGTGTGTGTGTGTGTGTGTGTGTGTGTGTGTGTGTGTGTGTGTGTGTGTGTGTGTGTGTGGGTGTGTGTCTTGTGTCTTGTGTCATGCCTGAATACACATGATCATAATTTATTTAATGTGTATCTGGCTCTTCCAATAAGGAACGGGGAGAAGCAATACATGGTTTACGACACTGTTTCTCAACACCTGGTACAGGAGCCCAACCAGGGACCAAATGGACCCTTATACGGGGCTGTGACAGGAGTGTACAAAAGGAACAACATTTATATTACTTTCCCTCAGTGTTAATTTAACCCATTCAATCCGGAAACGCATCTACAAATGTCAACTAAATTCTAACTGGTTTCTGAAAAAACGTAATGTTGTTATATCAGTGCCCAAACTTTTCCATGTCAATGTATATGTATTTGGCCGCGGACCCCCATCTCAAAATATTTTGTTCCAGCCAGGGACCCCCCCAGAAGGCCCCCAAGCCCAACTTTGAGGAACCAGTTGGTTTTAGTACTTTGTGTCACAGAGGACTTGCTTGGTGGAGCAGGCCGCCGGACTGACCCTCGTTAAAATTAACGAGCGCTAATTGCGTGTATAGTCCCGTCCCATTTGTTTGACTCCCCCAGACTTAATTAGCAGGACGCGGTAATCTGTGAGCGGCATCGCAAACCCCACCCTCCGTTAATTACTAATCTAATTTAAATGACTATCTAATTTAAAATAAAAAAAGAAGAAACTGCAGTTTTTTTTCTGTCTGTCTGCCTTCCTGTCTGTCTGCCAGCCTGTGTCTCTCCAACAGTGGTGAAAAAAGTACTCAAATGTTTTACTTAAGTAAAAGTATCAATACTGCAATGTAGAAATACTCAGTTACAAGTCAAAGGTCCGGTATTGAAAATGTACTTGAGTAAAAATACAAACGTATTCGCATTTAAATATGTATCTTGAGTACTGAAAGTAAAAATACTCATTTTGCAGAATGTCCCATTTCACAAGTTTCCCATTTCACAACGCGTCGCTATGCGACACGTTGTGAGCTTGTAGATCGGCTATTTTCAAATAGCCTAAGTATGCATAGGGCTGAAGTGGTTAATGTATGTTTTGTAATGATAATCAAAATCTACAAAGTAACTAGTAACTCAAGTTTTCAAATAATTGTAGTGGAGTAAAAGTACAATATTTGCCTCTGAGATGTAGAGGAGTAGAAGTAATAGTATTGAAAATTGGAAGTACTCCAGTAAAGTACCTACTGTACAAATGTTACTTAAGTACAGCACTTGAGTAAATGTACTTAGTTACTTTACACCACTGAACCTGACTGTGTGTTCCAGCAACAACTTGTACAGTACGGAGGCCCGCTGGCACGCTAAGTCACCAGCCATCTGTGGACGTGGACTGAGGCCATCAGAGCTACACACGCACGTGTGCACGTGTCCCCTAGCTGCCCTGGCTGACTCTTCAACCACGCCTGTCACAATTATTACATAATTGCCTGGTCGAAATCACTTTGAGATGATTCGCAATCATTTTTGCATAATCGTCAAAATCATTTTGATGAATTTGCTGGAAAATTGTGAAAATAGCCGAATCGACAAGCTTACAACGCGTTGCATCACGATGCGATGTATGCACGCTTGCAGCTATGTTTAAGTATAAATGTATTAAATGCATGGACTGTTTTGTCCATAGGTCATATTTGTTTTTGATTATTGATACAGTACTTGTCATTGTCATGTCTTTGTATGTATATAAGTTATTTGCCATATATGCCCTGTGCAATGTTTTATTACAAAGTCTAAAAGGCACGCAAACAGAAATGTAATGTTTTATTCATAAACATATGTTCCAACGTTCAATGCCAACAAACACAATTAAATCATTAGTCGCAATTATTTGTACGGCAATAAACCAATACAATAATACGTCATGATGGCGAAAGCCCTAGTGAGTCACCTACCCCGGTTGACCCTTCCATTTTGACCTCAGGGGTCGAGGGTGGGTCACTGGGTCAGGGTTCGTTACCTGTTCTTTACCGTTGCTACCTAATTAACCTTTGACCTTTGGAGGACTCCATTTCCTGGGGAGCAATCGACCTCGTTCACGCAGGCTCAAGGTCGGCTCAAGGTCAGGTCCGTGACAAAATACCAAAATCGCAATCTGCCCAAGTCAAAGAGATGACTTAGGCATAGATTTTGGAATGTAACAAGCATTCTGATTGAATGAAAGGCTGAGGACACAGGCGATAATGCACGGTGAATCAGCAATGTTAGGAGAGTAGAGTCAGGCAGGTATACTGTAAATAAAGGCTGATACTTCTAAGGCAATGAAAAACATCACTACCTGCCTAAGTTAAAGAGACGACTTAGGCAATTATAAGGCTAAAGTAGGGGTTCTCAAACTTTTTCATGTCAAGGACTCCCAACATTGATATGTATTTGGCTGCGTACCCCCATCTGAAAATGCTTTGTGCCAGGGACCCCCAGAAGCAAATAATTGTGTTAAAAATGTTCACTAATGTTTTTTTGTTTTCTTTAATAGCAGATCTACAAGCTCATAGCGCGGCACTCTGTGCCACGCTATGAGCTTGTATATCTGCTTGTACATCTTTTTTTAGAAAAAAAGTATGTTGCTATATAAAGGACCCCCAAAATGTGGGACCCCCCCCCCCCATCTCAAAATATGTTGTTCCAAGGACCCCCCCCCCCACCCCAGAAGCAAAGATTTGAGTTACAAATGTACGCTTAAAAAAAAGAAAAAATCGAATATTTGCACTTAACGTTCATGATTTTTCAAAAAATAGCAGATCTGCAAGCTCATAGCGCGGCATTCGGTGCCGCGCTATGAGCTTGTAGATCTGCTATTTTTGAAGTCTGGTTCTTGGCTTTTTCGTCTATAATGTCAGTCATGTCATCTTTAGCTGTAAACAAACACTGAGAGGTTATCACTTCAAAGCCTCTTTGTTCTCTCTGGCTTTATGCAACGTCTCCTCTTCAACACATTTCGAGCACATCTCTCCAACATAATTGACACCAGGTCGTTTGGTTTTCGAAAGTCGAGTGTCGCAATAAAGACGAAGCCGCTTAAAAAAAAAAAACTGTGTTGACATAATTATCCACCACAGAAGCCATGTCTCATTCCAAGGTTATTACAGTTAAAGCTCCTCTTATGTCATTTTTCTTTCAAGTGAATGACATGTTGTTTTGTCCAAGCTCTATGGTGGCACTCAGGCCTCACATTTGGCGAGGACGCTGTGCTCTGTCTCTAATAAAGTATTGGGAGGTTAAGAAGATGGTGTGCGGATGTTTTTCTCTATACAATTTAGTAGAGTATATTAATGCAATATAACTTAATTGGGGTGGTTGTATTTGGTATTTGGTCAAGCATGCGCAGTTTTAAATGCGGAGGTATTGCAATCCCAGATTTGACCACCAGGAGACGGCCACTTCACTGTTCTACCGTGGCTCTGGGGGCATGGCTCTACCTCCAGAGACACTGCCGCCCGCTAAGCATTATGGGTAGTAAAGGATTACAAACCGTGGGGCGGCAGTGGCGCAGGGGTAGAGTGGCCGGGTAGAGTGAACTGGAAGGTTCGATCCCGGGCTGGGGGGCTCCCACAGAGTTAGTGTCGAAGTGTCCTTGAGCAAGACGCTGAACCCCTAATTGCTCCCGATGAGCAGGTTGGTGCCGGTTTCCTCCGCCATTGGTGTA
>NC_137608.1:6349802-6492302 GCF_963280865.1 Gymnoscopelus braueri
AAGTCAGTATACTTTTGTTTACTCTATAAGTCAGTATACTTTTGTTTACTCTATAAGTCAGTATACTTTTTTACTCTATAAAGTGTATACTTTTGTTTACTCTATAAGTCAGTATACTTTTGTTTACTCTATAAAGTCAGTATATATTTTTACTCTATAAAGTGTATAATTTTGTTTACTCTATAAAGTGTATACTTTTGTTTACTCTATAAAGTGTATACTTTTGTTTACTCTATAAATTCAGTATACTTTTGTATACTCTATAAAGTGTATACTTTTGTTTACTCTATAAGTCCAGTATACTTTTGTTTACTCTATAAAGTGTAGACTTTTGTTCACTCTATAAAGTCAGTATACTTTTGTTTACTCTATAAAGTGTATACTTTTGTTTACTCTATAAAGTGTATACTTTTGTTTACTCTATAAGTCAGTATACTTTTGTTTACTCTATAAGTCAGTATACTTTTGTTTACTCTATAAAGTCAGTATACTTTTGTTTACTCTATAAGTCAGTATACTTTTGTTTACTCTATAAGTCAGTATACTTTTGTTTACTCTATAAAGTGTATACTTTTGTTTACTCTATAAAGTGTATACTTTTGTTTACTCTATAAAGTGTATACTTCTGTTTACTCTATAAAGTCAGTATACTGTTGTTTACTCTATAAGTCAGTATACTTTTGTTTACTCTATAAGTCACTAAGTATACTTTTAGTTCAAGTCATACTAATAGCATTGGACTAATCCTACCCCCAGAACCTCATTATTCACACGTACCGTCCCCCTGAAAACTATAAATTCTAATATGGCTCAATCCTCTCCGATCTCACAAAGTTAAGTCTGTTTGCTAATGTGAACAAATCTGTTCCCAAAGCTACAGTGTAAACAAAACACCGGCTTCACGGAGAGGATTAGAACAACCCCACTGCAATAATATGTTTTCAACTTATGCCCGAGTTCTATTTTCTGTTATTACAGCACTGAGAGAAAAAAACTCAGGGAATGTGGAAACTAAACACTACTGACTCCGCGTATTACAGTGCATCTGAAACCGTTAGAAAAAAAAATAAACATAAGTGCTTGGCGCGATGATGGCTCATTTTATTTAGGAGGAGAAAGACAAAAACAAAGAGGATAAATGGGCCCTGGCATTAACGCTTTTAGACCGGGAACGCATCTGTGTGTAATTTTAAGATTTCTTTAGGCTATTCAAAAATAGCAGATCTACAAGCTCATAGTGCGGCACCGATCTTTGCTTCTGGGGGTCCCTGGAACAAAATATTTTTGGATGGGGGTCCACGACCAAATACATATCATTTTGGGGGTCCTTGACATGAAAAAGTTTGAAAACCACTGATATTATAGCAACATACATTTTTTCTAAATGTTAGGATCTAGAAGACATTTGCAGAATCCCCCAGAAGCAAAGATTTCAGTTAAAAATGTTTACTTAAAAAATTTCGTATAGCAAAAATGTATTTTTCAAAAATAGCAGATCTACAAGCTTATAGCTTGTATATCTGCTATTTTTGAATAGCTCAAAGACGTCTTAAAATGACACAGATTCTTCCCCGGTCTAAATGGGTTAAGTAGTATAGAGGCACTATAACGGGACAAAACAGAAGCATTTCTACCGCCTCCCTAATTGAAGCACTTCTAAAAACAGTGAGCCAGCCAGGATGTGGCTCTGTTGATGACAGAGAGCAGGTGAACTGACTAACATCAGTTCCGATGCGATCCTCATCGCTTCACATGCGATGACGCGCGCACACGCACGCACGGGCAACTCATGGCTGATTATCCGTGGAGCAGGAAGCTGCATGAGGACAGCAGTGCTAACACGTAGGGTTCTCAAATTCCGCCCGAACCCGACCCTATCCGACCCAACGTTTTCGGAAAGAAATCGATTAGGCTACCCCCAAAAACTACCCCCAACAGACATGTCAACTGCCCCTAGCGGACGAGCGGTAAGGCCGACGGAAATGGCAGTGGATGCGTTGGATGCGGGCAGCTCATCAATAGGTATCTAGTTTGTTTCTGTCCGACCTTCCTAGCCCTTATAATTAGAAAAAAATATGGCCAAAACTCAAACCTCGAAAATTGGCGAATGTGTCCGTTTTCAAGATGTTTTGGACATTATCTCTGGAACGGAAGGTCCAATCTGCTCAGTTCAAAGTAAGTTGGATGCGTGACTTTGAGGACATTAAGCACATAATGACACATTTTCGGGTTTTTGGGCATAAAATTATGGTAATTGTTCAGGGCCGGCCCAGTTAGGGCTCGGTTAGGGCCGGATCTTCATTTTCAGGCCAGTTGAGAACTCTACAACACGATGATGGAGACATGCAATATTATCGTTGCTATGCTGTCGGGCAGAAACCTCTTATCTCCATATTCTAACTTTTTGTTTTTTTTCGTAAATGAACGCCCAGCGTCAAACAAAAGTATCAAAAGTAGCAGATACACACGCTAGAAGCTTGTAGATCGCACACACACACACACACACACACACACACACACACACACACACACACACACACACACACACACACACACACACACACACACACACACACACACACACACACACACACACACACACACACACACACACACACACTTTGCAGTGAGAGAGATAAAGCAGGGACCCCCACTACATTTTGTATGACATTGTGTGTTGCAGATTAAACACGTTGTGAGCTTATAAAAGGAAAGAAAAGCCTCATCTGTAGTAACTCTGAAGTACTGTATACTATCTAAGTTCCATTGCCCCCCCCCCTCCACCCCCACCCATGGCACGCACAAACAAACATGTCACAACTATATCAGTTTGAAATCTGTTATGATGTATAATTGGGCCCTAATTAAGAATAATGATGGAACCGTAACAGAAAGTGTGGACGGTGATGAATATTATAATTTTGCCAGGAACGAGACGTGGTGTGAAGACCAAACACATACTGTAATATGTTGTTTCATAAATCCTACTGTAACTACAGTGTTTCCCAAACTGTTTCAGCTGAGACTCAACATTTACATGTTAGTGTCTCCCCAGGACCAAAATATTGTACAAAAATACATTATGATTTAACCACTGGGATAGTTCACCCCCAAAATTAATTTCTATTGAATAGTCACCCTATGGAGACTTGAATTCATGGATATTTTTCAGTTGTTGTCTCATTCCTAAGCCAATAATTTGATGACCGGCTGCCTACAGGTCCGCTGGTCATCAAATTATTGGCTTAAGAATGTGACAAGATAAGAACAAAAAAATATCTATGAATTCAAGTCTCCATGGGGTGACTAATCCATAGATTTTGATATCTTTTTTGGGTGAACTATCCCTTTAAGCCCTATTTAACAGTGAAAATTGCCGTAAAATGCAGTGTAAATAAACCGTATTTAGCCAAGAATGCTAATTTCCATCCGTAGTCGCCCATGGCCCCCGAACCAGTGCTGTAATATCCACGTCAATAGAACATTACGCGGCTGGCTAATTCACACGGGGGTGGGCTGGACCGCTGGCCTGAGATGAAGCATAACAGCTGAGCGAAACATCCCGTAATGCTCATATCTACTTTGTCCTTGGTTAACCCGTTAAGACCGGGAACGCATCTGTGTGTCATTTTTAGATTTCTTTGGCTTTTAAAAAATAGCAGATCTACAAGCTCATAGCGCGGCACCGAGTGCCGCGCTATGAGCTTGTAGATCTTTGAATATATGTTTCTCAAAGCGAACCTTTTTAACTCAAATCTTTGCTTCTGGAGATTCTACAAATGTCTTCTGAATCCTAACAGTTTTTTGAAAAAACTGTAGTTGCTATACATAGCAGTGGTTCTCATACTTTTTCATGTCAAGGACCACCCAAAATGATATGTATTTGGCCGTGGACCCCCATCTCAAAATATATTGTCACAGGGACCCCCTAGAGCAAAGATTGGAGTTAAAAATGTATATATATATTCAAAGATTTGCACATATTTTCACGATGAAAAAAATGTAATAGCAGATATACAAGGTCATAGCGAGGCACTCGGTGCCGCGCTATGAGCTTGTAGATCTGCTATTTTTGAATAGCTAAAGAAATCCCCCAAACAAATACACAGATGCGTTCCCGGTCTTAATGGGCTAAATTGAGAACGTTCCACCCATGAAATAATGTGTCCCTGTGTCACCTCGCAGCACCGGGGCCAAATCACTCCCAATTTTCGCCCTGTGACAGTTCATTACAATAATTGGCCACTTTCCCAATACTAGCATGGCATCCCCTTGTCACTGCCGGGACAGAGGGACCGCATTTGAATAATGACTGACTTTGTGAGGCCCTCCAGCGCTACCTGCACCAACACCACATACACACTACCAACACCACACACACGCTACTATCACCGCACACCACATTATCCACACATCACATACACACTATCATCACCACAAACACACAGGGAATGTAGTTTGAGATCAACTGTGAACATCAGGGTCAGATGTTGCTCTCTCTCTCTCTCTCTCTCTCTCTCTCTCTCTCTCTCTCTCTCTCTCTCTCTCTCTCTCTCTCTCTCTCTCTCTCTCTCTCTCTCTCTTCCCCCCCCCCTCCCCCACACACTGTATATAGCAAGGGCTCTAGTGGGCATAAAAGGGATATGGTGATTTGAGGATTCATCGATAGTTCTGGACAACCCGCTGATCCAATTGACTTCCCACTCGGCAGATCGCTCCCTCGGGTCCCTCGGCGATACGCACGTCCAGTTTGAAGTCGATCGGTCAGAGGGTTCTCGAGATATATGGGACGGACTCGCTCGCTCGCTCACTCACTCACTCACTCACTCATTTATAAATTGATAAGAGAAGATTATTTTCAGCAGTGGTGGAAAGTAACTAAGTACATGTACTCAAGTACTGTACAAGAAGTACACTTTTGAGGTATTTGTACTTTACTTGAGTATTTCCAATTTCCTATGCTTTTACTTCTACTCTGTATTGTACTTTTATTCCACTACAAATATTTGAAAACTTTAGTTACTAGTTACTTATTCTTACATTATAAAACATACATTAACCACTTTAGTCCCATCCTAGGCTATTTGAAAATAGCCAATCTACAAGCTCACAACGCGTCGCATCGCAACGCGTTGTGAGCTTGTAGATCTGCTATTTTCAAACATTTCAGTACTTTTACTTTAAGGATAATTCCGGTCCGTTCATGAAAGTCCTTACGGTCTTGTTTCCAATGAGGGCCTGTGAGCAATTAGGGGTTAAGAGTCTTGCTCAGGGACAAATTTCATTTCATTGACACATTTGCTGGCCTGGCCTGGAATCGTACCTGGGGCAACCAGGGCCTCCCTAGGCGGGCTCACTAACCACTCAGCTATGGCCCCCCATACTTTTGGTGCTTTAAGTCAGTGGTTCTCAACCTGGGGGTCGCAACCCCCAGGGGGGTCGCCAAATAATTTTTGGGGGTCACCAGATTTTTGGGTGAATGTAAAAATAAAAATAAAAAAAAAAGAGTTTATATATATATATTTTTTACAAAATATTATTATTAATTCATGTTTTATCAGTTAATTTACTAAATTCAAGATAAAAATATTTCATTATTAACATTAGGAACCCTAACCCTAACCCTAATAATGATCAAATAACCTATTAATTAAATAACCTAACCCTAACCCTAACCCTAAAACCGAAATAAAGTAACCAAAAACCGGGAAAAAACATACCCAATCCGCCCAGAACCGCAAAATAAATCGCGCGCGCTTCGCGTAGTGAATCACTACTTTTGTGTGACACTCTTGTTTGATGAAGTAGGGCAGTGGTTGTATGAGCTTGTAGATCTGCTATTTTTGAATAGCCAAAGCTAAGTGGTTAAAATGATTGTGACGCTGTTAACTAATTTAGCTGGGGACCACCTGTTACCCCCCCACAAGGACCACTGGTGGTCCCCGGACCACTGGTTGAGAACCACTGAAGAAAGTAGGGCATTCATTTATGAAAAAAATAAAAATTAAAGTTTGAAATATCAAGATACAAGGTTTCCGCCCGACAACAACGATAATGGACACTAAGCCATGCTCTGCTGTCATCGCATGAAACCCTCATTGGTGTACCCTTTATCATTTAATTGCAGGAATTATGCATACGCTACAATTTGTTTATTAAAATGTTCTGATACAGAATCCCCTCTCTCTCTCTCTCTCTCTCTCTCTCTCTCTCTCTCTCTCTCTCTCTCTCTCTCTCTCTCTCTCTCTCTCTCTCTCTCTCTCTCTAATAACAACGGCCCCTCGATTAATGCGTATTCAGACCATATCAAATCATTTTCTCTGCACCCCAGAGGGGGCTTAACTCTTTAAGATCGGGAAAAGCATCAATTTTGTGTCATTTTAAGATTTCTGTGGCTATACCGAGTGCTGTGCTACGAGCTTGTAGATCTGCTATTTTAGAAAAATCGTGAAAATTTGTGCAAATCTTGGAATATATATATTTTGTAAAGCGAACATTTACAAATGTCCTCTAAAAAAAAAATCAAATATTTGCACTTAATGTTCATGATTTAAAAGAAATAGCAGATCTACAAGCTCATGGCGCGGCACAGAGCTTGTAGAAAAAAAACAGACCCAACATGTTGTCTGTAGTGACTCACAGACCCAACATGTTGTCTGTGGTGACTCACAGACCCAACTAGTCACTACAGTGACATAGGGCCAGTGTTGACACAGATGACACAGATGCGTACCCGGATTGAACGGGTTAATATGAGCCCAGACAATAACTGAATTATGGCATTCATGCAAACCAATTGCTCATTCAACAATCCAACAGCCTCCTAATGTAATGAAGTCAGTCGAGTCAGAGATAAGCCCGGGATACGGCCACTCACTCAGCGTCCTCCTCGCATATTTTATGTTCATGCCGATAACGCCACGGCATAATCCAAATGGGGTGAAATGGCTTTGTTTAACCTTAAAGATGGGAAAGACTCCAGAACAGCCATCAACCCAGCAGACACTATCATTGAGTCTGTAGAGACCATCGTGTCGCCTTCCAGTCGATCCTGCTCTTTGGCCATCTAATATCTTAGACTCTGATAATAATAAAAACAAAATAATAATAATAATAATAGCTGCAAGCAGCAATACGGGGGCCAAGGAATTCGATAGGCAAGATGCAAAACGCAATATGCAATATGCAATATGCGCAATAAGAGATATTATTTTTTTATTATATATTTTTTTCATTTCTCAATTGATTGCTATAGCGCCACCCTTTATGCCGTTTGGCATTGCCCTCTACCATGATATTGCAGAGTTTCGTAAAAAAAAAAAGAATGCACAGTTAGAACAGAACTGCTAAAAACGGCGGAAGAATAAAACCTACAAAAAAAAAAACTTGCTTGGCCCCCTAATAATAATGATAATAGTAATTGTCTGTATTGCCTCAGGGATATTCATATTCACAGTCTGTCCGACAAAAACCCAGAAAAACATAACCATAAAGCACAACACAATATAGCACACATCAACATAACACCAAGACAATGCATGAAGTCCCCAGTATACACAGAACCATCATATTAGCGAGGGAATTTGTTTAGTGCAGAAATAGCCGAAGGGATAAAACTCCTATTAAAACAAACTTTTTGCCATTTCAACGTTCTGCACCTTCGTCCAGATGGCATGAGTCTGAAGTGACGATGGAGGGGACGTTCAGTGAGCGCTAAACTTGTGATGGCTTTATTGTTCATATCAGAAAGTGTGGGCGTGGGAAGTCTGATCATCTTAGAGGCAATGTGGGTAATACTGAAAGGTTTGTTTTTGTTATACATGTACAGTGGTGTAAAGTAACTAAGTACTTTTACGTTCAATTTGTAGGTATTTTTACTTTAATGGAGTATTTCCAATTGTACACATTTTACGGGTCCATTTGGTTCCATTTGCACACTGATACTGGTGCTGCAATAGTTCAAATGGGGGTAAAACAGCTTTGTTAAACCTTTAGTGGGAACGACTCCAGCAGTTCTGAATTAGATGCAGGCGGTTAAGTACAGGTTACCATCTGTCTGCCTGTCTCTCCTCTCCGCCTGTCTGTCTGTCTGCCCGTCTCTCCTCTCCACCGAGTCTCTCACCAGGCAGGTTTTCACTACAATGCATTCAATACCCTCTCCGTTAATTAGAGAGTCCTACCTGAGAGAGCTAATGGCCTTCTGTCTGTGTTTTGGAGGCTAAAGCCTCGTTCAAACTTCTTCTGCAGCTGAATCTATACAGCATGAGACGAGAATAGCAGACCTTCAAGCTCACAACGCTATTCTCGGGCGTTGTGCGGCGCTACGGAGCATAAACGAGGCTTCAAGCAACGCTCTGCCAAACAGAACACAGTGGTGGGGGGGGAACTACAGGGAGTGAAAATAGCAGATCTACAAGCTCACAACGCGTCGCATCGCAACGCGTTTTGAGCTTGTAGATCGGCTATTTTCAAATATCCCATGTATAAGACTGGGCTAAAGTGGTTAATGTATGTTTTACAATATAAAGATTTATATCTGCAAAGTAACTAGGGAAGTTGTCAAGTAATTGTAGTGGAGTAAAAGTACTATATTTGCCTCTGACATGTAGTGGAGTAGAAGTAAAAGTACAGAAAACTGGAAACACTCAAGTAAAGTCAAAAATGTACTTAAGTACAGAACTTGAGTAAATGTACTTATAGTTACTTTACAACACTGATATAAGGTATAAGGTACCAACAGCTGCTATACTTCAGAAGTTCTACGTTTACATTCAGTCTGTTTGTTTGTTGTTGTTGGATAAACAGACCCACCTTCAACTCCCTGACATTCGATACAGGGAACCTGTGAGTTATTGTCATTGTCATATCCAGACACAAAAACTAAAAAGAAATCACGACAAGTGTCTCTTCCGTTCTCCGCGGACGCCTCTTTGAAGCAGCAGAGAACGGCGCCTGCATAAACAGATTGTTTTCACACAGACATACAAAAAATAAACTCTTGCTTTTTTGAAATGTATAGAAATAGTCTGGGTTCGGGGCTGCTCCTCGCTGTTTGGCAAGAAGTGTCATTTATAACAAATAACTCAGGGCTGTTTACAAGCTTGGAAATGTCCACAGATACAACATTATGGGATGTTTCTGTGAAAAGAATATAAAATGCGCTGAAAGACCGAGTACCATTCTTCATGAGTATGTTATATGCATATCAACGCTGTCGAGGGCAAACCTTGCATGTCCATAATTGTTCCCTTTTTTATTATTATTTTAAAAACATGAAGAAATAGTGAAAATAGCCTATCTACAAGCTGGGAACGCTTCGAATCGCAATACATTATCAGTGTGTATATATTCTATTTTCAGTGTTTTTGTGCGACACTCTTGAATGATGAACTAGGGCATTAATTTACGAAAACATTTATAAATGGATATATAAGGTTTCTGCCCAACAGCGTTGTGCAGAAACCTTTCAGAAACCGTTTCATGTGCACAGTACTTTAGTTTCTTGCACGTACAGTAAACTAGTAGCTACTATGGTTGTCTTTGCATTCCTTTTCATCTCTGTACAAAGAATATGAACAACATGTTGTAGGAGGACAGTGAGCATCCACCCCCACATCTCTCCGATAGATAGATAGATAGATAGATAGATAGATAGATAGATAGATAGATAGATAGATAGATAGATAGATAGATACAGTAGATAGATAGATAGATAGATAGATACTGGAATACCACAGAGCATACATGGGAAACTGGCGGTCCGGGGGCCACATGCGGTCCCCAGCCCCCCACCTTGACTTAATGCGGCCCGCAGGTTAATATCGGAATACTGATATATTATTGGTTTCAGCTGTTACAATTTGGCTACTTTTGTGTGACATAGAATGGCCCGACAGTGTATACAGAGACTGGTGTTCCTATAGAGACGGTATTGACATAGAGACTTACTGTGTTGACAGTGAACGCCACTGAACCCAGGAGGACATTTGCAGACGTAGCCGATGAAGGTGTCTCCCCTGTAGGTCTCGCTGATCTCACACACTCCTCTGTTGTGACACGGGTTCGGGTGACAAGGACCTGTAACACACAAACACAACCAACTGTCAAAGACACATCGGACCAAAGCAAGCAATAATGATTGATCGATTGATGGTGTTCCCTCTACAGGATGCCAAAATTCCCTTTTGCAGTTCAAGAGCCAGCACTATCATCATACATACAGTAGACAAGAGAGAGAGACAGACAGACAGACAGACAGACAGACAGACAGACAGACAGACAGACAGACAGACAGACAGACAGACAGACAGACAGACAGACAGAGCAGTGGTGGAAAAAAAGTTTTACTAAAGTAAAAGAAGTATCAATACTGCACTGTAGAAACACCCTGTTAGAAGTAAAAATCCGGAATTCAAAAGGAACTTGAGTAAAAGTACAAAAGTAGTGGTATCAAAATGTACTTAAGAGGAAAAGTACTCATTATGCTGAATGTTCCATTTCAAGTTTTCAAATGAATAAAAATCTGCAGATCTACAAGCTGAAGGGCTGAAGTGGTTAATGTATGTTTTATTAAAATAATCAAAATCTAAATAGTAGGCCTAACTGAAGTTTTCAAATAATTGCAGTGGAGTAAAAGTACAATATTTCGATCCGAGATGTAGTGGAGTAGAAGTAAAAGTATTGGAAAGTGGAAATACTCAAATAAAGTACAAATACCTCAGAATTGTACAGTACAGTACTTGAAGGGATTGTAGGCAAGTTCAGAGATAAAAAAAGAAAAAAACTGTCGTCAAACACCGCCCCTACAGCAGTTCGTTTCCCCGACCACCAGGGGGTGACGCAGGGGGTACTTCTAAACGGGCTATGCCGAAAAGAGGTTGCTTTATTCGGATACAATGCGTGTCACTGCCCGCCCCTGCCGGTTCTCTGAATTTTTGTTTTTAAATAGGCTCTGTCATGATAAATTGACCACATAATATATGAAGTTAAACAACTAAATTCTATCCAAACGCTATCTTAAAAGTAAATTATGTGCCTCAAAAAAGAAGTTTGAGAGCGTTTTAAAACCGAAAGTAAAAAGTTCACACGGACACGGACGCGCACGGACGCGCACATGCGTGCGTTAATTTACGTCCCGGACAAACATAAACAATAGGGAAAATACGGATTTCAGAAAGAGGACTGTGTTTCAATGCAGGAAAACACCCCAGCATCATTATATAGTGGCTGAGAGAGGGAAAAAAAAAGGCAAAATATATATATATAAATATTTTTTAAATTTAGGCTTAATGTTGCCTAGAATCCCTTTAAGTAAATGTACTCAGTTACTTTCCACCACTGAGAGCGAGAGAGAGGTCACACTTTTCTGCTGTCAAAAAGCAAAGCAAAGTTTATTTGCATAGCACATTTCATAGGCAAAGGTCATTCAAAGCCAATTCAAATGGCTCCATACATAATTAACTGATTGCACCTGTCAACCGGGCTGTGCTTTTATTTGCAACATGAATCCCATTCATATCTTGCGGAGAAATAATGACATAATTTGCCTTCAATTCATAAATGTCATAAAAATATGTGATGTGGTTGAGATACGCCTTTTCAAGCTAAAACCACAGACCAGCATGCCGTTTCTGTCAGGCTGTAACCTTGTATCTCCATAATTCAACTTTTTATTATGTTTTCCTTCTTTCAGGCTTAAAACTTGTATCTCCATAATTCAACGTTTTATGTTTTTCTTCTGTCAGGCTGAATCCTTGTATCTCCATGAAACTATATTTTTATATTTTTATTTTTGTAATGCCCTGATTTGTTGCATGCCAATGTCACACAAAAGTAGTGAATGTAGCCAATCTACAAGCTCACATGTTTGTGACGAGATTGGCTATTCTTGAACATTTCTGAAAGGCGGTTAAGTGTGCCTGTTGGTTAGAGCTTGTGACTAAATATTAACTACATTGGACCCATAGGAACACGGACGAAAAACATCTGACAAAGACAATTATGTTAAGATTGGGAACGCATCTCTGTCAATTTCCATTTCTTTGGCTATTAAAAAATAGCAAATAGCAAAATAACAAGCTCATAGCGCGGCACCGAGTGCCGCGCTATGAGCTTGTAGATCTGCTATATATTTTTTCCAATCGTGACATTTTGTGGAATTGTCCGATTCTATAATGTTGTCTACATTTTAACAGTTTAAAAAAAAAACTTATATTGCTTTATCATTGGATCACAAACGTTTTCATGTCAAGGACCACCCAAAATTATATGCATGTTTCCGTGGACCCCCATCTCAAAATATTGTGTTCCATGGACCCCCCAGAAGCAAAGATTTGAGTTAAAAATATTCGCTTTAAAAAATATATTATATTCAAAGATTTGCACACGTACATTTTCAAGATTTTTCAAAAAATAATTGCAGATTTATAAGCTCATAGCTATGAGCTTGTAGATCTGTTATTTTTGAATAATCCAAAGTATCACATAATGGTTAAAGCTCAAATCTAAAATGACACAGATGTGCTCCTGGATTGAACGGGTTAATTTCCTGAAAAGTAACAGTGTTCAGTGCTGGCCACTGATGGCAACTAAAAAAAAGAATAAGAAAAATGGAAAAGGAGAAAAAAAAAACAGTGAAAAGAAAATGTAATAAAGAATATTCTATTCAGGAAGGTTATTGCAATTAACCTTCTTAAGTTGGCTTTGAGTTGGGCTAATTAGATTTAGATTGAGAATAACTTTTCGCCAAAACAGAAGATACTGGGTTATTCTTTTTATTTAACAGTACAGCATTTTTTTCCATTGTCCTTCCCACCTCTAAACATTGTCTAAGCTACAACTACATGCAGTACTTTGTTTTTAAATCACTGGTGGTTCTCAAACATTGTAATGTTTGAGTAAACATTGGGGCGGCCATAGCTGAGTGGTTAGTGAGCCCGCCTAGGGAACCAGAGCTGGCCCTGGTTGCCCCAGGTTCGATTCCAGGCTATCCCAGCATATGTGCCGATGATATGAAATTTGTCCCTGAGCAAGACTCTTAACCCCAATTGCTCGGAAACAAGACCGCAAGGACTTTCATGAACGACCTGTTAAAAGGAATTATCCTTATCCTTATGTCAAGGACAGTGGTGGGAAAAGTACTCACATTTTCTACTTAAGTAAAAGCATCGATACCGCAATGTAGAAATACTCTTTTACAAGAAAAAGGCCCGCGTTCAAAATGTTACTTGAGTACAAATACAAAAGTATTGGCATCAAAAATATACTTGAAGTACCAAAAGTAAAAGTGCTGAAATGTTTGAAAATAGCAGATCTACAATCCGCGACGCGTTGTGAGCTTGTAGATCTGCTATTTTCAAATAGCCTATATATAAAACAGGGCTAAAGTAACTAGTAACTAAAGTTTTCAAATAATTGTAGTGGAGTAAAAGTACAATATTTGCCTCTGAGATGTAGTGGAGTAGGCTAGAAGTAAAAGTATTGAACATTGGAAATACTCAAAGTAAAAGTACCTCAAAATTGTACTTAAGTACAGTACATGTACTTAGTTACTTTACGCCACTGGTCAAGAACCCCTAGATTAACTTGTATGAGCTTGAATGATGAATGATGTCCAAAGGTTTTATGGACATCATTCATCACGTTCAGTTTGGCTTGGTTCCAGGCTTAAAGGTCTTCATACCGTAGCTGTCCGACAGACACAGTTCAACTGTTTTACGTTTTCTCAAAGTGGGGTCCGGGGACCCCCGATGGATCCTTTAGATTCCAGCTAAAAGAGTTAACCCATTCAATCCGGGAATTCATCTCTTTCATTTTAAGATTTCTTTGGCTATACAAAAATAGCAGACCTACTGTACAACCTAAGCTAGAAATATAATGAGAAAACGCAAAACAAATGCAAAAGGGTACAAGACTGTGTACATATTTTAACACATTGGGTGCCAGAGGTTTATTAAAATATTATACTTTGAGTGCCAGGATTTTTTACCATTTTTGAACCTTTTTCAAGTAGTCACAAAATATTTTCAGTGATCACCGTCCTCACGGTGATCCCCTCATTACACACATACAGGTCTCGTACAATCGGGGGGAAAAAATTAAAAACATTCGGTAATCCGTTCCATAGTTGCAGCCAGTTGAAAATAGTTAAATTAACATTGTAAAAAAAAAAGTACACAGGAGCCGAGATACAGGTTTTTGAAGTCATAAGTTAACCAGGAGGTGGATTGGAGTCTAAATCTTGTAGGAGTGATATCTCCTGGTGCTGTGAAAGAAAAAAAAGAAAACATTGAAAAACAATTATTTTATTATTTTTCAAAAAACGTATATATACGGTTTTGGCACTCAACGTTAGTATGGCCAAAACCATATACGGTTTTGGCACCCAATGTGTGTGAGTGAAGAAACTCATCCCATATCCTTTGTGCATACATTTCCCATGCTTGTAAAACTAATGTTTTACAAACATATTTGGAAAATAAGTGTCGCTGCACAGCGGTACAGCGGTTTGCACGACTAGCTCTGGACAAATACACACACACACACACACACACACACACACACACACACACACACACACACACACACACACACACACACACACACACACACACACACACACACACACACACACACACACACACACACACACACACACACACACACACACACACACACACACACACACGTCTCCGCCCTTTTCTGCTCCCTGCACTGAAAACACTGCATGTTGGCTAACAGGGCATCCCGTAACGTCAAGGCCTGAGACAACCTTACAACCCCCCCACCCACTAATTAGTTCAGATAACAATGCTGTCCGAGCCTTCCCCTAAAACAGTGGCTTTCAACCCTTTTCATATCGAGATCCATTATTTATTGGGTATTTGAGCCACGGACCACCGTTTGATGAGATTTAGCCTCAGACCCAAAACGTACAATATTTTGTTGTCGTTGGATACGATTATGTCCACAATTCCATGTTGTATTGATGTTGGTACCAATAGGAGAGATAGCAGGCAAACGTTAATCAAAATAACAATTATTCTACATTCTCTAATTGTCTAGACTTCTTGTCAATTAAGTAATGCAGATGTTTAACAATAATTTTACTCTTGAGGGCGTAAAAATGAAACCAAATGGACCCGTACGGGTCCATTTGGTTTCATTTTACGCTCTCAAGAGTTAAAGATCTATAAGGGTCCATTCGGTTTCCAACTCTCCATCATTTAGCTGGGGACCACCTGGGACCCCCTAAAGGACCACTGGTGGTCCCCGGAGAACCACGGCCTTAAAACACCCAGGACAACGCTCTCCACACTCCAGACTCTTCTTGCCTACGCCCCTTGTTCACTTGCCGTGTGTTTTGTTTCTTAAGAGTTGTTTTTTTTCCCGCGACCACAAGTGAACGGAATGTTATTTAGATAGCATGTTGTTTAGACAAGATGCTATATAGGTCCATTGTTTACCATGGCATCCTAGTTACTTATAGGCACTATACGCTGTTTCTCCCTCTATTTATGTGACTATTTACTTTGCTGTTTATCAACTAGCGTTTGTGCTTACTCTGCTCATTCTTATCTCACGCTTTGTAAGTCGCTCTGGATGAAAGCGTCTGCTAAATGCCTGTATTGTATTATCGAGTACTGAGACAAGATGGCCGCCGAGGCATTGGAAATAACAGAAACGTTCCCATGAAGACAGACGCGGTCGACTTCGCGCGTCGCTCAAATATAATGTTTTCTCATATTTGTGTTTGTGAATGAACAAAAATGATCACGATCAGCAAGCATTCACCGTCTTCATCCAACCTAAGGCGTTGGTTCTCAAAGTGGGGTCCGGGGACCCCCAGGGGTCCTTGGGGGGGTACCAGGGGGTCCCCAGCAAAATCAGTTAATATAGCATCACAATCATTTTAACCATATTTTTTTACTTTGGCTATTCAAAAATAGCAGATCTACAAGCTCATAGCGCGGCACTGAGTTCCGTGCTATGAGCTTGTAGATCTGCTATTTTTGAAAACTCCCTGACAGGAAATATTTTTTGAGATGGGGGGGTCCGCAGCCAAATACATATCATTTCGGGGGGGGTCCTTGACATGAAAAAGTTTGGGAACCACTGAGGGCACAACAAGCTTGGTATGTTTACAGTCTAGTATTAGAAGAGATATTAGTCTGAAACATAACAATTAGATATTGTCTCTGTCGGGTGCAAAGCTGTTGCTTTTCAGGATTCACGTGCCGCGTTTCGAGCCTGTGAATCTGTTACTTTTGATGCTTTCGTGCGACTCTGTAGTATGATCAAGTAGGACCGTTAATTTACGGAAAAACACAAACAGTTCCATTAAGACCGGGAACGCATCTGTGTCATTTTAAGATTTCTTTGGCTATTCAAAAATAGCAGATATACAAGCTCATAGCGCGGCACCGAGTGCCACGCTATGAGCTTGTAGATCTGCTATTTATATATTTATTTTTTACTTAAATTTTTATTCCACGATTTTGTAACCCTATTTTTTACACCCAGTGCTAATTGTCTATGTAATCCTGGGCACTACCTTTCCTCTGCCAACCTAGAGAGGCCAGGGCCGAGCTCATGCCTCCTTCAATGTATGAGAGCCAACTGACCTTCTTGTCACCTGACAGGGGAGTTTCCCTGGTTGGACGTAGCGCGTGGAAGGAACACGTTATTCCAACCAGTTCCCTTCCCCTCCATCAGGCGCCCCGGCTGGCCAGGGGGAGGCAGTATAGTGACCAGGATTACTGCATGTTTTTGTGAGGGTACCTACCCTAGGAGACACGGGGAGAACATGCAAACTCCACACAGAAAGGCCCTTTCGCCAACCCCACCTAGGGTGTGGGCACTGATGACGCGGAGGAGAGAACACACCCCCAGCGCCCACAGCGTCCCCTGCGGGAATCGAACCCAGGACCTTCTAGCTGTGAGGCGACAGCACTACCGATTGTGCCACCGTGCCCCTTTATATATTTGTTTTTAAAGCTAACTCATATCTTTGCTTTTGGGGATTCTACAAAATGTCTTCTAAATTCTAACAGTTTTTTTTTAATTGTTTTCACGTATGTCGCGTATGAGCTTGTATATCTGCTATTTTCGAACAGCCAAAGACATCTAAAATGACACACAGATGCATTACCGGCGGGAATTGAACGGGTTAAAGTAAGGAGATAAGAGGTTTCCGCCCGACGATAGCAACAATATTTACCCCCTCAGCTGTTCGGCCTTAATTGTATTTTTCTTTTTTATCTATCTTTGCCAAACGAGTGTTTTTTTCACGTGAGACCTTCTGACACATTGTTTGATGTTTTTTTTTCCAGGGTTAGGTATGCCGGGAATTTACTAGGAGCGGACAGACAGACAGACAGACGGCAAACTGTATTTCATATTCCAGTGCTGTCTCTGCCCCGAGGATCCTCTCCCACTCCCCCCCCCCCCCCCGCCCCATCTCCACCAAGGTCAGAGAGCATGGTCTAAACACATCCCATGTCTGGCAGGAGCGCACACGCGCACGTACGCGCACACACACACACACACACACACACACACACACACACACACACACACACACACATACACACACACACACACACACACACACACACACACACACACACACACACACACACACACACACACACACACACGTGCACACACACACACACACACACACACACACACACACACACATACACACACACATGCGCACGCACGCACGCACGCACGCACACACGAACAAAGCACGGTCACGCCCCAGTCTAGGAGGAAACACAGACAGAAACACTGTTATTTGTCTCCTCCTCCCGTTCCCATCTCTGACAGGATACCGTCACTGTTGGCGTGGAAACCTTGTATGCGGGTGCGTGCGTGCGTGCGTGAGTGCGTGCACAGTATACTAGTATAGGCAGGCAGACAGGTAACAAGCCTATAGTATTTGTACTGTTTATTCCTGCATGCTATATGCTCTCTGACACCATATAGGGCAAACCTATTGTCGCAGTCGAGTGGAAACCGTGTACGTCCAAAAACGTTTACTTTCCAGGAGACGTGAACACAAACAAAAATAACCTGTGTTCCCATGAATCCAAGGCAGTTATTATTTAGACACGAGCCTCTTGTTAATACTTTTCATTTGTTCAATATTATAAAACCCATAACCACTTTCGCAAAATAAAGAAACAAATAATAATAACAAGCTCACAGCGCCTTGCATCGCGACTCGCCGTGAGCGTGTAGTTTGACTATTGTTGCTACATTGTATAGTATGATGAAGTATGGCATTAATTTACGAAGAAAAGAGAAAAAACAAGTTGAAATATGGAGATACAAGGTTTGGCCTGACGGCGCGTTTTACTGTTTCATCCCACATGCCGCCTCTCTAACACGATGTGGGCAAACATATGCTAAGCGTTCCAATGGAAACAAAAATCAAAAAGTGCTTATGTTGGTATATTATGCATACAGTGTATACATTACAAAGAGACAACTCCGCCACCGCAATGTTGACTCTCTTTGTGTGTCTAATTTGCATGAAATACTTATTCATAGCCACCCAAATACACTGTTGTTTGCTGCACACACAGAACAAAGAACTGAACTCCATTCATCACAGCAACGCTATTGTTTTTTTTTTTCGCTTTTGTTTTTCCTTGCTTTTTTCTTTTGTTTTTAATATCCACTCATCGACATTGCGCGGTACGCCTCAGTGAATTCAGCTAGCATACGGGATGTAAACAGAGACTCAGACACAAAGAGCCAATCATAATACGAAAAAAAAACAACAACAACATATTCTTTAAGAGAAGACAGAGAAACTGTATGTCAAAAAAAGAAATAAAATAAAAAGCTGATGATTAATAACAGTCGGGAGGCATTTCTTCTCTCCCAGCTCTGCTGTTCGGTTGGAGAGTTAGAGGTCCTATGACATGCTGTTTTTGAGTGGGGAGAAATATAATAATGTAGGCCCTTCCAACGTCTTTCAAAAGAGAAAAATACACTGAGAAGGCTGGGGGTTCGAATCCACCGCGGTGCATCCGGCTTTGCTGGGCGTCTATGCGAACACAATTGACCCGTGTTCTCGGAGGAGGGAAGCCGGGCGGGGCGGGTGATATCGGTCACCTAAAGCACGTGATTCTCAAACTGTTCCACGTGAAGGACCCCCAAAACGATACATATTCGGCTGCGGACCCCCATCTCATATTTTGTGACAGTGACCCCCCAGAAGCAAAGATTTGAGTTAAACGTGTTTGCTTTAAATAAACATATATATTCAAAGAATTGCAGATCTACAAGCTCATAGCGTGGCAATCGGTGCCGCGCTATGAGCCCCAGCGCACGCGTCTGATATCTGTTCTAGAGGGCCGGATTCAAAATCTCGGGTGAAAACAAGCGGTGAAAACAATTGGTTCAGCGATCTGTGCGCCCGCCCCCGCCCCGGGGAGCGACGCCCACTGCACTCTGGTTGGTTGGGGAGAAATGAAAGGTCGACTCCCACTTCCTATATGCCAGAAATGTCAACGGCTTGGTCCCAGGCTCTTGTTTTTGAGCAAAACGCGAAGGCAAATAAAAGCCCGGAGATCGAGGCTATACTGCGGGGGCTAACCTGCAGCATGGGGGGAGGGGGGGTATGGGAATGGGTGTGTATGATGATGGGGGGGTGGGGCGCATGTAAATGACAAAGGCTTTGATGCAGGGGTTATTGGATTCATAACTCACTGCCTGCCAATAGCCCCTGCCTCATCTTTTAAACATCGAGGCTTGTACTGACTTGCTGCAGAAGAGCGCTGTCAAAACTTCACCAGAATGAGTTTTGGGGGGGCTAGGCAAAAAAACTTTGGCGACCTCTCATGGGGGGGGGGGGGGATCGTCGCTGTCGGGTGGAAACCTTGTATGTTCCGAAAGCGTTGCTTTTCAGGAAAAATAGAACCTGCTTTCCTATGGATCCCATGGTTGGTATTATTTAGTCACACGCTCTCTGTGTAACCACTTAAACCATTATTTTATACTTTGGCTATTCAAAAATAGCCGAGTGCCGCGCTTGCAAATCTGCTATTTTTGAATAATCATGAACATTAGTGCAACTCTTTGAATAATGTGTTTTAAACTGAACATTTGGAAATATTTTGTTCCAGGGACCTCCAGAGGTAATGATTTGAGTTAAAAAATTTGTTTAAAAACATACCTACATTGAAAGATTTGCACAAATTAAAAAAAAAAAAAAAAGCAGATATACAAGCTCATTTAACACATCCACTGCCAAGGGCTAATCTCATAATGTACTCACCAGTGCCAAGGTGTTTTTGTTGTTTTTTTGTTTTTTTCATGTCGCCATAGATCTTGTTAAAATCCTTAAGATTGAGCGCTACACAGTCTGTTTACATCCGCGCGATCTCCCTGTATCTCCCAGTGAAAACCACGTGTCAAACGGGGCATCCATGTTTGAGTTAGAGCGGATTACGTTAAACAGTGAAATGCGAGGAGAAAAAACTACAGGAAGAGAATTGAGTTTCAGTTTCGTCTGTAGAACGAGGGCGGGCGTGATCGTGAAAACCGGATCCCAAATAATTCTATTTCCTGTCATCAAACCGGAAACGGAAGTGGATCAAAAAAATTCCGAAAGTGCACCCGGACCGCGCATGCGCGAAAAGACCGCAGCCCGTAGGGCTACGGTCTCGGCACTTAACAGTTGGATTTAACGGCCCGTAGGACTACGGTCTTGGCAGTTAATGTGTTAATAGCCAAATAAATTTAAAAAATGACAGATTCTTCGCCGGTCTTAAAGGGTTAAACAGTGGATACTTAAACACTTTCACCTTTCAAAACAATTCTGAAATAGCAAAAAGAGCCAAGCTCACAACGGGTCGCAATGTGAGCTTGCAGATTATTGTAGATCTTTTTTTCTATACTTTGCACAACACTCAGATCGTCTATTTCCCCTACGTTTGCACGGCACCTTTGCAAAACAAAAACACACATAAAAAAGTGAAATAATTATGGAGATACAAGGTTTTTGCCCGACAGCCACAAAATAGGAATGCGAACAGAGGGTGAGGGGAAGGGATATACTGTCAGAGACAGAGACGGAATCACAGCCCTGTTGTTTATGTGAGAGGCAGTGAACCGCACGAGTCAACAGGCACCATAGACGCGGTCAGGCTTTACCGGGCTCTGGAATCTAAAGCAGGGGAGCGGCGGGGGCAACAATGCCTTTAAGACGGACCGGTTCGATCCCCAAGGGGCTTTGCCGGTCGATCGCGGAGCAATTAGAAAAACCCAGACGAAAACATCCAATTCAGATTGTCTGCAGTGGTGCGGAAAGTATTCAACGCGCCCGGTAGTTGAGTCGAAGTATGGACAACTCCTGGTCAAATATTACTCAACTGCAAGTGAATGTTGCTCTGCCAAATATCAGTGGTGGAAAAAGTTAATGTGTTACGTAAGTAGAAGTATCAATACGGCAATGAATTCAAAATTGACTTGAGTAAAAGTACAAAAGTATTGGTATCAAAATGTACTTAAAGTACCAAAAGTAAAAGTACTGAAATGTTTGAAAATAGCTGATCTACAAGCTCACAACGCGTCGCATCACGACACGTTGTGAGCTTGTAGATCTGCTATTTTCAAATAGCCTGGCCCTATAGGTATAAAATAGGGCTAAAGTGGTTAATGCATGTTTTATAATGTAATAATTTATATCTGCAAAGTAACCAGTAACTAAAGTTTTCAAATAATTGTAGTGGAGTAAAAGTATAATAGTGCTTCTGAGATGTAGTAGAGTAGAAGTAAAAGTATAGACAATAGGAAATACTCAAGTAAAGTACAAATACCTCAAAATTGTACTTAAGTACGGTAGGCCTACACAACTCATTACCTGCCAAAAACGTTTATAAACGTTTTTGAGAATTTAGCTATTGCCTGCCAAAAAAGGTTTATGGCAAAAAAAAAAAGAATTAAAAAAAAATATATCTAAATGTTTTCTTTATTTTTGGGGTTTTTCTGTTTTTCCGTTCGTCTCAAAGAACCAGGAGATAACATTTTCCAAAAAGTTGCTGCTCCATTCACTTCAAAAAAATAAACTGACAAAAAAATAACATTTTTTCTAAGTGCTAGCTTATAAAACACTGGCAGAGGCTACAGACTGTTCTAGAGAAACTCTGGCAGTTTAAGAGTTAAGTAAATGTACTTAGTTACTTTCCACCACTGCCAAATATGTACTTGGGTTGAAATACTGGAGTACTTCATTTCATATAGTATTCAAAAGTGCATGTTTTACTAAATGCTTAAGTGTTCAACGGTACAAATTACAAAGTGCTGTACATTTTCCGAAGTTAATTTAAAAAACAGCAAACGTTTCAGTACTTTTTTGTTTCTTTTCAACATTTTGAGTAGCCAATAATTTTTCTCCCCAATTTAGTCGTTATGCCGGTTAACTCCTCCCACTGCTTGCCACTGCTGTTGCACCCTACTGGCTCATCTGCCAGTGAGGAGCCCCCACCGGGAGGATGTCGAAAATGCATGGTAAAGCATAGGGGGCGAGATACAGACAATTTCTCAAAGACATTAACCAGGAAGTGAATGGAGCAGTGAATCTTAAGATCACGTGATCCCCTAGTTCTGCGTGCATCTGGGGATGAAATGGTCACGCGTGTGTTAGAGAAAAGCGCCATCTAGTGGAAACACCAAAAAACACAACAAGTCGTAAAGGTCCTCTTTGGCAGTGAATGAGTTAAGTGGGGTCCGGGGACCCTCTCAAGGTTCCTTGAGGGAGTTCTAAAATGGACCCTTCCAGGTCCGTAACTCTGAGAGTTTACAGATACGGGTGCATTTGGTTACATCTGTACACTCTCAGAATTACGGGGGTCCTTGGAGAAAAGAAAAAAAACAACTATAAGCAAACCAACCTATATTTCCAAAATCAAACAGTGTCCATACAAGCCTTGTTTGACATTCCGGTCATGAGATACACATTGCTCTAATCCATCTGGCTTTATTTTCCATCTGTCATCTTGGTCGACAGGTAAACAACACGGTGTTGACGGGAGGTTTACTCATTTGAACTGATAAGAAACACTATACAGGAGTCTCAAGGGTGAGGCGATCACGCCCTCTTAAGTCACTCTGACAAATGAACCGTCCACAGCGACCGACCATAAGTGATGTTGCTCTGTTAGCGTTAGCTTAGCGGCACTGGCTCACACAAAGGCGCTACATCAATTCTGTGTTTCCTAAACTGTTTTCAGCTCGAGACGTTGTTTTGGGGATATTTTGGGGGAAAAAAAGGAAATTCTTTAGAAAAATGTTTCACTTTTTTTTTCTGAGTGCATTTATTTATTAATTTTGAAAAAAGGAAGAAAAGAAGAAAGAAAGAAAAACTCACGGCCAAAAATGTGGTCCGCAAACCAAACATGGGTCCCACCCATTGTTTGGGAAAAACTGATATAATTGGATAATATCAACTGATCACCGTGAGTTCCAGGTAATCAAACAGAGCAGAGAAGAGCCTTCAAAGTGAACTTGGTACTGTACATTATGCTAGGGATAATCAATGGGGAGCAGGTCATTATTGAGAAATACACCCTGACAGTGTGATTAGACAACAACGTGGTAGCAGAGGGGTCTTTATCACACTGATTTGAAGAGGTTTATTTCTCAATAATGACCTGCTCCCCATTGATTATCCCGCTTATTACAAGGCTACATAATAAATAATAAATACATTGACCCAAAAGTAAACGAAAAAAATTGATTGATTTTTAAAGGATTTCATTGCTTACTGTAATGATTGTAGTGTAGTCCATTAGTTTATACCAGGTGTGTGTATTGAATAGAATCAATATATTTGGTTACTGCATTGTCTAAAATCAAGCAACGCAGATTGATATGAGCCAGGTGCTCTGAGTCTGTCATTAGACAGAGGTCTATTATTTGTTGAGTTCAGTGGTCATTATTCAAAACAATAACAGAACGATGGATTGACTGACCAATTTTTGTCTACAGAGGTTTGCAACCAATATTTCAAACCTCTGTAGACACACACACAATTCCTCTGTGTTGGAAAACCTCACACATAAAACCACCACCCAAAATCCAATGTCCAAAAGAACATAAGGATTATAGACCCATAGCTCTCACTTCAGTGACCATGAAATCACTGGAAAGAATACTGTTGCAACATCTTGTGTTGTGAGTATAACTAAAGAGAAATTTGACCCCTGTTGCTTATAAGAAAGGTTGCGGTACAGAGGACGCGGTTGTCACACTGGTCCACTTCATTACAAAACACCTAGATAAGTCTAATAAGAATCATGCAAGGGTGCTGTTCTTAGACTTCTCTTCAGCCTTCAATACAATACAGTCTGATATTCTGGTGTCAAAGATGGTACAGTTGGAACTGAATCCATACTTAATTCACTGGTATGCTTCCTTCCTTACTAGCAGAGTACAGAGGGTGAAAGTGAACAAAACCCTCTCCTCAGCATTAATGTTGTGGGGTTGTGTAAGCTCAGCTGTACTTTTCACCCTTTATACTGACAGCTGTCGTACTGAGGAATGTCTGTCTGAATGTCGCACTGACAAACCAGACCAATACATTCTAAAGTACTCTGATGATACAGTCTTGATTTCTCTTTTGGATAGTTCCAGTGATCCTGGACTGCACCAACACAGAGTAAATAAGGTGGTGGAGTGGAGTGATAACAACGCTCTTATCATTAACACAAAAAAGACAGAAGAGATTGTTTTTGGTGCTCCACTAGAGATACACAGATCCCCCATTACTATTCATAGTGAACAGATCAACCAGGTATGTTCGTATACATACCTAGGAGCAGTAATAGACCACCTTTTGTCATCGAAAGACCAGATTGAATCAGTGGGTAAGAAGACAAAACAAAGAGTCCATTTCCTTCGCCGTCTGAGATCTTTTGGTGCTAGTAGACAGATTCTTCTTTTGTTTTTCATTTCTGTTATTATGAGTGTTCTGCAGTACTGTAGTACCACCTGGTATGGATGTCTGTCTGTAGCTTTAAAGTCACAACTGCTGCAGCAAGTGAACATTTGTTCAAAGATTGTTGGACAACCACTTCAAAGGCTCTATACATCTACGTATAATAACAATGATAAGGTTGGCAAGGAATATCACTTCAAACACTAGCCATGCTTTGTATGGAGAATATAGGTTGCTGCCTTCAGGAAGGAGATACGGTGTTCCTACATACAATAAGGTCAAACTGAAGAGGTCCTTTGTCCATCAGACGACATTGAGGCTTAATCAGGAGTTATAGGCCAGGGGTAGGCTGAGTGGTGGACATTGCTCTTGTCTTTGCATGTCTTTATGTATTTGTTGTTTTCTTGTGTCATGTCAAATGTTTGTACTGTTATATGTTGCATACATGGCTGTTGGGTCGCAAGACAAATTTCAGTGCAAACTGACAATAAAGTATTATCGTATCGTATCGTATCGTATCGTAATCAGAATCAAGCATTCAACCAAGCCAAGCAATAAGCTACATAACCTTATTGTCTCCGCCAGGCCGAAAGGCATGGCGAGAGCTGTATGTGTTACCCCCTGTCCGTCCGTCCGTGTGTGTGTGTGTGTCCTGTCCGTGTGTTACCAGCTAATCTCCGGCACCGTTGGCCCGCTCGCTGCGAAACTGTGGACACACACTCCCTCGATGCCAATTCAGATCCTCTGCCCCAAATTTTTCACATGGGCCTGTTATAGCGCCACCAGGAGGCCGATTTGTGCAAAACCCATTTTTTGACATTATTCCTACAGATTTTATCCAGACGTCATGCAAATTAGTACACAGTATCTCTATAGTCATGTGATGAACCCAGATCTGTCCGATTTCCCATATTCCATCCTGATTGGCTAAGGTTGGCTTCCAAAGTTTGCAGGATTGGTCTGTTTTGAACAAAATGCCTCAAATCATGAAGGCAGCTTGCAATTTCCGTGAAATTTTACACGCACAATCCCACTAGGCCGCGGAAGAAATGCCACCCATTTCACATTGGCCTGTTATAGCGCCACCAGCAGGTCTAATTTAGCAAAACACATTTTTGGAACAAAATGCCTCAAATCATGAATGCAGTGTCCGATTGCCGTGAAAGGCCTAAGAAGAAATGGCACCCTTTTCACATTGGCCTAGTATAGCGCCACCAGGAGGCCACAATAACGTACCTGACCTGGCGGAGACCTGTGCTCCGAGGAGCACTTTTTCTAGTTACTGTTATGTAGTCTGCAGCAGGGTCCCTGCGGGTATGAATCATAAACGAGGCGATCCTATTGAAGTTTTTCATTATTCAGAACGAGCACACCAATCAAAGTACTGGTAATAGGGCGACTGAATAGAACATTGCGGTCGCGTCCATTGGAGTTCAATGGAGAAGTGGTGCCCTGTTCTATTCGGTTCCTCAAGCGAGAAATAAATGCCGATCTATAAGCGATCTATGATGTTTTATGTTTGCATATGAGTTAAATGTTGTCTTTTTTTATTCATTAGAAGATGTATTTACTTTTTTTGTACAGAATAACGGTCATAACATCGATAATCGTTGGTCTACGACTCTCCAAAAATCGGGATCGGCATCGGGCCCGCCGATATTTGCCATCAGTCTGGGCTTTTAAGCAGGATCGCTATGGACATCATCCGGTCACCGCAGGTTTACACGCAATCAAACGCAACACTGAACGTTGCAAGGCCTTCAAAATGAACTCGGTGAATAACGAGAGAGAGAGAGAGAGAGAGAGTGAGAGGAGAGAAAGAAAACACCACATGTAACCTTATTACCGTTATGTAGTCACAAGGCGGCCGCCCCGCGGATATGCATTACAAACGAGGCGATATCTCCCCCCCCCCCCCCGCCATTGAAGTCGTTTGCCATTTTCGGAGGGGCTAACATGCCATGTATGTGTAATAATGAGGCTGGCTGCTAATCAGCCTGAACACAGTAAAGTATAATAGGTTTCACAGAGAGAGAGGTGGGGGGAGGGGGAGGGGGGGAGGTGACAGGTTTCAGGGGGCTGTTTTGACGTGACGATCTATACTGGTACAAAGGCTTAGTGACAGCCTGGCTAATGGAGAGAGCAGAGCAGCACCGAGAGGCAAGAGAACAGCAAGGGACCGGGGGTGGAGGGGGAGGGGAGGGGGGGGTGGAGAGGGGGATGGATAGGGGAGTGCGGGACAGAAGACGGAGAGACGGACAGAAGAAAGGAAAACGGATCTGAGAAAGGATTTCATATTTTTGTCGGTGCTCTGTGGAATTGGGTGTGCGTGCGTGCGCGTGTGCATGTGCGTGTGCGCGCGTGTGTGTGTGTGTGTGTGTGTGTGTGTGTGCGCTTGTGTGTGTGTGTGTGCGTGTGTGCTTGTATTGCTACAGTATATACTTGTGAGGGTCAAATGTCCCCCAAAAGTGTAGTAGAATTTTTGAAATGGACAATTTTCCTGCTCCTCACAAGATAAATGGTGGTTTTATGGTTAAAATAAAATTCTGAAATTGTGGAGTTACTTAGGCTTACAATTAGGAAAAGCTTCAATTAGAAATTTAGAGGCTAGGTTTAGGGATTGGGATTAGAGTTGTACCCGATTTATAATTGTTTGCGCACCAGAAATAGACGATCTGTACTTTTAGATCCACTATTTTCAAATTGAGGTTTTGGGGACGAAAATTGCAAAAAACTGGATGCCATCCTAAATGTTGATGACGTCCTCACATGTACAGGTATAGTAATACATACAAGTGTGTGTGTGCGCGCGTGTGTGTGTGTGTTCAGTGATGTATGTCCACTGTAGAAGGACCTGTGTTGTTGGAAAGCCCACGGCAGCAGCACGGTTGTGTAGTATGAACCAGCCCTTGGTTGTGTGTGTGCTGTGCTGTGTTGTGTTGTGTGCGGTGTGTTCTATTGTGTAGTGTAGTGTAGTAGGAACTATAGCCCCTGGGCAGTGATTGATGTAACATCCACGCTGCATTCTCGCCATTTTTTCTCGGAGCTGCGAGGCGAGAGCCTCGATCAATCAACGCCAAGAACCCTGACCAATAGTTTAACAGGGAGAAAAAAACTCTGGCCAATGGTTAAACAGGGAAAATTATCCTGCGTTTCCTTATGGAATATTTCTGGGGCTATGTGGGAACATTGGTTGCTCCTTAATCTTATTTGGCAGCTTTCACAAGAATTAGCTCATGGAAACAACAATTGTTCCTCAACGACCTTTACATCATTGGCTGGGGGTCAAAGCAAGGTCATCCAGTCATACCCCCCCCCCCCCCTCTCGGCGATCCGTGCGCTAACCCCCCCACACTCACCCCGCCTGGCGTTGTGTGCATCGATGCAGAGCTCTGGGGACGTACGTAAAGGTCATGCCGAGCTGACCTCTCATTTACAGTAGCTGTGGAACAATGCATGACGTTCCCTTCACCACAGTCCGTGGATCGCCTACCTTTGATTACCGGTGGGGGCCAGGGGGGGGGGGGGGGGGGGTCACACTTTTTGAACCGTTACTGTGCCGCGTGCGCAGCACTTTTTACACATAACTGCAACATAACCTATATCCCGTTAAGACCGGGAAGGCATATCTGTCATTTTAGATTTGAACCACTTTAACTTTATCTTACACTTTGGCTATTCAAAAATAGCAGATATAGATCTCTTTTTTTTTTTGAAAAATCTTGAAAATGTGTGCACATTTTTGAGTATATATTTTTTAAAGCGAACATTTGTAACTCAAATCTTTGCTCCTGGGGGATTCTACAAATGTCTTCTAAATCCTAACAGTTTTTTTTAAAAAAGGATATGTATTTGGCCGCGGACCCCGATCTCAAAATATGTTCTTCCAGGGACCCCCCAGAAGCAAAGATTTTAGTTAAAAATTATGCTTTTAAAAAAATGGATATATTCAAAGATTTGCACACATTTTCAAAATGTTTCCAAAAGTAGCAGATCTACAGGCTCATAGCTATGAGCTTGTATCTGCTATTTTTGAATAGCCAAAGTATAAGATAATGGCCAAGTGGTTACACAGATGCGTTCCCAGTTGTAATGGGTTACTAACATGCCCAGTTATCGGAAAGCATCTCTCTCACTCACTCCAGGTGCTCCAAATAGAACACACTTCCCAAGTGTGTACATTGTTTAAGTCACAAGAGCGTGGTTTTCATCGTGTTTAATCCACGTGCGTTCTTGTTTGCTTTCGGTGCGCTTGGCTTCAACAGAAATAAAATGTCCTCAAAAACTGGCCGGATTTCAAAATAAGCCATTTATAATATGATAGTCAACACTGGTTTTATTTTTTTTAAGTCTAATTTACAGGAAGTAGATTGACTAAATTAGAAGTAGGTGACAGACAGTGAAACCAGAGTTTGTTTAACTGGTAGCGGATCTACAAGCTCACAATGACGTGGAGGGACGTGCAGGGGGGGGGGGGGGCAACATACCCCCATTGTCCCTCTGAGCCAGGTGCCTATGCCACAGTCCAGGCCACACTCCGTCCTTATTCCTTAACTCCTGTTACTGCCACATATTCCTTAACCGGTATCACTGTCAGGCACCGAGCCACTCTAACTCTCAATACATATGCTTTACTACTGGCTAGATGCAGTTCAGAGTTATTACATTCATTGTGTGTGCTTCTTTTTAGGTACTGTATTCCTGAACAATGTAGAGAAACACAGTAGCCTTTCATTCAGATGCTCGCGCGCACACGCGTGCGTGCGCGCGTGTGTGCGTCAGTGTGTCAACTGTACAGTTAACATCATGCTGGCACAAACACACACTCTAAATGGAACGTATCCTGACTTAATGACATCATCTCCAGCTGTGTTTACCCGCTCGTTTACCCAACAAGCACCATTACACATAAAACCCCTAATTAGAAAAAAAACATATACAGTACAGTATACTGTATATGTGCTGTTATGTCTGGATTCAGTGGATCTCTCTCCCCCCTCTCCCTCTCTCCCTCTCTCCCTCTCTCCCTCTCCCTCTCCCTCTCCCTCTCCCTCTCTCTCTCTCTCTCGCTCTCTCTCTCTCTCTCTCTCTCTCTCTCTCTCTCTCTCTCTCTCTCTCTCTCTCTCTCTCTCTCTCTGCCTGTGTGTTTATCTTTCCGTCTATCAACTAGCAACTACAGCTCAGTAAACAAGTATGAACAGATAACACTGTCTGCCTGTCTTTGAATTCCAACTCCTTTGGTGTGGTTTGCAGAGATTCAAATTAAGGATGGATCCGGGTCAAGGATGACTACCAAGTCACGTTAGCACAGGGATGCAGGAGGAGGGGGGGGTTAACATACTCAGTTCCAATGGGGGGGATGAAGAAAAAATGAAAAAAACCTCCGACATCTACACTTCATGGAGTACATGTGTTGTACCGAATGAACCGAAAATAAGTAAAAAAATAAATTTAAAAAAAGTAACAAACGCGGAAAAAAAACATGCACACGCACGGAACGCATGCATGCGTCCCCTTCTATTCTAAAATGCCCTCTGCGTCCCTGCGCTAGCATGCATACCATACCAGCAAGAAAAAACGGAAAAATAAAAAGCCATCTCTAGATATCGAAATCATTATCATAATGGCACATCCCTCCCCTATATGCACTATACCGCCGGAGCGCTTCGTTGGCCGCACTCACTCGTGGGTGTTTAATGAAGAAGCTTCGCATTGGGGGAACCTCCGCTCTAAATGTATACTTATAGATGGCAGAGCAGTCAGATACGACCCCATTGTGTCAAACCCACTTCAACCCTCCTGTTCCTAAGACGAGGCTTTCGCCGCTTCATGGTCACTGGACCCCTTCCTTCAGCTCAGCAATGCTCCATTGTACCGCCATGATTTCTCTACCTGTCTTCATCCAGTATGCAGTACAATGTGATGCATTGTGAGCTTGTGGAATCTGCTATTGTCAAAACAACCGTGGACACATTTTAACAAAAGACATCTTGTATGGGGAGTCCTTGGAACTAAATGTTTTCAGATTTGTTTTCAGCCAAATACATATCAATTTGGTGGTCCTTGACGGCAGTGGTGGAAAGTAACTAAGTACATTTACTTAAGTACTGTACTTAAGTACAATTTACTTGAGTATTCCCAATTTCCAATACTTTTACTTCTACTCCACTACATCTCAGAGGCAAATATTGTACTTCTACTCCACTACAATTATTTGAAAACTTTAGTTACTAGTTACTTTGTAAATTTTGATTATTACAAAACATACATTAGGCTACCCACTTCAGCCCTATACATTTTGGCCATTTGAAAATAGCAGATCTACAAGCTCACAATGCATCGCGATGTGACGCATTGTGAGCTTGTAGATCTGCTATTTTCAAAAGATGTTTTTAATTGATTTGAACTTGTGAAATGGGACTTTCTGCATAATGCGTACTTTCTACTTTGGGTACTTCAAGTAGGCTACATTTTGATACCAATACTTTTGTACTTTTACTAAAAAAAAATATTCCGGACTTGTACTTGTAACAATTTCTACATTGCAGTATTGATACTTTTACTTAAGTAAGAAAAGTCTCCTGCGGGACTCTGTCACATACTGCCATCTGGAATTTTGGGGGGGGCAGTCTATTTTTTACCCGAACAACTTTAACCACTTAAACCCCAGCATCGGTATTGTGGGGAAAGCTTTCGCTGAAAATAGCCGATCTACAAGCTCACAACGTGACGCAACGCGTCGCGTTGTGAGCTTGTAGATCTGTGAGCTTGTAGATCTGCTATTTTCAAAAGTTTTAGAACTATTACTTTTGGTACTTTAAGTATATTGTGATGCCAATACTTTGGTACTTTTTCTCAAGTAACATTTTGAACACATGCCTTTTACTTGTAAACAGGGTATTTTTGTATAGTGTTATTGCTACTTTTACGTAAGTAAACTATCTGAGTACTTCTTCCACCACTGTGTGTACTGTGTAGGTATAGCTTCACCTTGTGGAGGACGGTTGAGACACACAGGGAAGGAGCCATGCCCTGTCACACACACTAAACACCATGGGGAAATGTCAGGGCTGTGTTCAGCCGTCATGACTACAGTACGTCTCCCACTGGGAGACGGACGCACGCCGTCGCTCCATCAAAACCAAAACTACTGGAACTCAATCCACCTGAGCAGCTTCTTTCTGTGAGACATGAGCCTTGACCTTGTACCATGTGCTTCTCAAACTGTTTTTGTGTCAAGGACCCCCCAATAGGCTCTATGCACATATCGTAAGGAATTGGGCCTCTTTCTTCCTTCACAGGTGTTACCGATACTAATGAAGGCTCTGTTCCATTCTGGTCAAACATAGTCAGGGTGCTGATATTGTCGCTCACTGGAAACTGCAACACCACTGGTGTGGTCCGGGGACCCCATAGTTCCTTGAGGGGGTTCCAAATGGCCCCTTACGGGTGTGTAACTCTGAGAGTGTACAAATGGAACCAAATGGGAAGGGTCCATTTGGTTCCATTTGTACACTCTCAGAGTTAAGGGGGTCTTTGAAATTAAAATGTTTGAGAACCATTGTGCTACACTAAATAGAACAGAGCCTTGATTAGTATAAATGGTAACACCTGTGAAGGAAGTAAGGAAGAGGCCCAATTTCGTTCTACATGGCTGCTGTGCATAGAGCCTATTGATATGTATCTGGCCGTGGACCCTCATCTGTAAAGGTTTTGTGCCAGGGACCCCCAGAAGAGAAGTTTTTTTTTTTTCAAAATTTTTCAAAAATTGTAGATGTACCCCCTGGAACCCCAACCCCTCAGGACCCCTGGGGGTCCCTGGACCCCACTTTGAAAAAAACAATGCTTTTATACAGTATGTGGCTTTCATTGTACTGTTTCTGTCTGTCTGTATGCATGGGTCTGACCTTCTTTTCATCATGCCGTGTTCGGAATGCAGTCCATAATTGAATTACCGTCACTTTGGTGGTAATTGCTAGTCATAGGTCTGGTTATAGCGATCGTCTTGGGCTATTTTATCGCAGTAAAGCTGTGTTCCTTTTGTGTAAACATCTAAATGGACGTGACCACACGTGTGCTCAGTGGAGGACAATACAAAAAAGTACATTTAGGCTACTTGAGTTCTGTACTTAAGTTAAAACTTGTTGACCATCTGTACTATACAATACTTGAGTATTTGTATTTTTGGATGCTAGTAACTGGATTGTGGAGCATTGGGGATTGTGTGCTCATGTCCTATATGTCCATTTTGTCCCTGTTAGTCGTGAGTTGCTGTACGATTTAACCAACATTTAACCTTTGGTTTGGTCATTCCGATGCTCATTCTGGATGTCCTAACCTGTTCAGATATTGTCTCTGTCGGGAAGAAACCTTTTATCTCCATAATTATTTCGACAGCTTTTGTTTTACTTTTTTTATGCAAGAGTGTTGTGCAAAGGTTGTGGAAATAAGTAACAGTTGTGGACATACAGGGTTTCCAGAGGACAGGGACGCTATATGTCATTAGCCAATAATAAGAGCTAACCTAATAAGCAATGAGAGAACAGTGGCTCCAACCTTTACAAAGCCATGGGTTCAGTGGAGACAGTCAGCCATCCATTATCCAATTAACCTTGTACTCAGTGGTGGAAAGTAACTGTACTTAAGTACAATGTTGAGGTACTTTATTACTGTTTTTAATACTTTATACTTCTACTCCACGAAAGTCAAATATGTGTTAAAAATAAATAAATAAATGAATACTACAATTATTTTCCAGCTGTAGTTACAAGTTACTTTGCAGATTAGGATTATTAATAAAAAACGTACATTAAACATCTCTTAGGCCTATTATACTGTATACTTTAGATATGTTGAGGTTTTTCAAAATGTTGGAATATTGTTTTTTTATATTGTGGTATTGCTACTTTTACTTTTAAAATCTAAGTACTTCTTCTACCACAGGGATGTGTGTGTGTGTGTGTGTGTGTGTGTGTGTGTGTGTGTGTGTGTGTGTGTGTGTGTGTGTGTGTGTGTGTGTGTGTGTGTGTGTGTGCGTGTGCGTGCGTTCCTGCTCGCACTCATGAATGAACCAGTAGACAGAAGACACATTGGCATTGCAAGCTGTGCTGTCAGTCCATCTCTCTCATTATTTGTTCTACTCTCTCCCCATTTCTTATTCCCTCTCTCTCTCTCTCCCCCCCTCTCCTCACCTCTCTCCCCCCCTCTCTCTCTCCCCCCCCTCTCTCTCTCTCCCCCTCTCTCTCTCTCCCCCTCTCTCTCTCATAGATGGAAGTGGAAGTGAACAGGCTACTTTACATGCAGTGGTATGCGCACGCTATGAATGATGAGCATGTCTATGAGTGCACTGAAGCATGTCCACACGACGCACGCACACACGCATGCACACGCACGCATGCACGCACGCACACACACACACACACACACACACACACACACACACACACACACACACACACACACACACACACACACACACACACACACACGTGCGTGCGTGTGCATGGCAACATGTCAAAGCCAGCCACCGTCAAGGTCCAGCTTCAAGGTAAAGAAACGGCTGCAATCTGGGCCTCTAGCTCAGCCTTGTTCTTGTAGAATCGCAGAGTCCATTACATTTGCAACTCCCATTAATTAATTATGAACTGCATTTTTTATTTGTTTTCCATCCATCCATCCATCCATCACTTATCAACAGTTCCAGCAGAGAGCTCCATGCAGACTTCCCTTTCCCGGGCAACATTAGCCATTTCATCCTAGGGGATCCAGAGGCGTCCCAAGGCCAATGTGGAGATATAATCGCCCCATCTGGTCCTTGGACTGCCCCGGGGGTATCCTCCCAGTGGGACGTGCCCAGAGGACCTCCCTAGGGAGACACTCAGGAAGCATCTAGAACTAGATGACCGAACCACCTTAAAGGGGAATTCCACTCATTTTCAACATTGAACCATGTCATAATATACCTTAGATCTGTTGTATGGAAATAAGAAAAAAGTCCCCCTACTATGTCGCCTAGAACTGGAGAATCGATAGTTGGGGTCACGTGATCAGTGACATACGGAAGGTGTACTCTTTGGCCTGCCCTCTAGGCTGCCTCATTCACTAGAATGGGGAATCTCACTTCCAGCTGAAACAGAGTGACTTGTAGTAGTTTATAACATGTCATGTCAAATTATGTATTTGTCCACAAATGTGAAAATATTTTGTGTCAGGGACCCCCATACAAGATTTGTGTTGTTAAAATTGTTAAAAAATGTTCCAGAATGATCTCTTTTTATTTTCTCAATATAATTTTTTCGTATTTAAAAAAAAAAAATAGCAATAGCCTAGTCGCTTCTTTTGAGTTTTCATAGACTTGGTTGCTTATTTCTCTTGCAGAATCTGGCAACGCTGGTTAACACCGTCTCTGACACCTTCTTGCCCGTTTACATGGAGACGCCAGGCGCAGCGTTTTCAAAAAATTCCACTCTGGAAGGAGGTTTCACTTTGTTGCGTTTTCAACCCCTGATAACACCGTTGCCGTCTAAACGGACGGCACATCTGATACTTTATTTTGCCGTTTTCTGTATAGTGACCGTTGTCGTGTAAACGGCACCTTCGTGTGAAGGAATTCCAAGTGAAGGAGCAGCCGCTCTACTCTACTCTCCAGAGTGACTGAACTTCTCACCCTATATCCCTATGGGAGATCCAGCCACCAGTCATGAACGTTCAAGCTGCTCGCATTTGCAATCATATTCTCTCGGTCATTACCCACACACTTCATGACCATAATAGCGCTCTTTTCGTCACAACCGTGCGGTACAGCGACCGCAATACCGCCCCCGCTGCTTCTCCGATTCTCCGGCAGATCTCCCGCTCTGTCCCTCCCCTCACTCGTGAACAAGACCAAAGATACTTGAACTCCTTCCCTTCGGGACAAGGCCTCATTCTCTACCAGGACCCATGGCCTCAGATCTCAGATATGCTGATTAACACTACACTACACTAACACACACACACACACACACACACACACACACACACACACACACACACACACACACACACACACACACACACACACACACACACACACACACACACACACACCGTGGTGTAAAGTAACTAAGTACATTTACTCAAGTACTGTACTTAAGTACAATTTTGAGGTACTTTTACTTTACTGGAGTATTTTCAATTCTCAATACTTTTACTTCTCCACTACATCTCAGAGGCAACTATGGTACTTTTACTCCACTACAATTATTTGAAAACTTTAGTTACTAGTTAGTTTGTATATTTTGATTATTATTACTAAACATATATTAACCACTTCAGCCTATCTATATACATAGATCTATACATAGATCTATATACATTTCGGCCATTTGAAAATAGCAGATCTACAAGCTCACAATGTGAGCTTGTAGATATGCTATGATCAAAGGATTTTTATACGTTTTAGACGTACGATAACTTGTGAAACGGGACATTCTGCGTAACGAGTATATTTGGATGCCAATACTCTTGTACTTTTACTCAAGTATATTTTGAATTCCAGACTTTTACTTGCACACACACACACACACACACACACACACACACACACACACACACACACACACACACACACACACACACACACACACACACACACACACACACACACACACACATAATATATCAGAGAGGACCGGGTAATAGTGTGAGAACACAGATGGATCATAACTTTCAATCTCCACTTGGGGGAAATAATGAAAGGATAATAAAGTGGATATAGTAAGCCTGCTTGCTCTGTGTTTGAGCAAAACTAGTGTGTACTACACGGGAGAAACCTCGTATCTCCATATTTAAGCTTTTCATGGTTTTAGTATTTTTTTTTCATAAATTAATGTCCTCCAATGAAAAGTATTAACAAGAGCTTGTGACTAAATACTAACTACTCTGGATCCATTGGAAACACATGGTTCTTTTCATTCCATTCCCTGAGAATTAACGTTTTTTGGACGTACAAGGTTTTCGCCTGGACGGCGGCGGTATATTTGATTTATTTTTCTCTTTTATTACATAATCCATTGGGGAGATGAGGGTTAGGATACCGGGATCAGACTTCACGGCCTAGTCATTTGGTCTGGGCCGATGCGACACGCGAGCCCCCCCCCCGACCCCCACCCCCATCTTGTTTAATTTCCTGGGCTCAATATGATCTGTTGAAACAGTAGGATTCCAGTGGGACGCGTCGCGTACGCTACTGGTTCTCAGCACTTTTTCATTTCAAGCACCCTCCCTTGGATGAATGCATTAGGCCAGTGGTTCTCAAAGTTCCCAAACTATAGTTATTAACTCTTTCACTGCCCAGGATGACTTTTAATTTTTAATATATTGTTTTTGCCCAGGACGACTTTAACAACTTTTTTCCCCCAAAGGCTCAGACTGCCAAAGACGATTTTTAAGATTTTTTTTTCAGTGGTTTTCCACCAGATGGCGTGACCATTTTCATCCTCAAGTCTAGGAAATCACGTAATCGAAAGACTTCCTGCTTATCGTATGTGGGGGATCGGAATGGCTGTAACTTTTTTCCTTTTTTTTCTCCCTGCATTTTTTACGAGACGTGCTATATTCAACGGCCTGTAACAAGCGACCGGGGGGGTCGCGATGACTTTTTCTCGTGGAAGCACAGTGAAACCCTCCATGTTTAGCAACCATCAGGGGATCGATCATCTGGGACTAGTTGTACAGTTAAGGAAAACCAAAAATCGCTGGCAGTGGGCGATTCATTTATGTATTTAATCTGGCAGTGAAAGAGTTAAAGGACGACTTCACCCATTTTCAACCTATTTTCATATAATTAGTCCTCACTAATATAATGCTCATGATAATATGAAGCCATTTTTGTCTGTGTCTCAGAGGAGGGCTGTGGACAGTTCAGAAACCATGCCTACCAGTGACAACATCGATGGGGAATCCAAGCCAATAGAAACTGCAGGCTTTCTATTCCTGGAAAGTTCATGTTAATGTCCTCACGTTAATGAAAAAAAGGGAAAAAAAGAAAAGACAATTGAACAAACTGCCTAGCGATGATGTCACTGGTAGGCAGGTATCTGAACTGTCCACAGTCCTCCTCTGAGACATAGACAGAGTAAAAACATTGTACCATATTGTAATGCGTATTAGTGAGGACCAGTTATATGAAGATATGTTGAAAACCGGTGAAGTCGTCCTTTAACTCATTCCCTTAAAAAAAAAAATCTTTCATTATGATCGCAAGTGCAATCGTTTCTAAACACACAGGCGATCCGTGCACGTCGCTCAGACAACAAACATTCCGATCAGGGCGGAGTCTCTCTCCTCCAGCCCAGCGTAAAAACACCATGTTTCGCTATGTATACGGAAAACTCACTTACTTTTTCCACCTCGCCACAGACCCCGCTAAATCCCTTATGATCGCGTATTCAACTGTTTGTAGACACACAGGGTAGTTGTGTGAGTGGCCCAGACAAGAAATTTTCAATCGGCGACATTCCATTTGGCAGTAGTAGCAGTTTCAAAACAGCGTCGCTAAACAGCATTCCACAGCGGAGAAATGCAAAGCCGAGAAAAGACCGTTTTAGTGAGATCTTGTTAAAATTTTTTTTTCAAAATTACGTTTTTTACGTCCTAGGCAGGTTTGGTAATTGTAAAAAATTACATTTTTTACGTCCTAGCCAGGGAATGAGTTAATATAGCATCACAATCATTTTAACCCAATACACATCGGCTATTTTCGAAGACATTTTCGAAGACATATTCGTCGTGTTGTGAGCTTGTAGATCTATTATTCTAATAGCTGATGCATATAAGTTCAAAGTGGTAAAACAGTTTTTATGCTATGTGTTTATCTGGGGAGCCCCTTTGTGTGTGTGTGTGTGTGTGTGTGTGTGTGTGTGTGTGTGTGTGTGTGTGTGTGTGTGGGGGGGGGGGGGGGACCCCTGGGGGGGGTCTCCGGACCGCCTGGCGGGGGGGGGGGGAGTTACAACATAATCACACTGTAATGTGGTGTGAAATAAATGGAACGGGGGCGATACGACGTGAAAATAACGAGCTGTTTCTTCTGACACCGGGGGCCGTCGTGCATAAAGCCAGAAAGACCCTAAACAAAAGCAGACTTATCTCTACGCTAGACAAAAGGACAATGCCAGGCTAACAATATGTAGGCCATGTAGATTATGGATATGAGTTATGTGCGATAATAAGCTGACAAAATCAAATGATCCGCTGTTTGGGCTTGTCAGGACCAATTGAGGCCCTGTGTGTCACCGTGGCCTACATGCCGGGCCTGTTAGCGTAGCGCAGCGCGCACGGGTCACTGGTCACACACCTCTCATTGTGATGGTTTGGAGAAATCTGTGACCACACTGCGTTTTTCTCATGCCGCATCGCATGGGCAGTGTTGTAAAAAGTACTCACGTTTTTTACTTAAAGATGGGGTGCCATGATATTTTTCAACCCTAAAACCTGATCATAAGGTATTATTATTATGTAAGGATTAAAAAAAAAAAAAAAAAAAGTATACAGTAAGTGTTAAAATGTTGTTTTTATGTGGACACGCCTCCAGTTCATTAAGTATACCTGGTTCTCACCTTAGCACCTCCTCCACCACCTTAGCACCACCCACCTGTCCTAGTCCCTCCTCCTCCTCATGCCCACACCTGTTGTGTTATGATAATGAGGGGGAGGGTATGGCTTTGTGATGTCACTAAAGCACTGTTTCTCTATTGGCACGTTTGACCCTCAAGGTTTCAGCCTCCAGGAAGAAACTCCAAATAGTCAGAGAAGACATAAAACATCATAAAAACACCACCGGGGGGCTTAATGAAGTTCTATCAACCTCATAGACACATGAAAAACAGAAAAAGTGGCACATGGCACCAGCTCTTTAAGTAAAAGTATCAATACTGCAATATAGAAATGCAAAAAAAATGTAAGTCCGGAATTCAAAATGTACTTGAGTAAAAGTACAAAAGTATTGGTATCAAAATGTACTTAAAGTACCAAAAGTAGAAAGTACTCATTATGCAGAATGTCCCATTTCAAGTTTTCAAATGTATACATATCTCTTGAAAATAGCAGCTGCGTTCATGATTTGAGGCATTTTGTTCAAAACGAGCCACTCCTGCAAACTTTAGATGCCAATGTTATAGCCAATCAGAATGGAATAAGAAAACATAGTCTCTGCCCCGCCTTCAGCCTGGTGAGACTTTTTGATTGTTTGTTTGATTGATTGATTGATTTATTGACAATATGCACAAAACAAAGCAATGTACGCAGGAAAACGGCAATAGGATAGACAAGAAAGCCAAAAGCTTATTTCCATCCTGTTGATATTGGTGTGTGTGTGTGTGTGTGTGTGTGTGTGTGTGTGTGTGTGTGTGTGTGTGTGTGTGTGTGTGTGTGTGTGTGTGTGTGTGTGTGTGTGTGTGTGTGTGTGTGTGTGTGTGTGTGTGTGTGTGTGTGTGTGTGTGTGTGTGTGCGTGCGTGTGTATATGCGTGTGTGTGTGTGTGTGTGTGTGTGTGCATACACAAAAATCACATAAGTAGAGTGCAGAGAGAACAGTGTAGTGCCTCTGTTATGGAAAACATATATATATATACTGTCTGCCCATGCAGAAAGGTGAATGCAATAGTAGATGTTTACTTTAGGATCATGCAGCAAAACCCAGACCGCGTCTTCCGCCTTCGCCTGTCCCTCTCTGCTCACCTCCTCCTCCCAAACACTCCCCCTCACATCTTTCATCTTTATACCTCTCTCTCTCTCTCTCTCTCTCTCTCTCTCTCTCTCTCTCTCTCTCTCTCTCTCTCTCTCTCTCTCTCTCTCTCTCTCTCTCTCATACAAGCCAGGTCTAGGGTTCCCATGACAAAGAAAACAATAAGCAGGAATTCACTCCTTTAAAACAGCCCTGACAATTCACCTTTCAGGAGGCCAAAGGGAGGGGTAGTTATCAGTTCTCCTTACACAGGTGACCCCCCCCCCCCTTTTCTTTACCCCCATCCCCCTTTTTTTCCCTACTCTGTGTTTTATATTGTGATGATATTGCATGTTTGGGGCTATTTATTTTGTGTATGCTGATGAATTGAATACCTAGGACCCCAATGGAAACAAGACCGCAAGGACTTTGTTGGTGTTATCCTTTTAGACAAAGTGTTTGACTGCTGTTTTACATTTCTGTCTGAATAAAAGTACAAAAGTATTGGTATGAAAATGTACTTGAATTCCAAAATGTACCAAAAGTAAAAGTAGGCCTAAAATGTTTGAACATAGCAGATCTACGCGATCCGACGCGTTGTGAGCTTGTAGATCTGCTATTTTCAAATAGCCAAGGTATAAAATAGGGCTAAAGTGGTTAATGTATGTTTTATAATGTCATAATTTCTGCAAAGTAACTAGTAACTAAAGTTTTCAAATAATTGTAGTGGAGTAAAAGTACAATATTTGCCTCTGAGATGTGGTGGAGTAGAAGTAAAAGTATAGACAATTGGAAATACTCCATTAAAGTTAAAGTACCTCAAACTTACTACTTGAGTAAATGTCCTTAGTTACTTAACACCACTGTTCACTTGAAAGGTTCAGATGGATGTTCACTGTTAACTGCACCACTTGGTGTGCGTCTGGTGTGCGTCTGGCGTGCATGTGTGCGTGCGTGCATTCGTCGGGGCGGGCGTGTCTGTTGGATATGACAAGTTAACAGATGAGATTAATTTCTAGGTTAAACTATTCAGTCGTAACAAAACACTCTTGTTTTAACCCGTCTGACCTTGAAAACAACAACCGCTAAGTAAAACCTGAGGGATTAGCAGCAAAACACAACAGCTGTCTTCAAACCAGCAAGAACACTACAGTAACATCCATGATTATAAACTAAACACAAATTCAGTCAGGTTACAAATGAACCCTTAAAGTTCTGTAACTCTGAGAGTGTACAAATGTTATGGTGGTCCTTGAAATAAAATGTAAAACATATTTGAGAACCACCATTATTGTAATTGCATAGCAGACTTTAACCCATTAAGACCTGAGGCCGATTCTACAAAATGTCTTCTAAATCTTAACAGTTTTTTGAGAAAAACTTATGTTGCTATGTCAGTGGTTCTCAAACTTTTTCATGTCTAGGACCTCAACATGTATGTATTTGGCCACGGACCCCCATCTCAAAATATTTTGTTCAAGGGACCCTCAGAAGCAAAGAATAGAGTTAAAAATGTTCGCTTTAAACAATATATATTCAAAAGATTTGCACACATTTTCACGATAAAAAAAAATAGCAGATCTACAAGCTCATAGTGCGGCACTCGGTGCCGCGCTATGAGCTTGTATATCTGCTATTTTTGAATAGCTAAAGAGTAAAATAGCTTTATAGCTTTAGCTCAAATGAAAAAGTTACACAGATGCGTTCCAGGTCTTAATGAGTCCACATACCAGCTCTGACAGTGTGATAAAAAACAGTCCCGGAAACGGTTCCAAATGTGATGGAACTGATTCCATGTTCCTTAATGTTGGATTTAGTTCCTCCGGTTTCCGGATCCCAGACCTATACTTCGGCAAATCTACAAATACATTGACATTCACCAATATATTTGTATAGTTGTTGTGAGCCATACATTTTGCACTATATGTTGGTGTGTTATCTGTAGCCTATCAAGCTGCAGATTGGGAACAGTTATGGTTCATAATAAAGATGTATTTGTTTCCCTGGCCCAAAAATATCAATATCAATATCAATACTGCAATGTAGAAATAAAATAAAAATAAATAAAAGTAAAAGTCCGGAATTCAAAATGTACTTAAGTGAAAGTACAAAAGTATTAGTATCAAAATGTACTTAAAGTACCTAAAGTAAAAAGTACTCATGTGTCCCATTTCAAAAAGTTTTCAAATGCATAAAAATCTTTTGAAAATAGCAGATCTACAAGCTCGATGCGACGCATTGTGAGCTTGTAGATCGGCTATTTTCAAATGGCTGAAATGTATATAAAGCTGAAGTGGTTTTGCAATAATAATCAATATATACAAAGTAACTAGTGACTAAAGTTTTCAAATAATTGTAGTGGAGTAAAAGTACAATATTTGCCTCTGAGATGTAGTGGAGTAGAAGTAAAAGTACTGACAATTGGAAAACTCCAGTAAAGTAAAAAAAATACCTCAAAATTGTACTTAAGTACAGTACTTGAGTTCATGTACTTAGTTACTTTACACCACTGGTGGGAATACATAACAATGAGAACAAAATAAAATCAATATGGTCGATCGGCCAAATTGTTATTTTAAACGTTGCATCAGCCCTGAATTTCCATATCGGTGCATCCCTATAAACTCCATCCCATATGAAGTATACTCCATCCCATAATATAATGTAACATCCATAATATTTAAGTAGCCTATGTACACTACATCCATAATAATAAAGTATGTCTCCTCTGGGGTTCCTGACATCCTCAGATCATTCTCGCTTCAGTACAGATCTCCAATCTGCTCTGATCTTTAAACGAGCTTGTTATGATAATCGTGGTGATGTTCACGCCATGTTGCGCGGTATACTAATGCTAGCAGCACTCCATGGGGACTGCATATATCTATCTATCTATATATATATATATATATATATATATATATATATATATATATATATATATATATATATATATATGCGTTCACACTGATGCTAATGGAGAGCGTTATGCTAATGCTAGCAGCGCTCCATGGGGACAGCATACATACGTTCACACTGATGCTAATGGAGAGAGTTTTATGCTAATGCTAACCGCTATGGTTCTATGGAGATGCGGTACCCTGCGGCCGGCCCCACAAACCAGTCACCAGGGTCCTTTACAATTACAAACCATGTACAGCTAACATATAGTTGCTGTCGGGCAGAAACCTTGTATTTGTACTTGTATATTTATTTTCATGCTTTTTTTAATGCCCTTCTTTGTCGTGTAAGAGTGTCATGCAAAAGGAGCAAAAGGAGCTGATCTACTAGTTCTATGCATTGATCAGTGGTGGAAAGTAACAAAGTACAAAAGTGTTGGTATAAAATGTACTTAAGGTATCAAAATGATAAAGTACTAATAATGCAGAATGTCCTGTTTAACCAAGTTTTCAAATGCATACAAATATTTTGAAAATAGCAGATCTACAAGCTCACAACGCGTCGCGACGCGTTGTGAGCTTGTAGATCGGCTATTTTCAAATGGCCAAAATGTATATAGGGTGGGTAATGTGTGTTTAATAATAATCAAAAACTACAAAGTAACAAACATTTTTTCTAATAATTGTAGTGGAGCAGTGTAGAAGTAAGAGTATAGTAAATTGGAAATACTCCAGTAAAGTCAAAGCACCTCAAAATTGTACTTAAGTACAGTACTTGAGTACATGCACTTAGTTACTTTCCACCACTGCATTCAGCGAACGATTCAAAATCCCAGACAAAAGGGACAAGATACGCTGAGAGACTTTTTTTGCGAGGCTGAAAACCACGTCGCTGATTGATGTTACTTTCAAGTCAATGGATTACAAGAGCACACATTATTACAGCACGGATGAGCGATGCAAAATGCATTCCTGCAACAGCACACACAGCATCTGCAAAACAAGAATTACATTCCGATTCTCCAATAACTGACTCAGAAATGAGTTTTCTCTTTTATTCCATTCTGTGTCACGATTGAGTTCTTTAAGAGTCAATTTGTGTTTGGCAGAGTGTGGAACCAAGCCTGGCTGAAGGGCGCCTGAACGGAACGCAACTATCTATTTTCCCCGACGTTTCTCAACGTCGGGTCCTGGGGACCACCAGGGGTCCAAATGGACCCTTAAAGGGATAGTTCACCCCCAAAATGACTCTTTTTCTATCGATGACCGGCAGTGGTTTTGGTAGGAGACACAAAGAGTCTCCTTTGTGTCTCCTACCGGAACCGCTGCCTACCGGTCCGCTGGTCATCAAATGATTGGCTTAGGAATGTGACAAAAACTAAAAGATATCAATGAATTCAAGTTTCCATAGGGTGACTAATCGATAGAAAAACATATTTTTGGGGGGCGAACTATCCCTTTAACGGGTCTCTAACTCTGACATTGTACAAAGTGGAACCAAATGGACCCTTGCGGTGTCTCCTAACACTTACAGCGTACGATTGGAACCTTACGGATTCATTTGGCTACATTCATTTGGTTTATATCATATATATATATATATATATCAAACCTCGGGGTCCATGAAATGGAAAATAATTGATGCTTTAAATCATTTAAAACAACCCACTACCCTACCCACTTTGAGAAACCATCATCTAATACAGACATAGAATAATATAGAAATAGACAATCTAATCCACTGTATGCATTATGTGACACAGCAACGCACATACTGTACATGCTGTATTTTCTCAACTGAAAACAACAAGCAGAACTGCCCTGGCTACGTATTTTTTCTCCCAAAAACTAACATAGCACTGTGCATGCTCACGGACATACATTAACGTTTATTAACTCTTTGACGAGATTTCTTGTCATATTTTGCTATGGCTTTTCAGTAGTTTTACACTAGATGGCACTGTTCGCTAACACTAACACATGAGTCACCATTTGACTCCCAGTGAAGCAATGAAGCAGCAAATCACGTGATCGCAAAAAAAACAGCCACAAAACAGCCACAATATTCTATGATTTTAGTGAAAACACTTGGAAATCGCTGGCAGTGGCTTAGCAAACAATGCTTTATTTCTGGCAGTCAGAGAGTTAACACGTTAACTTTAGACTAATCTCTCAAGAACAGATTCAGAGCTGCGCTTGAATCTGTCGGGAGCCCCGTTGAGAACCTATGCACATTGGCTGGGTGGGCGTGCCTTCAGATCAGGAAGCAGGCCGCGCTTTACCCAATCAAATGTAGTGGCCGGGATTTACATCTGTGCGCTCGCTTCCCACTGGAAACAAACCGAAACTCATTTAACAATAGCGTCCTCGAAGCCGACAAAACCACGGAAAGTTAGTAACATTTTAACTTGCTCTTTCATCATAGAAACAAGTGGGCTTATAACCAAAACGATCCATGTTCTTTGGGAGAAATGGTGTTAGTGGTCCGTGGAGAAATATTGTTAGTGGGAATGAAAACATAGGCGCACCACCGGAAGTGGAGGGCTGAGGGCAGACCAAAACCCCGTTTTCTAGTCAGCATAGGTCTACTTAATCACCAAAGAGTCAAATCAAAGGTGAAAAAAAACCGCAGAGGGCACTGTTTTTCCTTTCTTTTGACGATGGTTTCCCAGATTGACTTCAGACACACGCACGTTCATTAATCACAATCCGAGGCAAAAGTTTCAAATAGGTGTTACATTGATTTGAAGCCATAAGGCCCTGCCCTGCATCTAACGGAGGAAAGTTGAGGCAGAACTTCAAAGTATTTAGAAGCGTACACACACACACTCTGCTGAGCGGGCATGATCAATCAATCAATACTCGATCAATGAGGAAGAAGAGAAAGGCTAAGCTCCACGAATCAAAAGAGCTCTCTGTGTGTGTGTGTGTGTGTGTGTGTGTGTGTGTGTGTGTGTGTGTGTGTGTGTGTGTGTGTGTGTGTGTGTGTGTGTGTGTGTGTGTGTGTGTGTGTGTGTGTGTGTGTGTGTGGTGTACGTGTGTGCGTCTCACCTGCTGTAGTTGGTCTCTCACCTTCGGCTTCTGAGAAGAGAAGAGATACATGATATTAGTTCACTATATCAACATCAAACACCTGTGTCCTCAACAGGAAACACCTAGAGTATAGACCATATTCACACGGCGGCCATATTGGCATTTTGCATTGAAAAAACGGGGTGGCAACGGGGTGGCATTTAATTAACTTAATAGCAAAATGGCCGCCGTGTGAATATGGTCTATTCAGGAGTTAGTCACATTGCCTGTGTCCGTTCCCTATCGCTTACTACAGTCACACATCTAAAAACACTCTCCTAGCTCCGAACGGAGGTGACAGAACAAAGTGGCCGAGGGTTTGACATGCATAGAATAGGAAATGCAAATATCCATTAAAGGGATATTTCCCTTTCAAACATGTTTGGAGTCATTTTAACATGCACCCCAGACAGTTTTTAAGTTGCTTGATGCATTATTTAGATACCGTATTTGATGTTCATTTGATCAGGTACATTCTCTTCCTAAACGTTGTAACTTTAAATATATTTTTTTAACCATGTTAAATTCATTGAAAACACACGTCCCTTTTTCAGGTGTCCTTCTTATATGTGATTTCATTTTTTTATTTAGTATGTTCTAAATCTTTTTTTCGTCTTTAAAAAAGATATGACCGTTGGCTCTTCTGCACTCGGTCTGCTCTTTTGTACCCCTACACCAATTCACCAAAAATAGCTGATCTACAAGCTTGTTGTGATTTTGTAGATGTGCTATAATGTTCTCCCCAAAATAGGGATGCTAGGGTTCAAGTTGTAAAAAATGAATTAAACAAAATCCCATCACATAAAGATTTGTCGCCACCCCCTGTAGTAACTCAGAGGACCCCCTGTTGAAGACCCATGCTTTAAAACCAAACATCCAGTGACTGGAGCTGAACCGAAGTGTTTTGACAAACTCTCTACACACACACACACACACACACACACACACACACACACACACACACACACACACACACACACACACACACACACACACACACACACACACACACACACACACACACACACACACACAGTGGAGCAGATGGTTCACACTCAGAGGGCGTTTGGTCGTAAATCTCCCGCTGAGCAGCCAGAGAGCAGCGAGGGAGAGACCAATGACTTAGATGTTTGTTCTGAGAGATATCGCCACTGTATGCCCAAAACTGTTACTTTTCAGGAAATGAAAAAATTATAACAATAATAATGAAGAAACTGTGTTCCAATTGAACCAATGCAGTTAGTCACAAGCTCTTGTTAATGCTTTTCATTGGTTGAATATTCATAAAACCTGCACAGACACAAAGGGATATTTCACTTTCTGTTTTGTAACTTCAAACTCCATTTGAACCATGATAGATTCATCAAAAACACCCGTCCTTGGTTATGGTGACTCACCCTGCCCTCCTAATGCGTGAGGGGGCCGTGTTTTTCCGATTACTTTTTTCATTTATTTTATTTAAATTTTTTATTGTATTTTATTTTTTTCATTTTCCCCAAAAAATATTTAAAATAAATGAAAAAAGTAATTGAAAAAACACGGCCCCCTCACGCATTAGGAGGGCAGGGTGCACCAGGGTGAGTCACCAGAACCAAGGACGGGTGTTTTTGATTAATTGATCTAACATGGTTAAAATGGAGTTTGAAGTTACAATGGGTTTGTATAGGAAGGGGGCGTGTCTGATAAAATGAATATCAAATATCTAAATAATTAATCAAGCAACTTAAAAACTGTCTGGGGGGTTCACAAAGGCCTGAGTAGATGATAAAATGACCAAAAGTTTTTTTGAAAGTGAAATATCTCTTTAACCACTTAATCACATTGTGATGTTTTGTGAGCTTGTGGATCGGCTATTATAGCCAGTGGTGTAAAGTAACTAAGTACATTTACTAAGTAAGTAACTAAGTACTGTACTTAAGTACAGTTTTGAGGTACTTTTACTTTACCGGAGTAGTTCCAATTGTCTATACTTTTACTTCTACTCCACTACATCTCAGAGGCAAATATTGTACTTTTACTGCACTACAATTATTTGAAAACTTTAGTTATTATAGCATAGCTCCGTAAGGTACTTACTATGGGATATCATCGCCCCCTGGCGATCATACAGAGCACACACAGACTCCCGAATTCAATTTCCTATTGGAGTAGGGTCGTGTGACGCAAAACACCGGCCGGTGGTGGTATAAATACCACTGCGTCATATGAGCTCGTTCTCTTCTTCCACTCTGCTTACGCAACTGCGCACGAGCCGAACTAGCACGGAGAAAACTTGTCGAATTCCAACACAACCCAAAGCGAGGGCATAGGCGTTCCACTCTACGGGTGTTTCGTAAATCAGTTTTCAGCTCTCAACTCTCCGAGTTCCTTCGAATTATTTACTCTTATTATTACTTTCTTTCCTATCCTCTCCGTTTTCTCGCCACGAGGCGAAAGCTAAGCTACGCTAAGTCTTAAACAAGCAGCTAGGCTAGCTACCTAGCCTCCTTTGTTGTTTGTTTGCCTCGTGCTCGACGGAGAAAGGAAAGATTAGAGGCGCCTCGTCCATGCGCCATGCGAGGATGTGAATACCTCGTAGCTGCGGACGATGACCACCGCCTCTGCCTGTCCTGCTTGGGGACTAACCACGCCTGGCTCGCCCGTAACCGAGACGACGAACTCGGGTGCGACCCCTGCAGGAGCTTCTCTGAGGCCCAGTTGGAGCGACGCCTGGCCAGGGCCGCCTCGCTAGCTGCCTCAGGTAACGGCTGTGTTAGCCCCGAGGCGCCGCCCGCCAAAGCACCAAGGGCGCCGGCGGCTAGCACTAGCCTGGGGGCCATGGGCCCTCCTCTCTACTCGGCCCCACGTTCCAGTGGAGCCATCAGCAAGGTCCGGGATGAGGAGGCCTTAAGGACCACCTCCTCAACCCCGGACCCAGACGCCGCTGCCGAGGCCGTCGGGCCGTCTCAAGACAGCGACTTCCTCATCTTCTCCCCCACCACCTCCATCGCCGCCTGGGGAGACACTGCCAACCCGGACTTCGGCAGTGACTTCGGCAGTGACTTCGACGGCGCCGAGGAGGACGACGAAGGCCTCGTCGCGGTGGCGGACGAGGATGGGGACGTAGGCCTCACATCCTACCAGCAGTCACAGGAGGTGACGATGATCAGCCCGGTTCCTCCTGTGCCTGCACGAGAGACGGCGGTGACCCCGGAGATTCCTGGCCAGGCGAGGATATCCGAGGAGGCCGTCTCCGTCGTGCTCAAACGGGCGATCGCCTCGCCAGATGCGGCCTGGCGCAGCCCATGGAGCCAACGAAGCTGTCCGTCGGGGTCCCCATACCGGGCTTCCAAGGTTTGACCCCCCGCCCCCCTTGAGCAATCGAGTCCAAGTTGCTTCCAGAAGCCTGCGGCGTCAGGGACGCGGTGCAGTTCTCCTGGGCGGTCAGGAAAGAGCCGGAGAGACTGGGGTTTGTCTCCGACATCCTGACTGGGGCCGACCTGGGGGTCTCAGACACAGCGGTGGATGTGCACTCCGCTTCACTCGACGATGCAGTGGAGCTCGCGAGGATAGTCCAGCTCGCGATTCTCTGTTCCTGCAACGCGCTGATGTGGACGGGCCGAGCCATGGCTCTCACGGCGGACCTGGAGAGACTCCAGTGGCTCGACCTAGCCGCTGGGTGCAAGGCCATACTGACTACGGGTCTCCGTGGCCTACCACTCAAAGCCGGCAACCTGTTTAACACCGCAGCCGACCTGATCACCAGGACCAAGGCAGCGGAGAAACAGCTCGAGGAGACAGCCGCAGGCCTCCTCTCACTACCCACCGTCCCCACTGTGGCCAGGCCGGGTGGCAAGCGCGCCTCTGGACGCAAGCGTGGCGCGTCCAAGGCATCCAGCTCCTGGGAGCGTCCTCAAGGCTTTTTCGGCGCTCAGGATGTCAGGCGCAAGGATGAGAAACACGCTCCACCTCCTACACCTTCGCCTAGACCACAACGCAAGGACAGCGGGCCTAGTCGCAGGGGGAGGCAGCCGAAGTGACACTCATCGCCCGACTATCGGGCCCCCAGCTGATTACCCCGTCACAGCCTCTTGGCCGGCATCTTGCGGGGTCAGCTTCCCACTTGGGAAAAAGAACTGGCGCTTTCCATGCCCAACCGGACGGAGTCGAGGACCAGTCCACCGGTGCAAAGAGACTAAGAAAGACGATAAAGACAATGAATACGGTTCAAAGTCATGTGTGCCTATTTCGTTCTCAAGTGATGAGTGTACAAAATGTGCTTCCTGTGTGTGGAATAAATCTATTGCCAAAATCGCAAATGCCCATTTTTTCCCATGTCATGCAAAGTCAAGACAGCATATTTCCCGGAGGGAAACACTGTCCTCTGCAATCATTCATGAGCCCTCAGTGTTCTCCATGTCCCCTAACCAGTCAGGACGACATCCCAAACACTGTAGGGACAAATACTGTGCATGCTGTAAACATGATGAGTCAATCGCAGGTAGAGAAACCTTTGCTAATGAATCAAATGTCTCAAATGCTTTGTGTAAAAAGGGGGTTCTCTGTGGACAAAACTTTAATTCCATCTGCATCTCTGCAGTACCTTTTTCCGTCCGGCAGAGGGCGGCAAAACGCCTCTGGGGCTCGGAAAGGGCACAACATGGCCGCCTCTCTCAGCCGCCCCAAAATGGCGGCAGAGAGGCGGAAGTTTACGTCACAGAGAACCCCGGTGTTACACCAGCGAAGCTCCCCAAGGGGAACACTAGTTTCGCTCCGGGTAAAAACACCGCACGACAGGTCCGTTCCCCTCGACCTCACCAACATGGCGGGCGAGGTGCAACGGAACTCACATCAACAAACCCCGGTGTTACTCCATCAGCACTCCCCGAGGGGAGTTGCGGTCCGGGCAGACACAACAACGAGGGTTGGTTCCGAGGTTACGTCACGCAGAGCGACAGCGTCTCACGTTCCCATGGGCCATCCCATGGGCCATTAGCCCAGATAGCGCTAGCAAGCAATGCTACAGGGCGGATGTCGACGGTGTGTGGGATTCCCCGTCTACGTCACGGGCTCCCCCGCTGTCGAACGGTCAGAACCCGTCGGGGCAGATGACGTCAACAGCTCCCACCTTCCCCTTGAATCCCCTCGCTCAATGTTTTTCCAAATGGAAAGCGTGCGCACCGAATCCTTGGTACTATGTACCGTACTAAAAGGATACAGGTTGCAATTCATGAGCAAACCTCCACTAACAACCAATGTAGTGTTCTCCCGTGCGTCAGGCCAAGCGGCCATAACACTGAGGGAAGAGGTTCTGGCTCTCCTGAGCAAGGGCGCAATCAGGGAATTATCTCCGGATCAGAACCGAATGGGTTTTTATTCGGAGTACTTCCTGGTGAAAAAGAAGGGGGGGGGGGCGTAAGACCTATTCTGAACCTCAAGGGTTTGAAGGTTTCTAAAAGTTTTCAACTTTCGTATGCTCACAACGGCGACGTTGTTGAAAACAATACGACAAGGAGATTGGTGGACGAGTATAGACCTCAAGGATGCCTATTTTCACGTCCCAATCTACCCGCCGCACCGCAAGTTCCTGCGCTTTGGCTACGAAGGGAAGGTGTACGAATACACGGTGCTCCCTTTTGGCATGTCACTGACCCCCCGGGTGTTCGTGAAATGCACAGAGGCGGCGATAGCTCCGCTGCGTCAGCACGGTCTGCGTCTGGCGACGTACATAGACGATTGGCTGCTGGCAGCGGAGTCGAGGGAACAGGTAGCGCGGCACACAGAGATGGCCATTGCGCACCTGCAGTCCCTAGGGTTCACAATCAACGTTCAGAAGAGCGTTTTGATTCCATCCCAACAAGCCACCTTCGTGGGGATATCCTTGGATTCCACCATAATGGTGGCGCGCCTGTCCCAAGACAGGATAGCGAGCTTCTTGGCATGTGTGCGCTCCATGAGCCTGGGGCGCAGGGTCACGTACAGAACATGCATGCAAGCCGCGGCGGGTCTCATGGCTTCGGCCATTCATCTGATCCAGCTGGGCAGATTCTGCATGAGACCTTTCCAGAGATGTATGCGGTCTCTGAGGATACCGCATTCCTTGGGCTCTCGGAAGGTGGTAGTGTCACCACGCTGTGTAATGTCACTCCAACAGTGGACACAGGCGACTTTCTTGTCCAAAGGGGTCAAGATAGGCGCTGTAGTGTCCTGGACGCCAGCCTCTCCGGTTGGGGGGCTGTCTACGAAGGCTACTCAGCCCAGGGGTTGTGGGACTCCTCCGAGAGGAGAGCCCACATCAACTACCTGGAGTTGCTGGGGGCTTCCTCGCTCTCAAACATTTCGAGAGCCACATCGTGGGGTGCAATGTCCTGGTCAGAACGGACAATACCACAACGATGTGTTATGTCAACAAACAAGGGGGTTCCCTTGTGTTGGACAGGCTAGCACGCGAGCTGACGCTCTGGAGCGTACAACGCTTGGCACGGCTGCGCGCCGTCCACCTGCCGGGCCACCTGAACAGCGGGGCGGACCTGCTGTCCAGAGGGGGGCTCCGGTACGAGGATTGGTCGCTGTGCCAGAGAGCCGTGGATCTGATCTGGGCCCGGTTCGGCCGGGCCCAGGTCGATCTGTTTCGGTTCTGCTGGTAGCACCAGCATGGGGCACGTGGAGGTCGGAGATCTCTCCCCTCCTCTACGACGAGCCGTGGCCTCTCGCCCTGTTCAGAGACCTTCTGAGACAAGGCGGAGACGAGATTTACCACGAGCACCCCCAGACTCTGGATCTGTGGGTTTACCCCGTGAGAGGTCGAGTCTAGCCTCGCAAGGCCTGCCCCCTGCAGTGGTAGCCACTATACAGGGGGCTAGGGCGGATTCTACCAGACGTCAATACGACGTTAGGTGGAATATGTTTGAGACATGGTGCCTGGAGCAATCACCTCCGGTGGTGGCTTTTCAGGCCCCTGTGAGAAGCGTTCTGGTCTACCTGCAGGACAGGTTGGACCAGGGTTTGGCTTTCTCTACCATCAAGGTGTACCTGGCAGCCATCTCCGCTTGCCACGGTAGATTTGATGGCCAGTCGGTGGGCGCGCACTGGCTGGTGCGACGGTTTATGACCGCCGCCAGGCGTGCTAGGCCAGTGAACAGACCTTTGTTTCCTAACTGGGACCTGACTGTGGTGCTGGACGCACTGTGTCGGCCCCCCTTTGAGCCTCTTGAAATGTTGGATCTGAAGATCGTGAGTTTCAAAACGGTGCTCCTGGTGGCCCTTTGTACGGCAAAACGCGTTGGTGACATGCAAGCGCTCTCTGTGAGCGAGGAATGCATGTGGTTTTCAGACGACGGCAAGAGGGTTTTGTTGAAACCCAACTTGGCGTTTGTGTCTAAAACCGGCGCGGTTGCCAGGGCCCCGGTGGAACTGGGGGCTTTCCATCCTCCGCCGTTCACTTCGGCAGAGGATGAACGATTGCACTGTCTCTGTCCAGTAAGGGCCTTAAGGCTCTACTGTCAGAGGACGGCGGTCGGCCGTGAGTCGTCTCAGCTTTTCGTCTCCTTTGGCTGGGGTCAGAGGAAGGCGGTGGCTAGACCGACTCTGTCCAGATGGATCGTGGAGGCGATTCGGTTGGCATATGTGAGTAGCGGGGCCGCTGTCCCGTTGGGACTGCGGGCCCACTCTACTCGGGGTGTTGCTGCATCTTGGGCCCTCTACAAAGGGGTGTTGATGCAGGAAATATGCTCTGCAGCTAACTGGTCGTCTCCCTTGACCTTTGCATCTTTCTACAGCCTGGACGTGGCGGCATCCGAGATGGCGCGCACGGTCTTGGGTGTAGCGGCTGGCTCAAGTTAGGTGGACACAGGCATGCCGGGCGGCATGTGGTTCCTTCCTACTGGTGAGCAACAGCTGTTTTCAGGGCAGGGAATGCGGGGCATGCCTGGGGGCATGTTCTCTTTCCCTGCCTGGCTGGCCTTTCCGGCCTTCAAGGTTAGGTAACATAAACATGCCTGGTGGCATGTGGTTTCCTACTACTTGTGGGCAGCAGCCGGTGCAGGGGGAATGCGAGCCATGCAGGCATGTTTCTCTTTCCCTGCCGGGCTGACATTCCAAGCCCTCTCTAGACCTGCTAGGCATGGCCTGGGAGGAGGAGACCTTGGTTTCTCTGTCACGGGCCGGTCAAACCGGGGGTCTGGTCGGGCTGGTGACTAGGGACAGGACTTATGTCTGTCAAGGTCTTGCCATAAATCGTTTCACTTCCTGACCCGAAGGGTCAGGGTTGCCTGGGGGCCATGGTCTTGCCGGGGGCGGGACCTGTGGCCTTGGGCAAGTGTTTGGGTAGGGTTGGTGAGCATGGGCTCCCCGGGGGACGTTTATGTGTCCCATAGTAAGTACCTTACGGAGCTATGCTATAATAACCCTAGGTTACGTATGTAACCCAGGTTTTATTAGTAGCGTAAGTAAGGTACTTATGTTCTTTACCCCCTCTGTGCGCAGTGTGGCGTGCAGAGTGGAAGGTTTCAGAGAACAAGCTCATATGACGCAGTGGTATTTATACCACCACCGGTCGCCGGTGTTTTGCGTCACACGACCCTACTCCAATAGGAAATTGAATTTGGGAGTCTGTGTGTGCTCTGTATGATCGCCAGGGGGCGATGATATCCCATAGTAAGTACCTTACTTACACTACTAATAAAACCTGGGTTACATACGTAACCTAGGGTTACTAGTTACTTGGCAGATATAAATTATTACATTATAAAACATACATTAACCACTTTAGCCCTATTTTATACATAGGCTATTTGAAAATAGCCGATCTACAAGCTCCCAACGCGTCGCATCGTCGCATGTCCAGCCACACGGCTTTGATGAGTAAAGGGCTTTTATTACATTTGGGCTAGAGACATTAAAATACACCAAGTACAAATACTTTTGTACTTTTACTCAAGTACACTTTGAATTCCGGACTTTTTCTTGTAACAGAGTACTTCTACATTGCAGTATTGATACTTTTACTTAAGTAAAACATCTGAGTACTATTTCCACCACTGATTATAGCAACTTTTGTATGATGGCGTAGGGCATTAACCCCCCTCCGCCAGGAAAAACAAGAAAGAGTTGAAAGATGGAGAAAGTTTTCTGCCCGACAGCAACGATATGGAGAAATAAACGGCCAAACCACAAACCGCACCCAGAGCTTTGCTTTGAAGGGGAAGCAGCGCCTCAGAACTGATAACATAAAGTCAAATGTGAAGAGCTCGCACAAAGCATCTCTTGCATCGCAATGGCGGACAAAGTACTCAGAACTGGATCAAAGTATAGAGATACTCCTGGTCAAATATTACTCAACTACAAGAGAAAGATATTTCCAAAAGGCATCAAACATTCAGGTCCAGCCACTCAGGCTTTGATGAGTAAAGGGCAGTGGTGCAAGTAAATAAGTACATTTACTCAAGTGCTGTACTTGAGTACAGTTTTGAGGTACTTCTACTTTACTGGAGTTGTTCCAATTTTCAATACTTTTACTTTTACTCCACTACACCTCAGAGGCAAATATTGTACTTTTACTGCACTACAATGAATCGAACACTTTAGTTACTAGTTAGGCCTACTTTGCAGATATAAATTACACACATAATGTTATTATAAAACACACATTAACCACTTTATTTTACACTTTATTTTATACCTAGGCTATTTGAAAATAGCCGATCTGCTATTTTCAAACATGTTAGTACTTTTACTTTTGGTACTTTAAGTACATTTTGATACCAATACTTGTGTACTTTATTAATTCCGGACTTCTGCTTGTAACAGAGTACTTCTACATTGCAGTATTGATACTTTCACTTAAGTAAAACATTTCAGTACTTTTTCCACCACTGTCCAAAAGGCATCAAACATTCATGTCCAGCCACACGGCTTTGATGAGTAAAGGGCTTTTATTACATTTGGGCAAGAGACATTAAAATACACCAAACGCGCCTTCAGGGTGTAATGAAACAAAGGGACACAGCGTGTCTCTCTTCTACAAGGGGAAGTTGCTCTGTCAAATACTCTACTTTGTGCTAATATTTCCCAGCAAATTTCAAAACAATAGCAGTAATGTGACACGTTATTTCCACTATTATTTGAAGTAGGGCTCAAGTGCTTAATTCACAATGTACTCTTTCACTTCCTAGAATGGAGTGGAGTCAAAATGACAATATTTGTCTTTGAAACGTACTGGAGTGAAACTCCTTCCCCGCTATACCAGCAGTTATCAGTCACTGGAGTAGTGTGGTGGTGTTTGCCTGCAGAAACACACTGCCATCTCGCTGTATTTTGGTGTTTTCACCGTTTGTTTTGCAGTGGTGTAAAGAAACTAAGTATATTTACTCAAGTACTGTACTTAAGTAAAATGTTGAGGTACTTTGACTTTACTGGAGTATTTCCAATTGTCTGTACTTTTACTTCTAGTTCTACTCCACTACATCTCGGAGGCAAATATTGTACTTTTACTCCACTACACTTATTTGAAAACTTTAGTTACTAGTTACTTTGCAGATATCAATTATTACATTATAAAACATACATTAACCACTTTAGCCCCATTTTATGCCTAGGCTATTTGAAAATAGAGCTTGTAGATCGGCTATTTTCAAACATTTTAATACTTACAAACATTTGAATACTTTTTTTTTTTTTGCATTTTTGTTCTTAGTTTTTAACCTTTTTAACTAGTTTTTCCCTAATAAAGTTGTTCTTATTTTGTTTCCGTTTCCTGTAAAGTGACTGAGTATCTAGCAAAGCACTATATATTTGAATATTATGGGTAAAAAAAACAATTATTATGAAAACGCAGGGCAAAGTTACATACCATGCCTTTAACTATGAGAGCGTACAAATGGAACCCGTCAGGACCGCCTCGTTGTCCCCGAACCGCACATTGAGAACCGAGTGATGTAAATTTAATGACTGCTTTGGAGATTGAAAGAACCACAGCAACACCAAACACGCGTCTGAAGTGGCTTTCCATTCTAACTCAACTCATTTGAAGTGCCTTTGAAAAGCTAAGGACAAAACGGTGAATTATAGTAAAATATAATCAAGCCGTATTGCTCTTATATTGCCCAGTTGTCGAATGAAGTTTGCTCAAGAGATGTGGCCTCCTCCAGAGCTCTCACCACCGTTTTACCAGCTGTCATGAAACAGTCGTTTGGCAGACGACTGATGACTTTCATCTGAAGACACTTTTATGGGAAAACCGTCTCGTTTTTTACTGACCTAAAACCAGCTGTGTTCTACTGTGCGCTCCAGGCAGCACTATATGACTACTGGGAGAAGTACTCCAAAGTCCTTTAAAGGCATAGTATAGGCTATCTCTGCTGTCCGGCAGAAACCAGCTAAATCCAAATTTTTCATTAAAAAAAAAAAAAAAAAAAAAAAAGTTAGGAGGATTTGTTCATCATTGATAAGAACAGCTGAATGGACCTCCAAGCTCACAATGAGGTTGGAGGTCAAAAGGGGGTGGAGCCTGGAGTCAGCTAAACCAGCTAACTCCACCCCCCTTTGGTGGTTTAGCAGAAAGTTTGAGGATCCAATGGAGTTAGCTGGTTTTGCCAGAAGCGCTTTTTAATACTTTGCATTCGTTCAATATTTGTTTTACCACACAGACGTAAAGGGTTTTCAATAGCACTGATTTATGGGGGAAAAAATGCAAAAGTCAGAATGTAGTTTGCTGGTTTCTGCCTGACAGGCTAGAGGTTTTAAAACCTTTTCATATCAAGGTCCATTATGTATTCGGCATTTGAGCCACGGAACGACCGTTTGATGAGATTTAGACTGCATAAAATGCAGATGTTTAACAATAATTTAACTCTTGAGAGTGTAACATTTTATGCCCCCAAGAGTTAAAGATCTATAAGGGTCCATTTGGTTTCATGTTATGCTCTCAAGAGTTAAAGATCTATATGGGTCCATTTGTCTCCGCCCCCTCAGCCAAAAGTACACCCTGCGTATGTCACTGATCACATGACCTCAATCAATTATCCAGTTCTAGGCCACATAGAAGGGGCGGGGGGACTTTTTTCTTATTTCAGCTTTAAGGTGTATTAAAGACATAGTTCAATGTTGAAAATGAGTGGTATGCTCCTTTAATTAACGAAAATAACGAGATAGGAGGTTTCTGCCAGATATTATGTTTGCTCTCCCTCTCTTTTCCCCTTTCCTTTCCTGGAAAACAAGGCAATGATGGAGCTTACGCAAAAAAACAAATTTCACCCACTGATTTACACCTGTAAGGCTGGTATGATGTGACAAATACAACTGATTCTGTATCTATTTTTTGGTCAGTCCAAGCGGTCACAGATTCACTCAGTATGTCGCTTTGAGTAAATGTACTTAGTTCCTCTCCACCGGTGCACTCAGCACGGGGTCACGGCTAGAGATCGAGACTCATCAATCTGTGAAAGCGGGACGTTTCCACAAAGATTACGTCAATCAGATTACTTCACATAGTTCCTCCTGTATCTTCTTGGAGGTGCTGTTCTATACTCCTCTGCGCCGTGATAAGCACACGGTGGAAAGTAACCATGTACATCTACTCCAATACTGTACCTAGGTACAGTTTTGAGGTACTTTTACTTTACTGGAGTATTTCCATTTTGCCAATACTTCTACTGCACTACATCACCGGGGCAAATATTGTACCTTTTTACTCCACGGCAATTATTTGACAGGTTTAGTTACTAGTTAGTTTGTAGATTTATAATGCATTACACCACTTATTATGGCCTATTTTATATGTCGGCTATTCAAAAATAGACGATCTACAAGCTCGCAACGCAACAGCATGGGACGGGCGTGTTGTGAGCTTGCAAATCAATACATGTTTTAAATAGTTTGACAAATGTAGATTTTTTTTTTTACTGTAAGCACATGTTGATATACTATACAATACTTTTGTAAAAAAGTAAAATTATGAATACAGGCCTTTTTTACAAAGTAGGCTAGCCTATATTTATTACACTATAATGTTGATACTTTTACAGTATCCCATTCAATCCGGGAACGCATCTGTGTCATTTTAGATTTTGTAGCTATAACCATTATCTTATACTTTGCCTATTCAAAAAATAGCAGATCTACGCTATGAGCTTGTAGATCTGCAATTATTTTTTTTAATCTTGACAATTTGTGCAAATCTATATATTTATAAATACAATATGTATTATATTTTTTTAAAGGGAACATTTTTGACTCAAAATCTTTGCTTCTGGGGGGTCCCTGGAACAAAATGTTTTGAGATGAGGGTCCGCGGCAAAATACATACAATTGTGGTGGTCCTTAGCATGAAGAAGTTTGAGAACCACTGATATTATAGCAACATACGTTTTTTTCAGAAAACTGTTAGGATTTAGAAGACATTTTGTAGATATGCGTTCCCGGTCTTAAAGGGTTAAAGTCCAAAATGGGAACTACTTCTCCACCACTGGTCGTGATAAGGCTCTGTGTCCCGGGGCAGATTGGTTTAATCGGACGGAAGGACGGACGGACGGATGGCCGGGGGGATATGGAGGGGGATATGGAGGGGGGTTACTGGGGGGGGGATAAACCGTCCCTAATCTAAATGGGAGCCAGCAGGTGTGTGGGACAGCGGGCTGATTTCACCTCAAGGTGTTCAGGAGAGATAGTGCCTGGCATGTCCACATCCCTGCTGTCAGGCTCAAAGCCTCGTATGTCCCCCAAACCCTGACTTTTATTTCAGTGAAATGGGAGGGGAGAGAAAAAGAACATGTGTTCAGAATGGATCCATACACCAATATAGTTATTATTATTTAGCCACAAGCTCTTGATAAGACTTTTCATTGGTTTAATATTTATAAAACCCCACTGAAACACTTATCAAACACTTTCACGTATTGTTTTTTCATTTCATTTTTATTGCGGAAAAAGCCAATCAACGAGCTCATAGATCGTCTTTTTCCGCTAGTGTTCTGGAACATACTTTTGCGACAAAGTAAGGCATTCATTTCGAAAAAAAAGAGAAAAAACGTAAAAAGATAAAACATGGAAATAAAAGGTTTCCGCAAGATGTGTACGTTGGCTATTCAAAAACAGCACACACACACACACACACACGCACACACGCACACACGCACACACGCACACACACACACACGCACAAACGCACACACACACACGCACATCAGTATGCACATCCGTGCGTATCTACTTGCACCTGTATCGCTGTGCTGCTATGACACCTGCATTTCCACAGGCATCAATGAATGTCCATCTATCTATATCTACTGTGCACACATGCACATATATGAATATATTATATATTCAGACACACACACACACACACACACACACACACACACACACACACACACACACACACACACACACACACACACACACACACACACACACACACACACACACACACACACACACACACACACACACACACACACAGACAGACAGACAGACGCAATAACAGAGTGGAACGCAGATGGCCCACAGCAGATGATAAGCGTAACTTGGGTGGGTTTGGGGGGGCGTATATGGCTGTCACCGGGCACCAGGCTAACACAGTGTCGTACCCCCCCAGGGTGACCAAGCTTGAAGTGCACCCCCCCCCCCCTCCTCCTTCCACTTTACATGTAAACAAGACGAAAAGGGTATATCGTCGGGTGGGAACCTCATATGTCCAAAACTGTGACTTTTCAGGATTCAAATGCACAAATTCAAAAGCACCAAAAGCAGCAGATCTACAAGCTCGAAACGTGGCGCGAAGCTTGTAGATCTGCTGCTTTTGATGCTTTTGTGTGACGCTGTAGTATGATCAAGTAGGTGTTAATGTATGACAAAAAAACACAAAAAGTTTACATATGTAGATAAGAGGTTTCTGCCCGACGGCAACGGTATAACAAACTAATAGCTAAAGCACAGTTCACCATACATAGTCAGTGTCGGTGGAAACCATGTAGGTCCAAAACCGTTCCTTTTGTATTATTTAAAAAACACGATTTAAAATAGTGAAAATAGCCGATCCAGCTCACTGAGCTTGTAGATCGGCTATTTTTTCACTACTTTTGTGTGACACTCTCGTTTGATGAATTAGGGCATTTATTTGACGAAAAAAAACTAAAAAGTTGAACTACGGAGATAAGAGGTTTCTGCCCGTCATGCGACGTTATGACTTTAATGTCGTACATCGTGCTTTGCTGACTAATAAAGTATTCAATCACTCAAAGCCATAGATAGACATGGGCCTAACACATACCACACTGGCCCCTTTACACTGATGCTCACATCAGAATGCAACTCGCATCCCCATGCAACGTGTCATGAAATATCATTATTCCTATCATAAATGGACTGTCTGGGGACTACATGCAAAACCATTACACAAGGTATCTAAAAAAAGTAATTGCAAACGTTCTCTCTCTCTCTCACTCTCTCTCTCTATCGTATAGCATACTATGCCATTCAGCAGAGGGTCAGGAAAAAGAGAAACATATCCAATGAACGGCATTTCTGTGGGCGAAAACGATTGATGCCAGAGGTCAGGGGAGAACGGCCAGACGTGGTTTGAGCTGACAGAAAGGCAACGGTAACTGAAGTCACCACTCGTTTCAACCAAGTTATGCAGAGGAGAGCATGTCTGAACGTACAACAACGTCAAACCTTGAGGCAGGTGGGCTACGGCGGCATAAGACCACACCAGGTTACTCACCCCTGGCCCAGAAAACCCAGGCTGATAGAAGATAGGAAGAAAAAAGAACATTGCCTGGTCTGATACATTTTCTGTGAACCTTATAGAGATGGCTGTGCATTTAAATCCCTGTAGATCAGCCGTTTATGAAATACAGACCAGCTAGCCTCCACCTGGAGGATGTAGCTGCCTTTGTCCTACCCCTCCCGCCCAACCCCCAGCCTCCACGGTGGTGGGCAGATACGTTACCACTGCGCCACCTAGACCAGCTAGTTTGGCACCAACAACCATGCCACGTTTAAGGTCACTTAAATCAGTGATTCTCAAAGTGGGGTCCGGGGACCCCCAGGGGTCCTAGAGGGGGTCCCCAGCAAAATGTGTTAATACAGCATCACAATCGTTTTAACCTATCATCCTATAATTCTACAGAGCTCTGTGCGTGTGTCCCCAAAAACTCTTCTGCCCGGTTCTCCTCAGTGATTGGAGCAATTGATCTGCATTTGCATACAGCCATCGACCATTACCATGTGCGAAGCGAAAAAGCCCATTTTTTGCTTTCCCCAAATGTCAGCTGTTTATTAGCGCTTTTGTGTTCGCTGGCTCCCGGGTTGCCAAATCATGTGCATGAAACAAGCGCCGGTGTTGCCACATCCGTGAAACAAGCGGACCATGACGCACTTTGGGTGCTCATATCCCCCGAAGGGTATGGTCTAGATATGGTCTACATATCAATTTGGGTGTCTTTGACACGAAAAGGTTTGAGAACCACTGACTTAAACAAGCCCCCAGAGCCACGGTAGAACAGTGAAGCCGCCCGGTGGTCAAAACTTGGATTGCAATACTTCTGCATTTAAAACGCCACTGCGCATGCTTTTACCGTTTGAAACCCTAGTGCGCCTGCTCGTTGCTCAGGACTTGCACATTTAGGCACCCAAATTAGGCGCCCAAATGCGGAAGTAGAGCGTTCTTCCGGGTGCTTCAAACGCCAGTGAGCAACTTTCATTGAAATTAATAGCTGGCAGTCCGCCCTCTAGATATATTATAACTCTATGTACTTAAAGTAATACTAGGTAACTTTAAAAAGAAAAACTAAAGTTAAATTTTATATATTTTGTGAGTGGCAAATGTTTCACAACACCCATTCCATGAATTTCACCCCCGAAAGCCTTTTATAAACATATTTTCTATTGAAAGTGGACAGGGGCGTCTTTCCCGCGAAAATGACGTCATCCGGCTGGAAAACGGAAACGGAAATGCACCGGTTTCCTGTTTGTCCCGGAACTACCGCGCTAGTAACAAAAAGAAAACACTGCTCACGGTAACTAAAGCTCCACTGGCTATAAGAGAAACAATCCGCAGGTAGTATAGAACAACAAAAAAACGCTTTTTGAAACGCTTCCGCCTTCCAGTGAAAACATATGGAATTCTGGGTAATGCAGGAATCCGCTAAAGACCTGCAATGACGGTAGTGACCAGCAGAGGTTGGATTTTTAGACCAAGTATGGCTTAAAATCACCCTTTCTTCCCAGTTCTGATGTTTGCTTTCAACTACTGCAGAATCAAATCATCGAGTTATTGCTGCCATGTGACTGGCTGATTAGAAAAAACTGCCTTAAGGAGCAGCTGGACACGGGTCCTTTCATAAAGTGGCCTGTGAGTGCATATCTCCACTGTGACCATGGATACTATGCCGTGTGAAAAACACACAAGAGTTTTTGTGTTGTTTTATTTAGAAAAGTGCCCTTTGATGTCGATGCCATCTTGGCCAGGTGTTCCTTCTCAAAGAGAATGGTATCTCACTGGGAAAAAAGTAAATAAAGTAACGGTTGAATGAAAGCCCTGACGGTCCATTGATGCTAATGTGATCCATGAGGCATCAATGGGGAGCACTAACAAGGTTTGGATCACTTTCCATCACTTCCTGCCTGGCAACAAATGGGCCCCGTGATTCTAATTTACACCCCTGACGGATAAGAGCAGCCTCAGATTGATTTAGAACGGGAGACTAGGGTGCGTGCGTGCGTGCGAGTGATAAACAGAGAGTTGAGGATGGATAAATAAATAAATAGAATCCATGTGGTCTCCCGTCACCCAAAACAAAGGGCTGCTGATTCACTGACTCCACAGTGACTACACCAGTAGTTTTGGTGCCAAGGACCCCCAAGTTCATATGTATTTGGCCGCGGACCCCCATCTGAAAATGTTTTGTGCCAGGGACCCCCAGAAGAGAAGATTTGAAGTAAAAAAAAAAAGCAACAAAATGGACAAAATTATTGTGATGCTATTTACTATTTTTGCTGGGAACCCCCCTCCCCTATCCAAAAGACCCCTGGGGGTTCCCGGACCCCACTTTGAGAAACAATACACTACACAATAGTGACACCAGTCGGGAGTTCACAGACACAAGTATAGAAAGGAATCATTCACAAAAGAAAACATGGAATAGTAGCCTACAGTAACCCATTCATTCAGAATGAGTTCACAGCTTGTGTAGGAGTGGTCTAAATAATACAGAGGCCTTTGACCTTTGACCTTGCCCTCCTGGCAGGGAGAACAAACATAAAAAGTTGAATAGGATATTTTTCCTTTCTGCCCGACAGCAACTATATCATATCTTGTATATTATCTTTTCCATTATTTTGGCCTGTTCTATGTGTGTTTTTGTCTCCTTTCTCTTGCACACAATGCGTTACGTTGTGTGCGTTAGCTTCGTAGAATCGGCCTCAGGTCTTAACCCATTCAATCCGGGAACGTAGCTGTGTCATTTTAGATTCCTTTGGCTCTTCAAAAAATAGCAGATCTACAAGCTCATATGCGCTATGAGCTTGTAGATCTGCTATTTTTGAAAAATCATGTAAATCTGTGCAAATCTTTGAATATATATGAATTATTTTTACTCAATCTTTGCTTCTGGGGAACAAAATATTTTGTGATGGGCGCAGACATATACATATCATTTTGGGGGTCCTTGACAAGTTTGAGAACCACTGATTTTATAGCAACGTTAAAACAAAGTGAAAATAAAATCCAATAAAAACTAAAAACGGCCACCCCAGTTGACTGGGGACTGGGGGTTAGTTTAGGCCAGACAGCAACCAGACAACATTAATCCTGGCGCAGATGCAAACCACATCACTCTTCCCCTGGCCCTGTCACCGTTGTCACCGGAGGGAGGGAGGGAGGGCCCCCCCGGGGGGGGGGGGGGCATGTGGCCCCTGACGCAGCCATAATAAACAACCTGAGTAATGGATCTTATCTGCGTTTGGCACTCTGGCATCGGGAGTGGCATCGCTAAAGGTGTGTCAGCACAGTTGCACCGCAGTTGGCAGCGGCTGGTGCCACTCCAAAGCGCTGACACTTCCTAGTCTATAGTGTCTCTGTCAAGTGGCTCTCAACATTATTGCAGTCGCGCTTCAGCTTGCTGTCGTTCCCCTCAGTTTAGGGAGATTATTACATATTTATATAGGAACAGTGGTGGACAAAGCACTCGATCCTTTTGTACTCTGTAACTGTGCCTGCAAGGCCCGATCCAGCCCTACAACCCCTCCCACTCATTTAGATCAGCTAACACAGGAATACTGTCCGAGGTGGTTCTCAGCCTTTTCAGGCCGTACGTGAGGAGTTGTTGAGGAATTCCATTTTGTTTGACTCGGTTCCACAGATAAACATCATGAAAATAGCAGATCTACAAGCTCACAACGCCTCGCATTGCGAGGCGTTGTGAACTTGTAGATCGGCTATTTTCAATTTGTTTGCCTCTTTCTTATATTATTTGACAATTTGGCCAATGTGACTAGTTTGATTACTTTTATGCAGTACTGGCGTTTTCATTTCTTTCCCTTTTTTGGTATTAAAAAGTCACTTTACTGTCTCTGGGGACCTCCCCAAAACCATGTGAGGATCCCCCTGGGGGTCCAGACCCACATGTTGAGAACCACTGCCCTAAAACACCATGGGCAACGCTCCAAACGTCCTAGACTCTTCTCCCTTCCCTAAAACTTCCTGTGGAATAAACTATTTTCCACTATTCTGAAGACTCACCTCTTCAGACACCATCTCACCACCTAGCACTCACCTCTTCAGACTCCACCTCACACCCTAGCACTCACCTCTTCAGACTCCACCTCACACCCTAGCACTCACCTCTTCAGACTCCACCTCACACCCTAGCACTCACCTCTTCAGACTCCACCTCACACCCTAGCACTCACCTCTTCAGACTCCACCTCACACCCTAGCACTCACCTCTTCAGACTCCACCTCACACCCTAGCACTCACCTCTTCAGACTCCACCTCACACCCTAGCACTCACCTCTTCAGACTCCACCTCACACCCTAGCACTAGGGTTGCCACCTTTCAGAAAAAGAAATAAGGCAGCGCGCGTGCATGCGGACCCCTCGCGCGCGTGCATGCGGACCCCTCGCGCGCGTGCGAATTTTTTTTTGCGGTTCTGGGCGGATTGGGTTAGTTTTTTTTCCAGTTTTTGGTTTCTTTATTTTGGTTTTAGGGTTAGGATTAGGAGTTATGTTATGTTATGTTATTTAATTCATATTTTTGCCTGATTTTACCAATTTATTATCACAAAAAAACATTTCTGCCTAATAAAATATTCAAACAAAATGGGTTTATACTAATGTATTTTGTGGATTATATTAGACAACAACTAGACGGTTAATTCCACGGATTTGGGTACTTTATATTGTTTTTTTTGTTACTTTATTTCGGGTTTAGGGTTAGGGTTAGGGTTAGATTAGGGTTATGTTATTTAATTCATATTTTTTTGCGGTTAATTTCGTGGATTTGGGTACTTTATTTTCGTTTTTTTGTTACTTTAATTCGGGTTTAGGGTTAGGGTTAGGGTTATGTTGTTTAATTCTTATTTTTTCGATTGGGTGCCCCTGATTACTCAATAAAAATACCTTAAAATTATACTCGAGTACAGTACTTGAGTACATGTACTTAGTTACTTTCCACCACTCACTTTCACTGTCAGCGTTAGATTAAAATGACTTACTCACCTTCTGCAAAGATTGTCTTGGTTTCAGAGAGCAGAGCATGGTGGTAAATATGAACTTTGCCCCAAACTTTAAGTCTTTATATTCCATATGTCCACGTCTGTGAGTTGTGAGAAGAACGTAGGAACGTAGGAACGTGTATCTTATTTCACGTTGCTAATAGCAACGTGAAATCGCTAATTCTCATTGGTCGTGAGCTGCTGAGCGCACTCCCAGAAAATGGGATCATACCAGAGTTGCCAAGTCTTCTTATTTCCCACAAAACTTTGGCTTGTTTTTGTAGGTCGGCTGGCTCATTTCTCTCACTATACTTGGCAACACTGACTGACTTGCGGACAGCTGAGATCTGCACATTCCCAGTCACACAGCGGAGACGGAGAGACAGGACAGCACATCATTGCCCTGTCTTTCATATTTTATTATTGTTTTATCATTATTTATTTATTTATTATTTATCATTTTTCATTATAATTATTATATAAATTATGATTTTTTTCATATGATTCCCCGACCTTAAAATACGGGGACAAAGTGCGTCCCTTATCAGTTCAATACGGAACGCGTCTTTTAGTTTCCAATTACGGGACGATTCCGTATTTTACGGGACGGGTGGCAACCCTACCTAGCACTCACCTCTTCAGACTCCACCTCACACCGTTAGGAACCAAATGGACCCGTATGGATCTATAACTCTGAGAGTGTACAAAGGGAACCAAATGGACCCTGAAGGGATAGAAATAGCCCGAAATAAAAAACGTGTCAGCAACTCTATGTAAAGCATAGGTTGCACATGAACTCTGCAGCCGCACTGAGGCCACTGCTGGAAAGCATCCCAGCACAAACATTAATGTAACTTATAATTGGGCCGCGCGACCCGGAAATTACCGTAATAATCCTAAAACGGGAGCAAAAATATTTTGCTTTTTTTTGGCTTTTTCTTTTTTTTTGGGTGGCCCAGCGGCCCACTGACCCAGCGGACCACCGGGCATTTGCCCGGTATGCCAAATGGCCAGTCCGCCCCTGCCTGGTACAAAATATTTTTTTTAAATTAGTGTCCATGGACTAATACATATATTTGTGTGGTCCTTGACATGAAAATGTTTGAGAACCACTGGTTTAAACAACATTTAAGACTTAAGACTCAAATTAAGAAACTACACTCTAGAAACATGCCCAAAACTGAACATCTTTCTGCCTCAGGCTCAACGTACTAAACTGCCAACTAACAAGTTGACAGCTTCATCTTCTCCAAACCACCAGTAGCGTTTTTTAAAATGTATTTTTATGCAACCTCCCTCGCCTCCCACGTTAGCACGTTAGCGATGCCGCTGCACCGCTGTGTGCAGCACTGAACAGCACTGATTAGCATCCACGCAGTGCTGGGAAAAACTCGTTTCTGCTTATCGTTGCCGTCGGGCATTGACACCTCTTATCTCCATGTTTTAACTTGTTGTGTTTTTTCGTAAATTAACGACCTACTTAGACCTACAGTAGCAGTTACTTTTGCTGTTTTTGAATTTGATTCCTGAAAAGTACCAGTTTTGAACATATGAGGTTTCCATCCGACAAAGACGTTATACTTCAAAGTAGCAATACCACAATATAAAAAAATAAAAAAAATACTCTGTAACAAGTTAAAGGCCTGTGCTCAAAATGTTGCTTGAGTAAAAGTACAAAGTATTGGCATACTATATAAAATAAAATATAATTTTACATTTTACATAAATAGCCGATCTACAAGTTGGCTTCTAGATCGGCTATTTTTGAATAGCCAAAGTATACAATATGGCTTAAGTGGTTAATGTATGTTTCATAATAATGATAATCTAAATCTGCAAAGTAACATGAGATGTAGTGGAGCAGAAGTATTAAGAATTGAAAAATGGACATAGTCAAGTAAGTAAAAGTACCTCAAAACTGTATTGAACCACTTGCACCCCAACATACCTATTTGTACATTTGCCCAAAAAAATACAGATCTACAAGCTCGTAGATCGGCAATCTGTTTGGCGAAGATATTTAGTATAGAGGGAAAAAAGCGGTCCAAGTACAATCGTAACTCAAGTCAGTTTTTTGTTTTCATACAAAGAATAGAGAGTTGAGTACATCACTTGAGTAAATGTACTTAACTTCCCACCAGTGAGTGGGTGGCTATCTGTGAAAGTGACTCACTCACACACACGCACACGCGCACGCGCACGCGCACGCGCACGCGCACGCACACGCACACGCACACGCACACACACACACACACACACACACACAACCAAACAGCTGTGAACTATGCTAATAAGGAACAGTGTCACAGCCCTCTGGCTTGGCGGGCGCTGGAGGAGAGAAGCTCTCCTCTCAGAAAGATGCCATAATTAGGGAGGCTCTGTCGGTGTTATTTCAACTGATGGAGAGGAAAGAGGCAGGCTGATGTTTATTCCGTTTCAACTGTATCGTACGCGGTGTCGGGCATGGAAACCTTGTATCTCCGTATTTCCATGTTTTTTTTTAATTAATGCCCCACTTTGCCGTACTACAGGACTGTCGCGCAGATGTAACTAAGATAGGCGATCTACACGCAGTGGTGGAAAAAGTACTCAAATGTTTTACTTAAGTAAAAGTATCAATACTGCAATGTAGAAGTATACTCTGTTACACGTAAAAGTCCGAGATTTAAAATTTACTTGAGTAAGAGTACAAAAGTATAGGTATCAAAATGTACTTAAAGTACCAAAGGTAAAAGTACAAACATGTTTGAAAATAGCAGATCTGCAAGTTCAGTGAGCTTGTAGATCTGCTATTTTCAAATAGCCTGGCATATTATACTACAGCGTTTTCAGTGGATTTGTGGTGTTTTCAATGGTTTTGTGTGGACACACACATTTCTTGAGACGATTCCGTGTGTACAATACACTTTTTTGAAAACGACTGTGTGGATGTGGCCTTAGCTTATTTCTTAAATGTCTTGAAAGTTAAAGTGGTTAAGTGTCTTTGTGGGTTTCATAAATATTGATCCAACGAAAAGTACTAACAAGAGCTTGTGACTAAATAACAACTACATGGGATCCATAGCAACAACACATGGTCTTTTTTTCCCCATTTCCTGAGAAGTAACGGCTTTGGACATACAAGGTTTACACCCGACAGCAACGATAGTGATAATGCTATCTGTATAATACGTATAAATCTTTTTGATCATTTGATCTGTTTCTATCCAATAGTTGTCTCCTTGCTCTTCCTCTATCATCCTCCCTTGTCACTGACAAATGATGTGTGTGAACACACACACACACGCACGCACGCGCGCACGCGCACGCACACACACACACACACACACACACACACACACACACACACACACACACACACACACACACACACACACACACACACACACACACACACACACACACACACACACACAAACACTTGTAAACCTGTGATGTGACAGTAAAAGGTGATATCTGATGTAGACACTTCCTCTCTCGCTACATCATCTAATAAAGCAAAAAAAACTGTCTCAAAAAGATAAATAAATAAAAACAAAAATGGAGACCCCATCTCCCTGAGGCCAGGACAGCTAGGGGGTTAGTCAAGGCCAAACACCAGAACACGCTATATAACAGAGAAGGCAATTTCCTGAGGAGCAAGGCTTATTTTGTTTTACATAACAAGGTTTCGGCCCGACAGCGTCGCTGTCGCTGATGCAACTGAGAAGGCGTGCTATCGGTTTTGCCAGGTTTTTCGAGAGAAATAAGCAACCAGGTCTATGAAAACAAGCCCAAAAGAAGCGACCACATGAGCAATTTAAATCTATACAGTATACACATAGGCTATTTGAACATAGTTTGTAAGCTAGATCTTGTAGATCTGCTATTTTCAAAGAAACAATTGTTAAGAAAATGTGAAAATGTTTGAATATTTCTGAAACATTTTAAATACTCAAATCTTGTATGGGGGGTCCCTGGCACAACATATTTTGAGATGGGGGTCTGCGGACAAAATACATAATTTAATAATGGGATGTCCTTGACATGAAAATGTTGAAGAACCACTGGTAAACAACATTAGGAAGGAAGCCCAAATAAGCAACTACAGACACAAAAAAAGGAAAAAACACAACCCGCAACTATCAATATTTACAAGCGACTTTACAGAAAAACAAGCCCAAAGTTGCTTATAATAAGCGAACCTGGCAACGCTGTGTACGATGCGGTCCTCATGCGACCTTTGCTTCTCTCTCTGGGTCAGCACACAGCTGCAGAACACAGCAAATCTGTCCAAACTCCCATCGGCTTGATGCTTTGTTGACATGAAAGCTTAGGAGGCAGAGACATGAAGCCCACGCCTTTGAGAGCTGATCTGTTTTCACCCCTGTGGTGGAAGAACTACTCAGATTGTTAAAACATACACTGTCTCTGTAAAAATCCCATATTACTTGAGTAAAAGTACAAAAGTATTGGCATCAAAAGTACTCAAAATGTGTCAAAACTTTGTTTTTCTTTTTCTTTTTTTTAAACTAGCCAATCTACAAGTGATGTGACGTGTTGTTGGATTGATTGGCTGTTTTATGAATAGCCAAAGTATAAAATAGGGCTTAAGTGGTTCATTAATGTTTTATAATGTAACATATTTTAAGGTTTTTTAATATTAAAATATATATATTTTTAAGGATTGTAAAGGATAGGATTGTGCTTCAGCCTAGGCTATTCCTGTTTTCGGTCATTGAATTTGGATCTTGTGTGTGAGTTGGTTGGATATGTACATTAAAATGATGATTTTTTATTTTTGTAAAGTGTGTGTTTGATTTGTTGTAAACAAAGACCGAACATAAACCATTCATTCAATAAACCATTCATTAATTAATTAATTCAAAATAGTAATCACTTGTAACTAAAGAACTAATAATCACTTGTAACTAAAGCTGTCAAGATTGTTGTAGTGGAGTATTGAAGTACAATGTTGCATCATGACGTGCTGTGAGCTTGTAGATTGCCTATTTTCAAATAGACAAAGTATAAAATAGGGCTTAATTGGTTAATGTATATTTTGTAATAATCAATATTTGCCTCTGAGATGTAGAGGAGTAAAAGCATAAAGTAGCCAATCTTAAAATGGAAATACTCAAGTACCTCAAAACTCAAATAACGAGCTGGAGTAAATGTACTTAAATACTTTCTACCACAGTTGACATGAGGCTTTTGGCAGTGAAACCATACAGCACTTTGATAGTTGATCTGTTTTTGTCTTTTGCCTGTCGTCTCGTCATTCATGTGGCGTTTCGCCGGAGACCGGATCACAATGTCCACACAGTCTTTGAAGAGATAAAGAAATGAGAAAGGAAAGAAACTCTTTGAAAGTACAAAAGAGTTTAAAAAACAAAACAATCCTCTCCCGGGGGGAAGTTATGAGATTGCCACGAGATTGTCTACAAAATCTACAATAACAGACAAAGGGAGCGGCTCCGCTCGGTCAAATAGAGCATTAAATTGTTATGCGGAGCATGGCGTAGCGGAGCGGCACGGCGCTCCCACTTTAACTGGATGGATGTGCTTTTTTTCTGTAGCGAGGTCAATAACCGTCGCTGTCGGGCAGAAACCTTGTATCTCCATATTTCAACTTCTATAACGTTTGTTTTGTGAGTTAACGACTACTTCATCATAGAAGATAAAGTGGTGGAAATGGTGAGCTTGTAGATCTGCAATTTTCTTAAAATGTTAAACTTTTTTTGAAGTGAAAGTGTTTAACTCTATAAACGCCATTGACTCGAAAACGCGTCAATTACTACTTAATCCACCCACGCCATTGACGCGTTAGACGCGTTGGATTTGCGTTCATTGTTTAATCTCTGATCGCGCTATGCTGCTTAAAATTCAATGTTATTCTCGAGTTCCACTTACTTCACCCATATCTGCATCCGGTTTCATGGCCTGGGTTCCGTTTCCGGTTTTTGATTATTTTCCCCCGGTCATTTTCGTCCAAAATAGGTAAACAAACGGTTTTTCACACGGTAGAACGGACAAACGGACAGCTTCTCTTCTATAATCTATGGTCTGGGTGACGATCAGTCATCGCCGTCGTGTTCGCGATCGTAATTTTGACGATCAAAACAATCTGGGAGGACGTCACATCCGTTTTCATGGTTTTCCCTGTCTAATGGCTCAAGAAGGTAAACAGTGACACCAGGAGCTGATCAAGCTATCATGTGCTGCTCTCTGGTGGCGGATTTGTGCGGCGTCTTTAAAAAACACTCTGATCAATTATTTTCATGAAAATTTTCAAAATATAAAAATAAAAAAAACACGAAAATTGCTGGCAATGGGGGAGTACTTTATGAAAATACTCTGGCAGTCAATTAAGTGTGTCTGTGGGTTTTATGCAGTGGTGTAAAGTAACTAAGTACATTTACTCAAGTAATGTACTTAAGTACAATTTTGAGGTATTTGTTTTACTTTACTGGAGTATTTCCAATGTTCAATATTTTTACTTCTACTCCACTACATCTCAGAAGCAAATGTTGTACTTTTACTCCACTACTATTATATGAAAACTTTAGTTACTAGTTACTTTGCAGATATAAATTATTATATTATATAAAACATACATTAACCCCTTCAGCCCTATTTTATACATAGGCTATTTGAAAAATAGCAGATCTACAAGCTCACAACGCGTCGCGATGCAACGCGTTGTGAGCTTGTAGACTGGCTATTTTCAAACATTTCAGTACTTATACTTTTGGTACTTTAAGTATATTTTGTTGCCAACCCATATGTACTTTTACTCACGTAACATTTTGAACACAGGCCTTTTTTACTTGTAACAGAGTATTTTTATATTGCAGTCACTACTTTCACTTAAGTAAAATATCCAAGTACTTCTTCCACCACTGGTTTGATGAATACTGAGCCAATGAAGATCTGTAGATCTGCTAGTTTCACTATTTTTTAAAAACATTTTGAAAGTGAAAGTGGTTCAGTGTGTCTGTGCGTTTCATTAATACTGAACCATTGAAAAGTCTTAACAGCTTGTGTCTAAATAATAACTGAATCCATTGGAACACAGGTTCTTTTTTTCCCTTCTTTTTTTTTCATTTTCTGAAAAGTGACGGTTGCGTACGGTACATATAAGGTTTCCACCCGACGGCAACGATGTGCTTTTCTGTACCGCGGTCGATATACAGTGCTGCGCGTCCAGCGCTGCATCAGGTGCAGCTACGCTGTGGATCGATACGTCTTTAACCTGGTCTTCCAAGTGTCACAGAGCAGAACCCAGCCAGCGTCAGTGTGTGATATGAGTGCCGTCGGGTGGAAAGTCCAAAAAAAAACGTTATTGTTCAGGAAATGTTCCAATGGATCCAATGTAGTTATTATTTAGTCACAAGCTCTTGTTAATACTTTGGTTCAATATTCATAAAACTCACACACACACATTTAACAATTAAAGGGATAGTTCACCCCCAAAATTATATATTTTTTATCGATTAGTCACCCCATGGTTTTGTCGCATTCCTAAGGCAATAATTTGATGACCGGCAGACCGGGGTGAGTAATCGATAGAAAAAAAATATTTATTTGGGGTGAACTATCCCTTTAAGTTAACTTTTCACTTTTAACCACTTGAACCCCAGCATCCAAATTCTGGGGAAGGGACATTAGCCAAAACAATTTGCAGATCTACAAGCTCATTGTGGACAACGCATTGTGCTGTGACACACATTTGTGACCTTGTAGATCGGCTATTTTTTGCGACGAGATTCTATATACAGTAGATGGGGAGAAAAAAGTGGTCCAAGAACAGAGCAACCCAGGTCCAGTTTACTAGGTCTAGAGCAGGGGTCCTTAGAGTAACTACAGGGGGGCCGCCAAATCTTTGTGTGATATGAAATGTTTTACATTAGCCACTTGAACCCTATAGCATCCCTTTTCTGAGGAGAACTTTAGCCACAAATAGCCGATCTACAAGCTCGGCTATTTTTTGCAAAGAGGTTTGGTGTAGAGGGAAAAAGAACCGACCAAGTAAAAAATAAAAAATAAAGTTGATTCTGCAACACAATTTTATACGAGGGGTCCCTGGCTGCTTCATCTCTCTCTTAGCTAGGGGGTCCTTGGCCTGAAAAACGTTGAAGACCCCTGGTCTAGAGGATAAATAGCTCACAGCTTGTAAGCTGGTCGATCGGCTATTTTTGCTTCTTTTCCTTGACGCTAGGACAAAGTACAATAAAAGTAAAGTACAGTGAAAGCTGGGAGAAAAAAAGCAAAAAAAACGGAGATACGTGGTTTCTGCCAGACGGCAGCGATATGAGTACCGGATGGTTCTCTGTGGCGTAGCGGCATCGACCGCCGCTCAGCCCTATCGGAGGTTACCTCAAGGATGCAGAGGAGGATGTTCACTCCATCAATGAATGTCAATAACCTATTAAGACCGGGAACGCATCTGTGTGTAACCACTTTAACCATTATTTTTTATACTTTGGCTATTCAAAAATAGCAGATCTACAAGCTCATAGCGCGGCACTCGGTTCCGCGCTATGAGCTTGTAGATCTGAGCTTGTAGATCTGCTATTTTTGAAAAATCGTGTCAATTTGTGCAAATCTTTGAATATATATATTTTCTAAAACAATATTTTTTTCAAATCTTTGCATCTGGGAACAACATATGCGACGGGAGACGGGAGTCGGGAGTCCGCGGCCAATTACATGTAATTTTGGGGGTCCTTGACGTGAAATTTTTGTTCCAGTTTTGTCCCCAGAAGCAAAGATTTGAGTTAAAAAAGTAGTTTAAAAAAATATGTATATTCAATGATTTGCACACATTTTCACTCTTAAAAGAAAATAGCAGATCTACAAGCTCATAGCACGGCACTCGGTGCCGCGCTATGAGCTTGTAGATCTGCTATTTTTGAATAGCCAAAGTATAAAATAATGGTTATAGAGGCTACTGCTAAAAATCGAAAATGACACGGATGCGTTCCCGGCTTGAATGGGATAAAGGAGAAAAGAAACACAACAACATTCTCTAACCTTGGTAGCCTATATCTATAAAATTAGATTTTCATCCGAGTGGAGGACAAATGGGAAACGATACGCCGGTTTGTGCATAGAAAATAAAAGGAACAAACGTTCCACCGCGAAAAAAAAACGTGCTCGAAACGCCACAATGAGGGTCTACCTTTTCACTGGCAAAGATGGCCGATATGAGGGCGTATGAAAGGGTCTTTTCAGAGGGGCTGGCGCATCTTGTAATTCGCTTTCGGTGAGAGGCGAGCGGGCGGATATAGGGAGGCGTGGGCGATCTGATACGAGTCCGAATGGACCCGTACGTGCGGGGTCCATTTGGTTCAAATTCAAACGTTCAATGGCAGTTAGAGTTTCTCTTTTCTTTTCTTTTTGTTGTGATGATTTTTCACTTGCTTTTGCCATTGTATAATCGCATCTGCATCTTCCTCTAGTATGTATAGTATGCAATTCTCAAACTTTTAAATGTCAAGGTCTCCCCTTAACTCTGACAGTATACATATGGAACCAAATGGACCCTAACGGGTCCATTTGGTTCCATTTGTATACCGTCAGAGTTACAGACTTGTAAGGGTCAATTTAGAACCCCCTAAAGGAACCCGGAGAGTCCTTGGAATCCACTTTGAGAACCACTGGGATAGTGACGCGCCCACTTTGGTTCCCAGTTCGGGGCAAGAAAAAACAAGTGTTCTTTGGTTCCAGTTCAGAACCAACTTTTAAGGGTTCTGAACTAATTAACTTTCAGTGGAAACACCTGTACTGGTTCAAAATTAGGCGGGGGAAAAGAGAACGGAACCGGTTCAACCCCGGTGGAAAAGGGGCCTCTGAGTTAAAGGACCACTTTTCAACCCATTTCAACCCATCTTTCAACCCTTAAAGGGGCGGTTTTCAACCTTATCTTCATACAGTATAACTGGTCCTCACTAATGCTCGTTATAAGACGGCGCAATAGGCTCTATGCACAGCAGCCATATTGTAACAAAAAATTGGGCCCCTTCCTTACTTCCTTCACAGGTGTTACCAATGATACTAATGAAGGCTCTGTTCCATTTAGTGTAGCACAGTGCTTCTCAAACTTTTTAAATTTCAAGGACCCCCATAACTCTGAGAGTGTACAAATGGAACCAAATGGACCATTTGGTTCCATTTGTACACTCTCAGAGTTACACACCCGTAAGGGGCCATTTGGAACCCCCAAAAGGAACCATGAGGGTCCCTGGACCACACTTTGAGAACCACTGGTGTAGCAGAGTGTTTCCAGTGAGCCAACGTGACACAATATCAGCACCCTGACTCTGTTTGAGCAGAATGGAACAGAGCCTTAATTAGAATCATTGGTAACACCTGTGACTTTCCAATATGGCTGCTGTGCATAGAGCCTATTTCCGTCTACTCGCTCTGTATCTCAGAGAAGGGCTGTGGACAGTTCAGAAACTTGCCTATACCGGTGACATCATCGATGGGGGATTACAAGCAAATAGAAACTACACAGCCTTTTCTCTTCCTGGAAAGTTAGCCGATGATGTCACTGGTAGGCAGGTTCCTGAACTGTCCACAGCCCTCCTCTGAGACAGAGTAGATGCATATGATGCCATCTTATGAGCATTAGTGAGGACCAGTCATATGAAGATAGGTTGAAAATGGGGTGAAGTCCTCTTTAAAATGAACACTGAGGATTTTACTGCGTAGCTTTGGCACGTTTTTTTTTTTTTATCCCCAAAATGACCTCATTTGCGCTACACGCAGTGATGTACAGAGCAGTTGTTTTGTGCGTTTCCTGATGTTATTTCCCCACTGAAAAAAGGAAACTAAATAAAAAAAAATCAAATGCGAGAAATCCAAACAAACACACACACACATTGCAGAGTCACTGTAGCGAAACTAGTTTGTGTAAAACGGTGCTTTTAACGGGATACAAATGCCTGTTCGTCTGCGTGTGTGTGTGTGCTGCTCTCTCATAAACATGGCAGTGGCTGCGTTCAACATGTGGCCCGCTCGCCGCCTGAGGGCTTTTACTTGTGGCTTTTCAAACGGTGTCAATAAGAACAGCTTCAATGTGGGTTTGCGCGTGCACACACACACACACACACACACACACACACACACACACACACACACACACACACACACACACACACACACACACACACACACACACACACACACAAATGCACACAGAGAAACAGAGAGAGAGAGAGAGAGAGACTTACTCAGGAAGATGGAACATTTGTTTGATCTGTGCATGCAGATGATTATACCATGAGAATAGAGATTAAACGCACAAGAATGCTAATGAGCAGAGAGAGAGAGAGAGAGAGAGAGAGAGAGAGAGAGAGAGAGAGAGAGAGAGAGAGAGAGAGAGAGAGAGAGAGAGAAAGAGAGAGAGAGAGAGAGAGAGAGAGAGAGAGAGAGAGAGAGAGAGAGAGAGAGAGAGAGAGAGAGAGAGAGAGAGAGAGTATTCAGACATGTCTTAGTCACTCGTTCTCATGTGTTGTTTCTTCTCACAAATTTGCAGAATGCTATTTATAGATAGCATGTTGTTAAGGCAGATACTAGGTTCATGGTTTACCGGGCATATCCTATATGAGTTTCCAATGTATAGAATGTCATTTACATAGCATGTTGTTTGGACAGATGCTAGTTTGATTGTTTGCCATGGTATCCTACGGTTTCCAATGTGCATAACGTGATTTATAATGTAGATAGCATGTTGTTTAAACATGCTATCATGGTTTACCCGCTATCCTAGTACCCTGAGGCACTACACTGTCTCTCTACACTCTAAATGCTCTCAACTTGACTTACTACCTGCTCATCGGAGGCAGCAGTTAGGAGTTCAGTGTCTTGCTCAAGGGCATTTCAACAGGGGAGCCCGGGCTCGAACCGAGATTCGAGATTCCCAAGTGCCCACTCTACCTCCTGAGCCAATGCCGCCCCGCTCAACAACGACCTGCTCATTATCCCTTGATTACCTGTGAGACCACTCTCAGTATTCAGTTGAAAGGTTTGTCTATTCTGACTATAGGTTGGGATCCTTTAGGATTTTAACGATTCCGGTTCCTTGGCAGTCACAGTCAATTATAAATAGATATACACGACTCACCTGCATTGAGGAGCCCCCACCGGGAGGACGTAGAACCTTCGTCCTACTCCTCCCGCCCAACCCTCCATGTTGACAGGCTCCACCCCCCGCCCGTAGGATTACATACAGTGACAGATATCACCCTCCCCGGCTTCATTCCCCCCGAAAACAGGGGCCAATTGTGTTCGTATAAACGCTCGACAAAGCCAGTTGCACCGCGGCGGATTGGAACCCCCAGCATCCGCGGTGGTGGACAGGCCCAAGCGCCAAAAAGTCGGACATTAATTTACATAGTAAAAAAATATAATAATAATAAATACATGGAGATACAAGGTTTACGCCCGACGGCGGACGACATGAGCGTTCAGCATCGCCGATAACGAGCCGGTGACATAACGAGCCGCTAACGAGCCGAAACGAGCTGCCTGGCACAACACAGTGACTTCCTGTAACCCGAGATTAATTCATGTAGCGGAGAGAGAGACGGGCCTTTGATTGAGAGCCGACATCACAGCCACGACAAAACAGTGTTCCAACAAATCAACCTATGAAATGTAAATAAAGGCATTATAAGGCATCATTCTTCGGCAGTACAAAGAGAGCATTTTGCCAGGGAGGAAAGCCAGCCATTTTGAATCAAATGATCTCTTCTTGGGATTGTGTACGCCTATTGTTCATCAAATGACAAAGAATCACAGCGTGGAGGCTATGAAAGGAGGGTTTTGTGTTTTTTTTTGGGTGTCCTTGCCAAGTAAGCATTCGTTTGAGGGGTGACTTGTTCCCATCAAAGAAAAAAACCCTGAATCACTCTGCTGTATTCCACACTGTCAGCGGAGAGAGGGGGGGGGGGGCAGTGTGTGTGTGTGTGTGTGTGCGTGTGCGTGTGCGTGTGCGTGCGTGCGTGCGTGCGTGCGTGCGTGCGTGCGTGCGTGCGTGCGTGCGTGCGTGCGTGCGTGCGTGCGTGCGTGCGTGCGTGCGTGCGTGCGTGCGTGCGTGCGTGCGTGCGTGCGTGCGTGCGCGTGAGAAAGAGAGAGAGAGAGAGAGAGAGAGAGAGAGAGTGGGAGGGAGAGAGAGATTGAGAGAGAGAGGGACAGCGAGAGACAGAGAGAGAGCCGGAGAGATTGAGAAACAGAGAGAGAGAGAGAGAGAGAGAGAGAGAGAGAGAGAGAGAGAGAGAGAGAGAGAGAGAGAGAGAGAGAGAGACCATTTAGAGGACGCTGAAGCTCTTAAGCACCTGCAGCAGACATAATGCACGATTTATGCTCGCTTGCGTTGCCACGTATTGCAACCGGAAAACAGCCGATCTACAAGCTCCACACCGCCGGCACGCAAACACAAGCATAATCATCCTTTAAAGACATTGTGGTCCTCTTTCCTCCTGACATGGCAGCAACACTGTGCAGCCTGTAGGCCGAGTTCTCAGAGACATACAATACAGCTACAGCCCGTCTGAAAACAACACATAAAAAAGACAGAAAATCGAAGAGACAATTGGGAGCGAGGGGGGAGAGAGACAGTGGTGGAAAAAGAACTTGCAACTTTTACTTAAGTAAAAGTAGAAATACTCTGTTACAAGTAAAAGTCTGGTAATCAAACTTTACTTGAGTAAAAGTACAAAAGTATTGGCATCAAAATGTACTCAAAGTACCAAAAGTAAAAGTACTCATTATGCAGAATGTCCCATTTCACAAGTTCAGTGTATACACATCTTTTGAAAATAGCAGATCTACAAGCTCACAATGTGTTGCATCGTGACACATTGTGAGCTTGTAGATCTGCTATTTTCAAATGGCCCAAAATATATATAGGGCTGAAGTGGTTAATGTATGTTTTGTAATAATGATCTAAATCTGCTAAAGTCGTCAAATAATTGTAGTGGAGTAAAAGTAAAAGTATTGCAAATGGGAAATGCTCCAGTAAAGTAAAAATTCCTCAAAAGTGTACTTTAGTACAGTACTTGAGTAAATGTACTTAGTTACTTTAGACCACTGGAGAAAGACAGAGAGAGAGAGACAGAGAGAGAGAGACGGACGGATAGGGTATAATGAGAGACCGAGATGAGAGAGACAAAGAAAGAGAATTGGAATCAAACAAGGTATTGACAGCAGAGAGCATAGCGGGGCCTGCATGTAAGCTGTTGAAAGGCTGGTGTTTTTTTTTGGGTGGGGAGACGTATATACACACCTACTAGCCCAGAGAGAAAGCAATGGAGATCTATCCATCTCCCTCTCCCTCTCTCTCTCTCTCTCTCTCTCTCTCTCTCTCTCTCTCTCTCTCTCTCTCTCTCTCTCTACCCTCCTTAGAGTGAACGCTGAGGCGGCCGTTTGAAGATGACAGCAGGCTTTAATGCTTTTTTGGTCTGAAGTCAGCGAACTCCTGAAGGGGCCCGCCTGACGTTCCTTTAACCCATTCATCCGGGAACGTGTCTGGAAAAAACGTATGCTGCTATATCAGTGGTCAAGGACCCCCAAAATTATATGTATTTGGCCACGGACCCCCATCTGAAAACATTTTGTTCCAGCGACCCCCAGAAGCAAAGACTTGAGTCAAAAATGTTCCCTTTATATATATATATATATATATATATATATATATATATATATATAGAGATATATATATATATACATATATATATAGAGATATATATATATACATATATATATATCTCTCAGCTGGTTTCTGCCGTATACAGCAAACTCGGTCAGGAAATGACAAAAACAAAACAAAAAGTGGAGTTAGGAGGTTTGTTCATCATTAATAAGAACAGCTGAATGGACCTCCAAGCTCACAATGAGGTTGGAGGTCAAAAGGGGGTGGAGCCTGGAGTCAGCTAAACCAGCTAACTTTAGTTAGCTGCTTTTGTCAGAAGCGCTTTTCGATACTTTTCATTGGTTCAATATTTGTTTAATCGACACAGAGACGTAAAGGGTGTTCAATAGCACTGATTTATGGAAAAAATGCAAAAGCGGAAAAATGGAGTTAGCTGGTTTCTGCCCGACAGCAACATATTCATAGTTTGCAAAAATGTTAGCCAAAAAAATAGCAGATCTACAAGCTCATAGCGCGGCACTCGGTGCCATGCTATGAGCTTGTATATCTGCTAGTTTTGAATAGCCAAAGTGTAAAATAATGGTTATAGCTAAAATCTAAAATGACACTGAAGCGTTCCCGGTCTAAAAGGGTTAAACTTCCATCACCTTTCGCTAGGGCTAAACACGTCTGTGGGGGCCAACAACAGCACTGGAAAAAGTCTAAGTAGGGAAGGAGTTCCACCGTGCATCAAACAATTAACGGCAAGGTCCGCCGTGTCTCCGGAGCAGGAGGACACGGCCAAGACAAAAGGAATGAGGCGCCGGAGCATCACCGGCTATGATATCTCTTTATTATCTGTAACCACTAAAAGGTGTAGTTCACCAAAAAAACATATATATATATAAATGGATATTTTTTTGTTTTCGTCACATTCCTAAGCCAATAATTTGATGACCTGCGGACCGGTAGGCAGCGTTTCCTTTAGGAGACACAAATGAATTCAAGTCTCCATGGGGTGACTAATAGATAGATTAAAAAAAGTCATTTGGGGGTTAACTATCCCTTTAAACCCATGCAGCATCCGTATTGTGGGGAAAGCTTTCTCAGAAAATAGTCACGAGTTTGTAAGCTTGGCGATCTGCTATTTTCACCACGATGACCACGATGACCACGATGACGGAAAACAGAAAAGACACTAGCATAGAGTCCTGGGGGACTCCGCTCAACCATATGGGGTTTAAGTGGGTAAGGTGCTAGATACCAGCACTAACCTTTCGATGCCAGGAGGAGCATCTTCATCAGAGTCATCAAAAAAGGCATATAATAGTGTGTGATGCTCCAGTGCCTCATTCCTTTGACCGCTAAAGCCTTAAGTCAGTGTTTTACAACCAGGTGGGCCGTGTGGATAATCGCAAGTGGGCTGCCAAATAATCGGCAAAACACTACGATTTTGATCAAGTTACATACATTATTAAAGAGAAAGATATGTGTTAAACAATTTTTCTTCTTTAACCATTTAAACCCCAGCACCGGTATTGTGGGGAAAGCTTTCGCTGAAAATAGCAGATCGACAAGCATATCGACAAGCTCACAACGCGACGCGTTGTGTCGCGTTGTGAGCTTGTCGATCGGCTATTTTCAGCGAAAGCTTTCCCGACAACAACAGAAAACTGAAACGACTAGTATTGAGCCCTGAGGGACTCCGGTTACCAATATGGGGTTTAAGTGGTTGTCTCAAGCCTTGAGAAATTAGTTTATATTGTGATATCCAGGGTTGCATTGCTCATGGGACGGCCTTGCACGCCGTGCAGGAACCTATTTGACCAGGAGCACGCGTAGGCACACGCATAGATTTAAAACAACTTTAAATTCACACCTCAACAAAGTTTACAAAGGCTCCCGACTCACACCAGGTGGATTAACATAGGAATGAGCCTAGATGCATATCAATTGTCCATAGTGTGACCTCTAGTGTAGCTGTTAAGAGACGTGCGCGTCACGTCATTAAAATAGAGTGCAACCACGTTCCAATTCAGCATTGCAACACTGGTGATATCCATATATAGTAACTTGAAGTATTCTACTGTACTGTGTTAGTTCCATTTACCCAGGTCCCAAAATCCATTGATGGATCATTAAAATCGACATACTCTGAAATTGCACGCGGCCCCATTCGACGCAAACGCTTCCGAGATTTAAATCACGTGATCACAAAAAAAAAAAGGCTAGGCACCTTTCACCTTTGGGATTTATAAAAGTCACATTTTCTCGGCTTCCTGTTGTTTTCTAGTTGTTTTTCAAAAAACAAGCCACATTCAAACGACCATAGCTCTGAATGTTTTCCCCCCTCTACTACGACACTCCTGTGAGTATAGTGAGCCGATCTCCGTGAGGGCGGAGGTCACGGAGAATATTCCATGACTTTTCAAAGGTACAGTAAAATTGCTGTTATCGCTGGCAAGGGGACGGTAGACGATGTAGACAATGTTTTAACTCTGGCAGTCAACGAGTTGACTGAAAAAATATCGATACCGATATCTAAAACCAATAACCGAACAATCGATGGGGAACCCCCTCAAGTACCATTGGGGTCCCCGGACCCCACTCTGAGCACCAATGCGTTTAAACTTCCCACACACGGGGCCAACAGGACTAAATGTCTAAATTACACGTCGTGCCGTGGAGATGGATAACGAATTAAAGTTTTAAAGGCAGCATGGGGTCAAAGACTTGTGGAAGTTTCAAAAACGGTTTCACCTCATTTCGGTTGGAGGAAATTAAACTCTCTCTCTCAACTCCTGTATGTGGAGAGGAATCAAACGGCATCGATGATGAAAAGGGACTCCCACTTTCAACCAGGCCGCTCTGTTTTGGCCATTGGGTCATTATTAACCCTATAAGACCGGGAATGCATCTGTCATTTTTAGATTTCTTTGGGCTATTCAGAAATAGATGAAATACAAGCTCATAGCGCTATGAGCTTGTAGATCTGCTATTTTGTGAAAATTTGTGCAAATTTATCTGAATACATATATTTTTAAGTGAACATTTGTAGCTCAAATCTTTGCTTTTGGGGATTCTACAAATGTCTTCTAAATGTTGCTATATATCAGTGGTTCTTAAACATGTTTCATGTGCAGGACCCCCAAAATTATATGTATTTGTCCACGGACCCCCCCCCCCCCATCTCAAAATATTTAGTTCCAGGGACCCCCAGAAGCAAAGATTTGAGTTAAAAATGTTTGCTTTAAAAATATATATAAACCAATTTTCATGATTTAAAAAAAATTGCCAAATAAATCTCAAAATTACACACAGATGCTTTCCCGGTTTTAATGGGTTAACACATTGACTGCCAATCGCGTAGATCTACGCAAACCTATTTAAAGCCGCCACGTGCCAATCGCGTAGATCTACGCGAACCGGTGGTTCGCGTAGATTTCACAAAAAGTGCACTTTCTGAAATGTTTGATCCACTTCCGTTTCCGGTAGCACCACCGGAAACTGAATTATTTGGGATCCGGTTTTGCCGATCCCGTCGCCCCCCCCGTTCTAATGACGAAACTGAAACATTTTCTCCTTGTAGTTTTTTCTCCTCGCATATCACTGTTTAACGTAAACCGTTCTAACTACAACATGGATGCCCCGTTTGACACGTGGTCTTCACTGGTAGAAGCAGGGAGATGTCCGCGATGTTTACAAACAGTGCACAGCTCAATCTTAAGGATTTTAACAAGGTCTATGGCGACGTGAAAAAATAAAAACAATAACACGTTGGCACTGGTGAGTACATTATGAGATTAACGTCTGGCATGGAATGTGTTAATAGGCAGAAACATTATATGAGGAAGTATAAAACGAGGCGTCACGCTGCAATCCGGAACATATTCTAATGAATTTGATTTCTTCTTTTAATCAATCTGTAGGGTAGAGTATAAAATGATGTGTAGCCTGCGAGCTAGTTCAGGCAGATACTGTACACTCGAGAGGTTCACACGCATGTGCAGCGCTATGTGGCCGATGTACTGTACGCGACGTGTCAAACAGCGAACCAAATTGGCGTTGAATTTATGCTCACCTCTTTGTACTTCCGCTTGCTGTCAGTGTTGCCACTGAAAGTTGTTAGTGCTTTGTTTGTTTGATAAAATACAACATTCATGCCTGAACCTCACAAGCACAACATCTCCTCCCCATTGCCACAGTGGGGATTCCCTCTTGGATGAGCGGTAGAGGGTTCTTGCCTTTCATGTGGGAGGTTTGAATCCAGGGACATTAAAGTTCAGTTAATCTGCCTTTTGGACCAATTTTGTGGTGCTGCTCCCACCGCCAGCTCACATGAATTACTGTAAACACCCACTGGGAAAAAAGCATGACGTCGCCTTTGGGTGGAAACCTCATATGTCCAAATCTGTTTATTCAGGATTCAAATTCAAAAGTAGCAGATCTAAAAGCTCGAAACGCGTCGCTGCGTGCCACGTTTCGAGCTTGTAGATCTGCTACTTTTGATATTTTCTGTGAAGCTTTAGTATGATCAATTAGGCCGTTAATTTACGAAAAAACACAAAATGTTTGAATATGGAGATAAGGGGCACTATCTTGCCGCCTTACCCCTTATCCCTAAACTTATTAGCCATATTTTACTATTTTTTAAAAACGTTGTGAGCTTGTGGATTGCAATTGTATTTGAACACTTTTTTTTTCTTTCTTCAAAATAGTAAAAAAAATGGCAAAGAGGTTTAGGGATAAGCGGTAAGGCAAGATAGGGCCCAAGAGGTTTCTGCCCGACAGCTCAGGTTCCAATGGCTCCGATGTAGTCACTATTTAGTCTGTGAGATCTTTTGCTACTTTTCTGTGACACCATACTGTCTGTAGTATGGAGATACGAGGTTTCTACCTGACGGCAAACTCACAAATTACATGTTCACCCACTGGGCAACAGCATGGCCAGAAAAACCTCATCGCATTTCAAGATGGAAATTAACTGACGGGTGGGTTTGGCACAGAACCAGTGGAGCCATAAACACGGCGGTGTGGTTGAGTGTCGGTCACTGGGAGGCCAGCAGCTTCTTTTCCAACTCCATCATCACCTCGGGCTTCAACACACATGCTGACACATGTCATCGAGCCAACCCCCTCCTGCCACCCAAGACACTCCGTCTCTCTGTCTCTGCCATCTCTGCCATTTCAAAGTGTATAACCTCCAACCTCATGTACATACAGTACCAGCTGGATTGTGCTATGTGTATCTTCGATTTCTGCCTCTCTTCGACAAATTTCTCGGTTTTCTTTCTTTTCTCCTTGCTTGCCCGGTCGAACCCAGGACCTTCTAGCTGTGAGGCGACAGCGCTACTGACAGCGCCACCGCGCCCCCTAGAACTAATTATTTTTTCAGCCTGATCGCCAGAGAATTAGTATACATTGCACGGATCCAGTGCACGTCATTCCGTGCATAGTCGCCTAGAAACCCCGAAATTCCGTGCATATGTACGGCGAGTCCCACGGTGGGCGTAACCAGTCGCAAACTGGAAAAACCCGGAAGCAGAGCAGTCCCCACAACAAAATTTACGATTCTGTGCCTATCGGTACATAACTCAAACGGCGCTGAGTAGGCACAAGGGAATGTCGCAACGTTCGGGACGGCAACTCGCTCGCTTTAGCTCGCTCGGTGGCCCCTTACGTGGCGACAATTCCCTTGAGACTGCGCGCCTCCGAAATGGTTTAGTCACAATGGGGGAGATGCGAGGCGGCTATGCACAGATTTTCGGGTTTTCCAGTTGTCTATGCACGGAATTTGAAAAACGTTGAAAGAGAACGTTTCCTCTGTTGATTCTTTACACCTGTAAACCTGTGATGTGGCAATAAAGTTCATTGTGATTCTGATTCAAAGAAACTGGAGGTCTTTCTTCCTATAGCCAGCAAGTAAGTTAAGTTAAGTACTCTGATGTTTTGCTTATACCAGAACGTAGAAATACAAGGAAATATCCTGTATTCCAAATTTGACTTGAGTAAAAGCAAGTATTTAAATAAATACATTAAAGTACTCAAAGTAAAACAACTTTTTTCAAAATGTCTTAACCTTTTAGTTTAAAAAAAATAGCATATCGACAAGCTCACAATGCATCACAAGTAAAAGATATGGCTCATACATGTCTTTTGTGATACTAGTATCTAGAAAATACACTATTTGCCACTGAGTAGTGAAAATACTGGAAAAATGGACATGCTCAAGTAAAATAAAAGTACCTCAAAACTGTTTTTAAGTGCACTACGTGAGTACAACTGGCTTTTCAAAGGAACTGTAGGTCTTTCTTCCTAGCCGGGGGCCTTACAGCCTTCTCTGATCTGGGAAAAGTACCGTCCATTTTGCCCCGAGAAGCGTTTCCAATCTTTTAAAGACCACCTCCGCTGTTTTTCCCCCTGGACTTATTCTGCAGTGCCCAGAGTGAACCAAAGTAGCTTTTTTCCCCACATATTGTGGGTATGAGTGGAAAACCCACAGCCCCCAAAATTCCACAATACATCCCTGAGCCAATCAGTATTCATTTGAGGTTTACTGGATGAAGTTCAAAGTAAAGTAAAGTCATGGAACTGCCCAGTTCAGGCTAAGATACAAAGCAAATGTTCCATCCATGAAATTGATGATGAAGTAGGGTATGCTGTCGGAGGGGCGTGGCTACCTTGTGATGATTTGATTGACAAGCTACACCACCAATAGCATTCATTCCCCACCCCCGCTCCAGTCCCAACCAATACCATTCATTTCCGAGTGCATAGGACATACTGAAGAAAGATGGCGGATTTGAAACCGTTGAAAAATAGGATTCATTTATGGTCTGTTAGGGTTTATGGGCGTAATGTTGTCCATACTTTTTTACTGTCTATGGGTGCAACACGTTGTAGATCTGCTATATTTGGTGCATGACACCGGTATAAATCAGGCGCAACACCAACCTCTCAATTCTAAACCTAACATCTTAAGGTATACTCCTAACCTCAATGTATATCGTTTTCCTATTGTGAATTTGAAATATATTTTTAACAACCATTTTGTCTTGTGAGGACAAAAGAAAAGCATCCTCTCAATGTCTCACACACGCACATTTCTTTGGCACTCGGTAGCCAAAGAAATCTTTAAAATGACACGGATGCGTTCCCGGTCTTGATGGATTAAACGGTCACACAGCGATCAGTCTGAACGAATGAAAGATTACCTTTGAACCATCCGCACACAACGCTAACATCCCCGTAATGGTCACACACTGCTTATACGACTCTGACGTATATCATCATTAGGGATGAACGATTAAATTGTTTGATATCGTTGCTGTCGGATTGGAAACCTTGTATGTCCAAAACCCCTTTATTTTTTAAACACATTCATTGCCAGGTATTAGTTAATTAATTCATCCGCCACTGCCAGCACGGTTTTACCTTATTTTGACGATCCACATCATTTGTTTTTTTAAGCGGATGTAAACTAACGATGTCTCGGTGGAAAGACAAGTCTCTCTTCTTTCCACCAGAAGAAAAAAAAAACATTGTAACTTTCTCAAATGCTACTATACTTGTTGTGGGGGACATTTGGCCCTCAACAGTATAGTAATATGCCTACAACTGTGTACACACACACACACACACACACACACACACACACACACACACACACACACACACACACACACACACACACACACACACACACACACACACACACACACACACACACACACACACACACACACTTTATTGGAGTATTTTCAATGTTCAGAACTTTTACTCCACTACTGTCCTACAGGCAAATATTGTGCTTTTTACTCCACTACAATCATTTGTAGTTACTAGTTACTTTGTAGATTTTGATTATTATAACAAAACATACATTACCCACTTCAGCCCTATATACATTTTGGCCTTTTGAAGATAGCCGATCTAAAAGCTCACAATGTGTCACATCGCGACGCATTGTAGTCCTGCTTTTTTTTTTTTTTACATTTTATATATTTGAAAAGTTGTGAAACGGGACATTCTGCATAATGAGTACTTTCTTTTTACTTTAAGTACATTTTGATACCAATACCTTTGTACTTTTACCCAAGTCAATTTTGAATTCCGGACTTTTACTTGTAACCGAGTATTTCTACATTGCCGTATCAATACTTTTTCCACCACTGCACACACGCTACTGATCTCTGAGTCTCGAGACCTTCCATCGCCTTCCACTGAACGGTATCTAGCTCCTCTAATCATCTCTGGATCGTGCGGGCAAGACATCTCTGGTTAGGCCCTGATCGAACACCGCACGCGCACACACACACACACACACACACACACACACACACACACACTCACACTCTGCAGCAAGAGCAGAGGATCGCATCAATACCCCTCCTCATTACAGCCATAATACACTCAGCTCAGAGCCGACTGTCTTCGCTGGTTCACCCGCAACGTGCACAGAAACCGAAGACTCACAGGAGTGTAAAGCCAGACTCATTTGAATACCTGATGGACCTTCAGACGTACAAGTTTGTTTTGAACCATCTTAGATCATGAGTGAGGACCAGTTAATATTATGAAGATAAGGTTGAAAATGGGTGAAGTGGTCCTTTAGCATTCACAGCTTTTAATCTCTCTCTCTCTCTCTCTCTCTCTCTCTCTCTCTCTCTCTCTCTCTCTCTCTCTCTCTCTCTCTCTCTCTCTCTCTCTCTCTCTCTCTCTCTCTATCCGCGCCACGCGACACAGTCCCGTCTCCCTACATGCTCATTACAGATCTTTGCTGTCGGCAGAAACCTTGTATCTCCATGTTTCATCTTTAGTTGTTATGGATGTTTTTTTCCCCGTAAATTAATGCCCTACTTCGTCATACTACACTACAGTGTCACACACAATAAAGTAGCAAAAATTGGCCGATCTACAAGCTCACAACGTGACGCGTTGTGAGCTTGTAGATTTTTGCTACTTTTGAAATATTTTTAAGTGAATCAGTGTGTCTGTAGGTTTTATAAATATCGATCGAATGAAACGTATCAGCAAGAGCTTGTGGCTAAATAATAACTACATTGGATGCATTGGAAACACAGGCTCTTCTTTTTCTTTTGTCATTTCGTGAAAAGTAACAGTTTTTTGCACATACAAGGTTACAACCCGACAGCGACGAGATGCCCTAGTTTGTTGGTGAGCCAGGAGAGGCCTCACTAGCCTCGTTACAAAAAAGAAACCTTGGACACTTCACATCGTTTGTACGTCCATCCCCCGGACATTATCTCTCCCACATTCGTTCCCCGCGTCCCACACGTGGAAACCTTGCATGTCCAAAACGTTGGTATTTTTTTATTGGTTCAATATTTATAGAACCAGCAAACAGACTTAAAGGGATAGTTCACCCCCAAAATGACTTTTTTTCCTATTGATTAGTCACCCCATGGAGAGTTGAATTCCTAAGCCAATAATTTGATGACCGGCAGCGGTTCCGGTAGGAGACACAAGTCTCCTTTGCGTCTCCTACCGGAACCTCTGCCTACCGGTCCACTGGTCATCAAATAATTGGCTTAGGAATGCCACAAAAACAACAAAATATCCATGAATTAAGTCTCCATGGGGTGACTAATCGATAGGAAAAAAAATGTGGGGGTGTGAACTATCCCTTTAAAATGTAGCTTTCATTTTCACTGTCAAAATGTTTCACAATTTAGCAGAAATAGCAGATCTACGGGCTTGATCTGCAAGCGTGTAGATCGGCTATATTTTCCTAAAAACGCACAAACAAACAAAAACATAAAAAGTTGAAATATGGACATACAAGTTTTCCACCACGACTGTGACGATAAAAAGGGTCCATCAAACATTAATGAAGAAGTAGAAACTCACATCTCATTCGAATTTTCAGAGCAGAGCAGCTGGGGGAAAAAAGGGTGTCGAAGGGGAAAGTCACACAAAAAATTGTGCAAGGAGAAGAAATTCCTTGTACAACTAGGGCATATTATGTTCACAATATTAATTAATATTCAAATGAACATGAAAGCATTCCTTGTTAATTAAATGTTTAGCCCGCTTGATTATGTAACGTTTGTCGTGTGACATTTTGGATACTTGTGTAAACTACAACCACACAAACATACCGTACAGCCAGGCGTGGTGTTGCATCGTCTGAATTATTTGGAATAATTGCATATTTTTGCATTACGGTCTCCACTCATCTGTATGAATTCATGTGGTAAAACGTATAACTTATTACAGATGAATTATATTATTCATATATTATTCATCTGTAAAAAATTCCGACAGACGGAGAAAGAGAGAGAGAGAGAGAGAGAGAGAGAGAGAGAGAGAGAGAGAGAGAGAGGTAGAGAGAGAGAGAGAGAGAGAGAGAGAGAGAGAGAGAGAGAGAGAGAGAGAGAGAGAGAGAGCCTGCTTGCTCACTCAGGAGAGAAATATAATACATTTTGACCAAAATTGGTCAACATTTTTGTCAATCCAGAAACAGGATTGTGTCAAAGGTCGTGTCCAGCCTAGACACAGGATCTAAATGTCTCAGTAGAAGAGCAGAGAGATTTATATTGTATTAACATACTCTACCATTAATATTGGACAAAATAACATTGTATTCACTAAAAAAGTTACATAATGAAGCTTTGAAGCGGAACTTGTTTTTTATGAATACAATGTAATTTTGTCCAATCTATATGGTAGAGTATGTTAATACAATATAACTTATATAATTTGGGGTGGTTGTATTTTATCTCCCTGCTCTTCAATCGAGACATTTAGATCGTGTCAAAGGTCATGTCTCAGCTAGACACAGGATCTGACAAAGATTTGGACCTGATGGTCAAGATTCAATTTATCCCCTGATCGAGCAGGCCGGCTCTATTAGTTCAATGGTTAAACAAAATATCAGCACTTGCGCAGGAAACCGGGTTCAAATCTAGGGTAGAAGAGGAAAGTTACATAGTGCAGCTTTAAGTAAAAAAAATAATAAATCTTAGCTCTTCTTCCAGCTCGGCTCATTTGCCGACGCATTTATCAAACAGACACACGCCAGCCTGCCGGTTGATTACAAATTATCGCCGGATAAAATATTTCTCACACAATTTGGTGAGGGTCACATTCGTGTTTATTTCTTTATTTATTTTTGTTGCATGGGATTTGCTCTGCCTCTCTGCAAAATGAGAAAAAGATGGTGGCTTGAGATTAGAGTAATTGCAGCAAAGCAGACACAGATAGCTGATAGGTGTGGGAGACGTGCCCAGAGAATAAAAGCGATAATGAAAACGCTGCCTGTGTAGATTAACCCGTTCAGACCGGGAACGCATCCGCGTCGTTTTCGGATTTCTTTGGCTATTCAAAAAATAGCAGATCTACAAACTCAGTAGATCTGCTATTTTTTAAATAAACGTGAAAATCTTTGCAAATCCTTGAATAAATATATATTTTTTAAATTGAACATTTGTAAAATATTTTGTTCCAGGGACCCCAGAAGCAAATATTTCAGTTAAAAATGTTCGCTTTAAAACAATATATATTCAAAGATTTGCACAAATGTTCAAGATTTTTCAAAAAATAGCAGATCTACAAGCTCGTAGCGCGGCACTCGGCACATTTCTTTGGCACTCGGTAGCCAAAGAAATCTTTAAAATGACACGGATGCGTTCCCGGTCTTGATGGATTAAACGGTCACACAGCGATCAGTCTGAACGAATGAAAGATTACCTTTGAACCATCCGCACACAACGCTAACATCCCCGTAATGGTCACACACTGCTTATACGACTCTGACGTATATCATCATTAGGGATGAACGATTAAATTGTTTGATATCGTTGCTGTCGGATTGGAAACCTTGTATGTCCAAAACCCCTTTGTTTTTTAAACACATTCATTGCCAGGTATTAGTTAATTAATTCATCCGCCACTGCGAGCACGGTTTTACCTTATTTTGACGATCCACATCATTTGTTTTTTTAAGCGGATGTAAACTAACGATGTCTCGTTGGAAAGACAAGTCTCTCTTCTTTCCACCAGAAGAAAAAAAAAACATTGTAACCTCGATCATCTGTTCTGTATATTATCGGCAGTTGAATATAGCTTGTTTTCACCAAAAACGCAATCTAGGAAAATAAATCGGAGATAAAAGTATTTTTATAAATCTGATAGCGGAGGGGGTGAAAATGTGTCAGATGACGTCATGTCCGGGTTTATCCTTCTCTCGAAGTCAAGGCATCATTCAAAGGTTGGCGAAGAGCGCCCTCTAGCGTATCACTAATTCCACAATACTTGTGGGGACACTTGGACCTCACAAGTATAGCAACACAAGCACGATACACGATACACACATCTATATAAAAAAAAACACACTCTAGTGCAGCTATCACACTGTTTTATGCCTAACATCAAACCATAGCGAGTCTCCAAAGAAACCCACGTGTTATAATTGGAGCCGTGTGTGTGTGTGTGTGTGTGTGTGTGTGTGTGTGTGTGTGAGTGTGTGTGTGTGTGTGTGTGTGTGTGTGTGTGTGTGTGTGTGTGTGGTGTGTGTGTGTGTGTGTGTGTGTGTGTGTGTGTGTGTGTGTGTGTGTGTGTGTGTGTGTGTGTGTGTGTGTGTGTGTGTGTGTGTGTGTGCGTTTCCAGTATTTGAACATGTTCAGGTAAATCATTCAGATGGCCACAGTCTCCACATGCTGCTACAAGATTGGATTCACCGTTTGGCATGAGAAGATCATTACATGTCCCATGTTCCTCTATCCCTGTCTGTCTGTCTGTCTGTCTGTCTGTGTGTCTGTGTGTCTGTCTGTCTCCCTCTCTGTCTCTATCTGTCTCTTTCTGTCTGTCTGTGTCTCTTTCTCTCAGTGGTGGAAAGTAACTAAGTACATTTACTTAAGTACTGTACTTAAGTACAATTGTGAGGTACTTAACTTGAGTATTTCCTACTCAGAGGTAAATATCGTACTATACTCCACTACAATTATTTGAAATATTTAGTTACTACCGGTGGTAGTTACTTAGAAGATTTTGATTGTTATTACAAAACATACATTAACCACTTCAGCCCTATATACAATGTCAGCCATTTGAAAATAGCAGATCTACAAGCTCACAATGCGTCGCATCGAGATTTTTATACATTTGAATACTTGAAATGGGACATTCTGCATAATGAGTACTTTTACTTTTGGTACTTTAAGTACATTTTGATGTTAATACTTTCGTACTTTTACTCGAGTAGGCCTACATTTTGAATTCCGAACTTTTTCGATTTTAGACTATATCTATATTGCAGTATTGATATTTTTACTTAAGTAGAAAATGTGAGTACTTTTTCCACCACTGCTCCCCCCTGCCCCCCCCCTCTCTCTCTACAGTACACCAGTAGCGGGTACACATTAAATACATACAGTATAACGCTGGTAAATATTTCAGTATTGCAGTGGTGAATAATCCAGTGGACAGGCAGCTATAGGGTCCAACCTGGTTCGCCACACGCACAGTAGCAGAGTAAAGCCCCGTTCAGACTTCAGCAGTGCCTCTCGCGCAGAGAATAGTATTAATTATATAAGAGAATAATATTCTCTGCAGTTTTTGGGCACGCAACAGAGCATACATCTGGATGACATGTATTAATATACTATGCTCTGTTGATGAATAGAATATAGGGGACCACAATGGAAACGAGTCCTAAGGACTTTTTTTTTGCGTTTAGCCATAAATTTACCTCCATGCTGTTTACAGTTTTGACTAATAGAAGTATTCAATCTATCAATTAAAATCTACAGTAAGTCAAGTCTGACAATATAATTAGACGCATAATTTTCAGGTGTCTGTCGCACACCTAAAATAGCTGATCTATAAAGCTCACTATAAATACGCTTAACTGTGTGAGCACGGGATCATGTCTAAATATCACCCTTCATGTCATTTCAGCAAAATAGTCATTTATTTATTTTTTTGTTTATTTATTTGCCAACTCTATGTTTTCTTCGTACATTAATCCATGCAACATTTCTTGCTGGGGGGAATATGCATTTCAACGCCATCGGGCTGCTCGGCCAGAAACCGAATTTGTATCATCTTTTTTATGTTTTTTTATAATTAAAATACCTACTTTGTTGTACAACAGTGATGCACTGCTGTAGCGAAAATAGCTGATCTGCACGCTCACAACGTGTTGTTTTTCACATCTGTGAAAAACAAACATCACATCTGTGAAAAACAAACCCCCTTAGCATTCACAGCTACTGTGAAAGAGAACTGCAAAACATAATATTCTGAGCTTGTAGATCGGCTATTCTTCGCTAAAAATAAATAGATAAATAAACTGGGAAGTTGAAATATGGAGATGCATGGTTCCTGCCCGACAGCAACGATATGACAGTTTGTTTGTTTTTTGTTGTTGTTGAGAATTATGTTTGTTCCGTTTCCCCAAACAATCAGAGACATTCTCTGACTTCGATTACACACACTCGCACACACACGCACACTCGCACACACACACACACACACACACACGCACGTTCTCTCGAGGATAAATGAACACACTTTGCAATGCATTTCAACATCTGGAAGACAGAGGAGGCAGTGACAGAGAGACAGAACTTGAAGTTAGGAGACCAGACAGACAGGACAGGACAGGACAGACAGACAGACAGACAGACAGACAGACAGACAGACAGACAGACAGACAGACAGACAGACAGACAGACAGACAGACAGACAGACAGACAGACAGACAGACAGACAGACAGGACAGACACTTTCTGAAAATACTGGTGATTTTTTTAATCCAGTTTAAATGCTTAGCTCATACACTGAAGCCTCACCTTCCTTCTTTCAAAAGGTCAAGGGTTAAAAGAAGTGGGATTGTGCGTACAGTATAATGTGTCTATTCTTTATTCAGCCAGAGGCCGTAAATGTTGACCTTCTAACCCCTCATGTTTTAACTACAGCTCCTGGGAGTGCATGATGGGAGACCTGGCATGATGTTGTAGAATTTCATAATTCCTCAATTTAAAAAAAACATATATATCTTTTTCCATTGCTTATGGCACAATGCCCCCGCCCCCCTCTTGGGGGCCTATTGGAGCTAAGATCTCATAATCCAGTCGTTCTCAACATGTGGGCCAGGGGCCCACTGGTGGGCCGTGAGGATGTTACAAATGGGCCCCACAAATAATTGGCATTAATGTTTCATGATAAAATAACATGAATATTAAAAAGCAATAACACAATATTTTTTTCTTTGAGATACAGATACATACGATCCAAGACAGAACAGAATCAACACAAAAAACACATAAATGGTCAGGTGGGTTGTCCGCGGACGCTTTCAATATTTTCAAGTGGGCCAGGATCCAGAAAATGTTCAGAAACACCGTCATAAGCCACCAACGATTGGACATTTGGTCTTAAAGTCAGTCTACTGTGACACTGAAGTCCTGTCCATGTGCGTCTCACACACACACACACACACACACACACACACGCACACACACACACACACACACACACACACACACACACATACACATACACACACACACACACATAGTACAGGATTAACGGAAGGGCTTTAGGTGCTGAAGCACAGGGCACAAACCTTGGGGGGGGGGCAACCAAACGGCAGGGAGAAAGTGAAAGAAGACAGAACTGTCGGTGAATTTTTTTTAGAAGCAGCGGCTGCTGAAGGAGCGCTAAAACGGTGAAGCTCGCCGGTGAAGCGTACATTTTCCCACGCCGGGCACCACAAAGGGCTTAATCCGGCCCTGCACACACATGTCATTTCTGCAAAGACCCTAAAAATGTCTTTAATGACACTGCAGTCGCAGTAGGATACAACAGCGGTGGGGAGGAATCAATTGGTATGATGACTAAATTGGGGAGAAAAGGGGGTAAATAGCTAAGAAATGAGCAGACAAAATTGGAACTAGAACACTTTAAAATGGGTACTTTCTCCTGATTGGCTGAAGATTGGCCACCCACCTGAAAATGCATTTTCTGTTTATTAACGATCTGGAGAGACGCAGAGACCTCTGCTACTGAACAAAATGATTACTATCACAATATAGCCTAATGCTTTAACCTTTGTTTCTTTTCTTATTTTATCCCACGATTTTGAAACCCATTTTTCAACCAGTGCCAATGCCTAAACTTGTAATCCTGGGCGCTACTCTCCCTCTGCCAGCCTGGGGAGAGCCAAGAACTGAGCTCATGCTTCCTTCAACACATGAGGACTGAGCAGGCCGCTTCTTATACAACGCGCCGCAAGCGCTGCGCGTTGTGAGCTTGAAGATTTGGGGGCTTTAGGGTTACGTTTAAAAAAAATCAAAAATCAACATTTCAACAAATGCATTAATGAAATCACTGTTTATGTCCTCACAAGTATAGCAAGCCTGTGTATCTGGATGTGTGTGTGTCTGTGCACGTGTGTGCGTGTTTGCGTGCGTCTCGGCGCGGTCATGGTCTGAATGCCATCACGGGTGTTAAGAAGGATCAGCATTTAAACAAGCCGTCACAACGTAAGCGCGCTCGCCTTTAGAAAAGATGACAGACCTTCAAACGTGTCTGGGAAGGTCTCGGCGCTTTCAGCGTCTCTGTGAATAGAAACGTCATGCTTTGATTCAGACAACAAGACAGGGAGGAAATGACAAAGTCAGCTGCAATGAAAGAGGCTTATTTCAATGACAATAGTTTTTTTTCGCGAGCCATATTTCTTTTGTCAGCGGATGTTGGTTCAACTAGGGCTGCGCAATTAAAATGGAATTATAATCGAAACAAACAAGGCATAAACATATGCATATATGCACGTACACAACACGTGTGCCCACATACGCACAGCACAATATATATATATATATATATATATATATATATATACATGAGCGTAAAGCATCTGTGTCATTTTAAGATTTATTTAGGCTAGCCGCGCTATGAACTTGTAGATCTGCTATTTTAGAAAAACCTTGAAAATGAGTGCAAATCTTTGAATATATATATATTTTTAAGCAAACATTTGTAACTCAAATCTTTGCTTCTGGTGGGGACCCTGGAACTAAATATTCTCAGATAGGGTCCGGCGGCCAAATACATATAATTGTGGGGGTCCTTGACATGAAAAGGTTTGAGAACCATCTGATATACACTAATCCACGGAGCGCTGCCCTGCGCGCAGCCATTGCTGCGGTGTCAACGCTCCGCGGACGCGACACCGCAGCAATGGCCGCCTACAGGCAGCGCGTCTATAGTAACATACGTTTTTTTCAGAAAACTATGTGTAGGATTTAGAAGACGTTTGTAGGATCGGAACCTCAGGCCTTAATGGGTTAAAAAGAGATTCAAAACGTAGATGGACAGGGCAGATCTGATGGGGTATAGGGGCAGGCTGTTCCAGAGCCTGGGGGGCAGAGGCCGCAAAGGCACGGGGCACCCCTGCTTTTTCGGTCCAATTCCGGGCACGGCGAGCAACAGCTTGTCAGCAGAGCTCAGAGCTCTAGATGCTGCGCTCACACAGCCAGATACATACAGAGCTGCAGGCTATATACCATTCATTTTCAATGGAAGCCAACGACATGAAGATGCAAAGCTACAGGCTACCAGTGGTGTAAAGTAAGTACATTTACTCAAGTACTGTACTTAAGTACATTCTTTGGTTATTGTTGCTTTACTTGAGTATTTCCAATTTTCTGTACTTTTACTTCTACTCCACCACATCTCAGAGGCAAATATTGTACTTTTACTCCACTGCAATTATTTGAAAACTGTAGTTACTAGTTACTTTGCAGATATAAATTATTACATTATAAAACATAAATTAACCACTTTAGCCCTATTTTATACCTAGGCTATTTGAAAATAGCCGATCTACAAGCTCACAACGCGTCGCGACACGTTGTGAGCTTGTAGATCTGCTATTTTCAAACATTTTAGTACTTTTACTTTTGGTACTTTAAGTATATTTCGATGCCAATACTTTTGTACTTTTACTCAAGTAACATTTTGAACGCAGGTCTTTTACTTGTAACAGAGTATTTTTATATTATGGTATTGCTACTTTCACTTATCGGAGTTCTTCTTCCACCACTGGTCGTCGGTGTGTGAATGTGTGAATGTGTGTGCGTGCGTGCGTGCGTGCGTGCGTGCGTGCGTGCGTGCGTGCGTGCGTGCGTGCGTGCGTGTGTGCGTGCGTGCGTGCGTGCGTGAATGAGTGAACGTGAAACACATTCACTCATAAAGCGCTTTGGAGAAAGGCCCTAAATACGTGAATGCACTTAATGCAGTCCATTTGCCATTTGTAAAACACTTTTGGATGACAGCGCTATATAAATGCACCATTTACCACCATTCTTCTGTGTTTTTTATAACCTCCATAGGACTCTGTCTCTAGTGCCCCCTCTCCCCCTCCCCCCATAGGTCAGGGCTAAGAAAGCGGAGATAGCGCCAAACGAGCAAAGACATAACATGCACCCCGGCGCCATTATCCTGTCAGCGGCGGGGGAGACAAATTAACACGCGTCCGAAAAGGATTAATGAGCATCTGCAACGGACAATGAAGGTGCAATCAAAGAGCCGACAAACATGAGTGTGTGTGGGGGGGGGGAGGGGGGTGAAAAAAGCACCAGAAAAAAGAAAATTAACGTAGCTAATGTCGCTATAGCTTCCAAGGGGAACAAGTGGACTGCGTTATGTGTGAAGATTAATTCCTATGATGAAATGTTTCTTTTTGTCCCGTTGGTTCGACCAATGAGCAGGTCTGTCACAGTCATGACATTTTACTATATATCAATTAACCCATTGAGACCGGGAAAGCATCCTTTTAGATTTTAACCACTTTAACCATTATTTTATACTTTGGCTATACAAAAACTAGCAGATCTACAAGCCGCGCTATGAGCTTGTAGGTCTGCTATTTTTGAAAAATCTTGAAACTTTAAGTAAATCTTTGATTATATTTTTAAAGCTAACATTTTTAACTCAAATCTTTGCTTCTGGGGGTCCCTGGAACAACATATTTTCAGATGGGGGTCCGTGGCCAAATACATATCATTTGGGTGGTCCTTGACATAAAAAAGTTTGAGAACCACTGATATTACAGCGACGTTTTTTTTTTAAACTGTTCGTATTTAGAAGATTTTTGTAGAATCCCCAAAAGACAAAAACAAATATATATTCAAAGACTTTTTTAAAGATTTTCAGAAATAGCAGATCTAAAAGCTCATAGCGCGGCACTCTGTGCCACACTATGAGCTTGTATTTATGAATAGCCCAAAGAAATCTAATGCATGACACAGGATATACGGAAATAATCAAGTAAAAGTATTTGTACTCGAGTAAAAATTCTGCGGCACTCGAGTAAATGTACTTAACTTTACAGCGACGCTATTGTACTGTGACCTTTGACCTTTCCCCATTGATTGAAGATGGCGCCATTTAAATCAGACACTGCTATTAAAGTGACCTGTGCCTCGGCGCTAACCTTTAGCGCTCGCTAAACAAATGAGTTTTTCCACATAAATGGCCATCATCTGCATACATAAACCATCTCATCTTGCATTTAATAGACACCAGACTGTTTACTGCTGTTTCGTCGCTGTCGGAAACCTTGTAAGTCCAAAACGGATACTTTTCAGGGAATGGAGAAAAACAAGAACCTGTTCAATATTTATAAAAAAGGCCACAGATAAAATGTAACCACTTTCAAATTCAAAATGTTTCCAAAATAGCCGATCTACAAGCTTACAACCAGTGGTGGAAGAAGTACTCGAATATTTTACTTGAGTAAAAGTGGCAATAACGCAATATGAAAATACTAAAAGGCCTGTGTTCAAAATGTTACTTGAGCAACAGTACAAAAGTATTGGCATCAACATATGCTTAAAGTACCAAAAGTAAAAGTACTAACATGTTTGAAAATAGCAGATCTACAAGCTCACAACGCGTTGCGATGTGACGCGTTGTTAGCTTGTAGATCTGCTATTTTCAAATAGCCTTGGTATAAAATAGGGCTAAAATGGTTAATGCATTTTTTATGATATAATAATGTATTTCTGCAAAATAACTAACTGAAGTTATCAAATAATTGTAGCGGAGTAAAAGTACAATATTTGCCTCAGAGATGTAGTGGAGTAAAAGTAACAGTATTGAAAATTGGAAATACAAGTAAAAGCACCTCAAAATTGTACTTAAGTACAGTATTTGAGTAAATGTACTTATTTACTTTACACCACCGCTTACAACGTGTCACATTTGAGCTTGTAGATCGGCTATTTTCGCTACTTTTGCGCAACAGTCTTGTACGAAGACGTTGAAATATGGAGATACAAGGTTTCTGCCCAGACATCAATGATTTCCTATCATGACAGCGGATCGTTTGTATTTTGTCTTTGCGTCTCATGTTTCCTTGTGGAAAAGAATAGCGGACAGACTTCAAATGAACCAAGGACAAATGCAGCGTTTTGAATGTCGAGTCTTCAAAAATCCTTCTCATATTTCTTCAAGTAAACCAATTTGTGTTTTGCAGCGCTTGCAGTTAAGTTTGTTAATGGACTGATATGAGTTTTTTTTCTTTCGAATATGATCTCCCTGCAATTACTGTGATGAGATAGACTGCAGTAAGTGGAACAACAAGCTCATCACATTCCATCTGTGATGAGGACACAGACTCATCACTGAGCCACTTTGCCTCTCAAACTTTTTTTCATGTCAAGGACTACCAGTGGTGGAAAAAGTACTCAAGTAAAAGTATCGATACTGCAATATAGAAATACGCCGTTACAAGTATAAGTCCGTAATTCAAAATGTACTTGAGTAAAAGTAGGCTACACAAGTATTGGCATCTAAATGTACTTAAAGTACCAAAAGTAAAAATACTCGTTATGCAGAATGTCCCATTTCAAGTTTTCAAATGTATAAACATCTTTTTGAAAATAGCAGATCTACAAGCTCACAAGGCGACGCATCGCGACGCATTGTGAGCTTGTAGGTTGTCTATTTTCAAATGGCCGAAATGTATATAGGGCTGAAGTGGTCAATGTATGTTTTTTAATAATAAACAAAATCTACAAAGTAACTAGTAACTAAAGATTTCAAATAATTGTAATGGAGTAAAAGTACACAATTTTCCTCTGAGATGTATTTTCAGTACTAGACGGCAGACAATTCCCACACTTAACAATGCTAGTACATAATATTACAGTGCAACCATACAAGACCACCGAGTTGAACAAACCTTTTGGACAAAAAAAAAAGCCACAAAGCCAAGCTGTTCAGCCACATTGGCATTCAACAGTACAGTGGTGTAAAAAGTACTGCATTTGTTTTACTTAGGTAAAAGTATCAATACTGCAATGTAGAAATACTCAGTTACAAGTAAAAGTCCGGAATTAAACATTTACTTGAGTAAAAGTACAAAGTATTGGTATCAAAATATACTTAAAGTACAAAAGTAAAAGTACTCATTATGCAGAATGTCCCATTTCACAAGTTTTCAAATGTATAAAGTGTGTACAAATCTTTTGAAAATAGCAGATCTACAAGCTCACAATGTGTCTTATCGTGACGCATTGTGAGCTTGTAGATCGGCTATTTTCAAATGTCCAAAATGAATATAGGACTGATTTACTTTTACTTTGATTACTGTTTTGTAATAATAATCATATCAAAATCTATAAAGTAACTAAAGTTTTCAAATAATTGTAGTGGAGTAAAAGTACAATATTTGCCTCTGAGATGTAGTAAAAAATACTGAAAATTGGAAATAATCTGGTAAAGTAAAAGTACCTCAAAATCTTACTTAAGTACAGTACTTGAGTAAATGTACTTAGTTGCTTTACACCACTGAGTATAGTGCACGCACGCACGCACACACACACACACACACACACACGCACACGCACGCATGCACACACACACACGCACACACACACACGCACGCACACACACGCATCACTGACAGACCAACATTCTCATCCACAGATGGCATCTATTTGGCTAGAAAGCCTGTAATTGAGAGAGAGAGAGAGAGAGAGAGAGAGAGAGAGAGAGAGAGAGAGAGAGAGAGAGAGAGACTTGATGACGCTGGTTGCTTGTTTCTTCCACAGAACCTGGCGTCTGTGGAAGAAATAAGCAACCAGCATCATGTCGTTCTGCACGAATGATAGCTCGCTCGCGACATTCAGTGCACGTTTGAGTATCATGACACTCCACGATGAGCAGTAGTAGAGAAAAAACTAACTTTGTATCGGTTATAATAGACGATTTTCACTCTTACACTGGCTCCCATTGTGCCAACGGAGGGGGTCGACAGACTGGACGACACGGGACTCTCTGAAATAACTCAACGTCCCTTTCAATGATGGTGAGTGATTAGCGACACATCAAAGATAACACTTAAAATGTCCGGATCTCTCCTTTAATGCATGAAAATGGATGGCTTCTATTTCAGCATGCTAACTTTCCAGGAAAAGAATGGCTGTAGTTTCTATTAGCTTGGATACTCATTGATGATGTCATTGGTACTGTAAGCAGGTTTCTGAACAGTCTAGTTTTTTTGGCATGGAACTGTTTGACTTTTGGGCTTTGAAAACACAAAAAAACACATAGTACAATAGTGGAAATAGCTCTACAAGCTCACAACGTGTTGCATCGCGACGTGTTTGCGAGCTTGCAGTTCTGCTATTTCCGGTATTTATTCGATTTTTTTGGGTATATACTTTAAAATGTATGAACATTGAGCTTGTAGATCTGCTATTTTTGGCAAAGAGGTATAGGTGTAAAGGGAAAAAAGAGTAGACCAAGTTATAAAAAAAAAGTTTAATCTGAAACAATGTTATACATTATAGAGGGGGTCCCTGCTCCATCTCTCTCTCAGCTATAGGGGTCCGTGGCCTGGAAAAACATTGAAGACCCTCGCTTTACACCACGGAGGAGGTAGTGCAAGGCAGAGGTCACTTCCAAGGGTGCAAACACAACTCATGTGATGTGTTGTGTTGTGTTGTGCTTCCCTTCCTCCACTGTGGTCAGCCAGGCAGGCATCCAGAACAATGGGCTGGAGTCACAGAGCTGGAGGAGGAGGCCATGTGTCATGCTGCCAGGGAACAATACACCCTGTTTCACCTGGAGCTATAGGGCCGTCTCTGACGCCCATCCATCAGCCTTCCATGGGCCGGGATGCCCCCATGACATCGTTTATATAGCTAGGGGTCTTCAATAGGGGGTCCTGGACCCCTAGGGGGTCCTCAGAGTTACTACAGGGGGGCTGCCAATTCTTTGTGTGATGGGATTTTTTTTTAAACCCTAGAATCTCGACTCTGAGGGGAACAAGAGGTTTGGCATAAGTTTTGGCATAAGTATTGAGGGTTTACGTGGTTAACTGCCTGAAAATACACATGAATCCAACACAACGCTACACAATGACAGTGCTGTCAAACAAGTCTATGAAGCTATCTATGAAATCTATGAAAAGGCTTAATTTGCAACACAATTTTATACTGTATAATATGTAGTGGGGGGGGGGGGGGGGTCCCCTGCTGAATCTCTCTCTTAGCCAAGGGGTCCTTGGCCTGAAAAAACATTGAAGACCCCTGGTCTATAGACAGAGACTCTCTCCAAATAGGCCAGTCACAATTATTACATCATTGAGTGATCGGGAGGGGAGGGTGATATTAGTCACTGTATACTCCTACAGGAGGCACCTGTCAGCTGGGAGTGTTGGGCGGGAGGAGAAGGAGGAAGGCTCTACGCCTCCTGGTGGGGGCTCCTCACTGGTAAGTGAGCCAGTAGGATGCAGCAGTTTTCATGTCAAGGGCCCCTAGATTAATTAGTTTTTGGCTATGAACCACCATCTGAAAAGATTGTGTCCCAAGAACCCCATACATTTACACCATTTGTGGTGTTAACTCATTGAGTGCCATTAACGTGTTTCACGTGTTTTAGTGCTATGGTGCAACGTGCCATTAATGTGTTTTTGAAAAAAAAAAAAAAGAAAAAAAAAAAAAAGAAAAAAAAAATCTTCCTGAACCCAAGATATCATTATCTGAAGATTTGCAGCTCCATCCACTCCTTGTTTAACTTATAACTGAAAAAGGCTGTATCTCGCTTCCTAAGCACTTTTGTTTTACTAAATTTTAAATTTTAATAAAAATTGTAATGGCCAGAAATAGATATTAATAATTATGGCACTCAATGAGTTAAAAATGTCACAAATATTCAAACCTTTTAAAAACAAATGCGAAGATTTTTTTGGGAAATAGCATAGCTGATGAATATAGGGCCCTGGATGGGGGTCCCCGGACCCCACTTTGAGAACCCTTGCATTAGACCATTAGACCACGGACCACCATAACTCTGAGGGTGTACACATGGAACCAAATGGTTCCATGTGTACACTCTCAGAGTTACAGCCACATAAGGGTCCATTTGAGAACCCGGTCGTTCTCAAAGTGCGGTCCTTGGGGGGGTTCCAGGACCGTACTTTGAGAACCACCGGGATACAACAGTAGTGACAACACACAGAAATTTGTGTGAGGAGGAAACAATTGGCATAACGACTAAATTGGGGATGGGAAAAAGCAACAAAAAAAGGCGCTCAACCGGCTAGGTCGTCTCACCCAGCGTGGGAACAACCCAGCATGTTTTACTCGAAGCGGGGCTGTCTGTCTCTCTAGATTAGCCTCCGTGGACCGAGCTACCCCCGTGACGCCGTCTATACACAGAGACCGTCTCCGAAAGATGTCTGCCACCGACCGACTAATGAGATAAGTGCTGAATTTAACCCATTAAGACCGGGGAACGCGTCTGTGTCATTTTTAGATGTCTTTGGGCTATTCAAAAAAATAGCAGATATACAAGCTCAAGCTTTGAGTTTGTAGATCTGCTATTTTTTTGTTTTTGTGAAAACTTGTGCAAATATTTTAATACATATATATATATATATATATAATTTTTTTTTAAAGCGAACATTTGTAACTCAAATCTTTGCTTCTGGGGGATTCTACAAATGTCTTCTAAATCCTAACAGTTTCTTTTTTGAAAAAAACTGTTGCTATATATATATATATCAGCGGTTCTCAAACCTTTTCATGTCAAGGACCCCTAAAATGATATGTATTTATTTATTATTTATTATATGAAAATATTTTGTTCCAGGGACCCCCAGAAGCAAAGATTTTAGTTAAAAATGTATATATTCGAAGATTTGCACACATGTTTTCCTCCAAAATAGCAGATCTACAAGCTCGTAGCGCGGCACTCGGTGTCATGCTATGAGCTTGTAGATCTGCTATTTTTGAATATCCAAAGAAATAGCACAGATGCTTTCCCGGTCTCAATGGCTTAAGTAGGAACAGTCGAATCACGGCTCAGCATCTTGAAAGACGTCCGCTGTAGTAGCCCTACCGCTGAGTGACGCATAAAAAACGGAGATAAGTGCTCGAAGCAGCAGGAAAACACAATCACAGTTCGCCATCTGAGGTCACGCCATGCTGGGGTTAATAATTGATTACGTTTTTGTTTATTTATTCAGTTATGTATTTATATGTGTTTTTTTCCCCCTTCCCTTCCTTCCTTTCTGCTCAAAGTCAAGGAAGGTTAGTGGAATATAACACATGTTTTGGACAGGTAGTGGGTTTGTAGGCTCGGATAAATATAGCCGTGTGTCTCCGCGGTTGGATGCTGCAGGACCCTGGGAGTCCCTCTGGCTCAGAGCAGAGATAGCGGGCTGGGTACCATCAGTAATGAATAAAATGTAATATCTCAAACAAACTAACAAAAAAAAACCTCAATATCGATATTTGGACGATATAATATCCTACTACCATTTCCACCCAACCGTCCATTCCGGGGCTATATGGGACGTCAACCCACGACCAGGGATGCAAATTAGCGATTAATTCATTATTAATTGATAGTTGATAACCTTATCGATCGATTAATCGATTAATTGATAGGCGTTTTTTAGGACCAAAAGGAAAACTGAACCGAGAATGAGTGCAGAAACATAATTGCCTTGATGTATATAACATTAACGAGCGTCAACGAGCATCAGCTGGACACAGACACACACACCTCCCTTCTGCAGTGCTCTATGGAGTCTGTCTAGTTTCTCTCAAAGCCCTTGAATATGATGGAATATGATTAAGGATTACTGTGATTATGGTAAGCTCACATCACACACACACCATACCTGTAACTTTCACTAGCCCCCAATTATTTTTATTTTTTTTCAATTCATTGAAAATGTATAAGTTTAATCGAGTAAATTGTTAACGGCAGTTAATCGATAACAGATTAATTGTTAACAACATCCACAACTACAGATCCCATCTAGCCTTGGGAGGGGGGTCCGCTTATAATTCCTACATCCCATTATTCCGACCATTAGGTTAGTGTGAGGTTAGCAGGTTAGATAGGGTTAGTTATAATGGGGCCAGTCGGAACAACGGGACGTCGGAATAATGACATGCATGGCACCATGGGAGGAAAAAAAAAACCTAATAAATGGCTTAAATTTGGGGAATAGTGAAAAATAGGCTCTATGCACCATAGGCTCTATGCAGCCATATTGGAGAGAAATTGGGTCTCTTCCTTTCTTCCTTCACAGGTCTTACCAATTATACTAATTAAGGCTCTGTTCCATTTAGTGTGGCGCAGTGGTTCTCAAAAAATGTTTTATTTCAAGGACCCCCTTAACTCTGAGAGTGTACAAATGGAACCAAATGCAACCCTTGGTTACATTTGTACACTCTCAGAGTTACACACCCGTAAGGGGCCATTTGGAACCCCATCAAGGAACCATGAGGGTCCCTGGACCACACTTTGAGACCCACTGGTGTAGCAGAGTGTTTCCAGTGAGCCAACATGCACAATATCAGCACCCTGACTCTGTTTGACCAGAATGGAACAGAGCCTTCATTAGTATCATTGGTAAAGACTTGTGAAGGAAGTAAGAGGCCCGATTTCTTTCCAATGTGGCTGCTGTGCCTAGAGCCTATTGGCATTCTCTTTACATGCCAATGGTCAGTGCCCGTGTGCACGTTCAGATTGACTGGTCAGCCCAATGAGGAGACAAATGGACGAGGACACAATTAATGACAGACAAGCTTCCTCTACAAGCTCATAGCGCGGCACCGAGTGCCGCGCTATGAGCTTGTAGATCTGCTAATTATTTTTTTATTATCGTGAAAATGTGTGAAAATCTTTGAATATACATATTTTTAAAGCTAACATTTTTAACTCAAATCTTTCTTTCTGGGGGTCCCTGGAACAAAATATGTTTAGGCTCTGTGGCCAAATACATACTTTTGGGGGTCCTTGACATGAAAAAGTTTGAGAACCACTGATATACCAACATACGTTTCTCAGAAAACTTAGGATTTAGAAGACATTTTGTAGAATCGGAACCTCAGGCCTTAATGGGTTAAACGAAAGTGATAGCGCGCCCCAGATTAACACCATATCTGCTATTTTAGCAACTTTTGGTCTCTGGCACAACATCTTTTCAGATGCTGCCAAATACATATCAATGTGGGGGTCCTTGACCTGAAAACCTTTGAGAACCGCTGATCTATACTATAGGCATCCAGCACCCTGCTGTGGTGGATGAGCTCACAGCAGGACGCATGACTTAAAAACAGACAGACCATAAGCCCTCGCTTACGTTTCTACAAAGCGTAAAGCTGCACTACGTAACTTTCCTGCTCTTCCCCGGGGAATTGAACCCGGGTAACCTGCACGAGCTGCATTTCTTTTTTTGAAACCACTGAGCTGATGGGGAGCTCTGGGGAGAAATGTAATTCAATTTTGACCGTGAGATCAAAATCGGTGTCAAACCAGAAAATAGGATCGTGGTCAAAGGTCATGTCCAAACCTAGACAGAGGATCTAAATGTCTCAATAGAAGAGCAGGGGAGACCAAATACAACCACCAATGTTTTTCAGCCCAAGGACCCCCTAGCTCAAAGAGATATGAAGCAGGGACCCCCACCACATACTGTATACATTTGTATTTTCATAGATTTCATAGACAAACACCAAACCAAGAATAGCCGATCTACAAGCTCACAACGCCTCGTGCTGCGAGGCGTTGTGAGCTTCTAGATCTGCTATTTTTAAGTTCTCTTCAGAATAGGGATAATAGGGTTCAAGTGGTTAATGTACAAAATATATCCAATATATATCCAATCACGCAAAGATTTGTCAACCCCCCTGTAGTAACTCTGAGGACCCCCTAGGGGTCCCGGGACCCCCTGTTGAAGACCTCTGGTATAAATGATATTGCACTCACATACTCTACCCGTGGAGATCGGGACAAAACAACAGTCGTTTCGCTAAAGAAAACATTACATAACGGAGCTTTAAACCCCGGGATGTGATTAATGGAGGGAGGTAGTTCCGGGGTGTATATTTTTGAACTCACAGCAGCACAGAGAGCCAAGACACCTTTGGGTTTGGTTTCTGCACTGCATTCATTATGGCAGTCTGCCTGCTATATAGCCTCACCAAGCACCATGTTGTCGCCTGTCAGGGTGGAAAACTTGTATTGTCCAGCAACTGTTACAATTCAGAAAAGGAAAAAATAACTTGTGTGTCATTATGTGAAAGAACAGCTACTGATTAGGAATATTACTTGCACCTGTGCTGATTACCGATATCCCCTGCACCTGTTAAAGGCCTCTGGAGTCTGCCATCTGTGTCAGTTCCACTTGTGAAGTCTACCAGTAAAGACCTATGTTTGAAAGCTCACCCAAGTCTGGTTATTTAGAGTCACCAGTATATTACACACTGGTTAATACTTTTCATTGGTTCAATGATGATAAAAACCGACACACACTGAACCACTTTCACTTGAAGAAAATAAATAAAAAATGGCAAAAAATAGCCGATCTACAGCTCACAACGCGTCATGATGCGACGCGTTGTGAGCTTGTAGATCGTCTATTTTTGCTACTTTTGTGTGACTGTTGTATGACTCAGTAGGGCGTTCGTTTATGAAAAAAAGAAAAACATAAAAAGTTGAAACATGGAGATACAAGGTTTCTGCCCGGCAACATCGAGTCTCATAAGAGCTGACTGGGAGAGCTGGAGCTCGAAGGCTTAGAGCGCCCAGCGGTCTTACACACACACACACACACACACACACACACACACACACACACACACACACACACACACACACACACACACGTTTGTATCGCTATACTAGTGAGAACACCAACCTTTCACAACGGCGATTTTATGGATAGGATTTCCTTTTTTTTCTTGGCCATTTTTAGACCTTACGGCAGAAGATAGCCGATATGTAGATCAGCTATTTTCCCCATGTGACAATGGCACACCACTAATACAAATCAGGCATGACTGGAACCTGTAACCCCCCTAAACCCTCGACCGCATACAGTATGCATAATCCTAACGCTATATAGCCCCAAACTGAATCTTTTCCTATAAGCCCAACTGTAAAAAGGAAAGAAAAAATAACAATTTTAGCCATAAAACAGCCATTTCTCTTGTGAGTGCCAGGAACATTATCCACAGAATGTCTAATCAAATTCTACTATATACCAATGTGGGGACATTTGGACTTTGCATTCTTGCAACTATAGTAACACAAGTACGCACACGTCGGCATGTCACAATTATTTCATAATCGCCTAATCGCAATTATTTGAGATAATCAATACAATACTTTGCATAATCGTCATAATTGCCATAATCATTTCCATGTTAAAAATGTTAATGTTCCCCCCCAAAAATGTTTCAAAAATAGTGGAAATAGCAGATCTACAAGCTTGTAGATCGGCTATTTCCACTATTAATGTTTATTTTTACTTATAAAGTAATGAATTGTGTTATTTGTCATATCTGCCCCGTGTAACTTTTGTTTACGAAGGCTAAAAGCCAAACAGAAATGTCATTTACATTCGTAACGTTCCAATAATGTTCAACGACAGAGACACAATTAAATCGTTAATCGCGATGCATTGTGTGATGATGAATCGTCAAGTAAAATGTCATGATCGTGACAGCCCGACGCACGCACCATCCATCATCATCGTTTCCTTCCTGGATGAGAGTGAGCACATTCTGCCCTCTTCTCAGCCCAGTGTAACACACACACACACACACACACACACACACACACACACACACACACACACACACACACACACACACACACACACACACACACACACACACACACACACACACACACACACACACACACACACACACACACACACACACACACACACACACACACACACACACAGGTGTTTGACAGGGATTGACTCCGGAGGCCAGCATGTTGCCACAGTAAATGAGCAGACAGTACAGATGGCATGACCCACTTCTAAACAGGCTAACTGTGTCTTCCTTCTCTCTACACATCCTGTGCATGTCCTCCTCTGGGTATTAGTGCAGTGTGCTTCTCAAACGTTTTCATGTCAAGGACCCCCACATGAATTTCTGAACACGTTTTTTTTTGTGCCAGGGACCTCCATACAATGTTTAAGTTGTTAAAGGGATAATTCACCCCAAAAAGTATTTTCTATCGATTAGGAACCCCATGGAGACTTGAATTCATGGATATTGTTTTGTTTTCCTCGCATTCCTAAGCCAATAATTTGATGACCAGCGGCCCGGTAGGCAGCGTTTCCGGTAGGAGACACAAAGGACACTCTTTGTGTCTCCTACCGGAACCGCTGCCAATCGTCAAATTATTGGCTTAGGAATGTGACAAAAACATAAAAATATCCATTAATTCAAGTCTCCATGGGGTGACTAAAAAAATCATTTTGGGGGTGAACTATACCTTTAAAATGTTTCAAATTACACCTTTTTTTTTCACAAAATATTTCAAGATTTGTTTGAAAATAGCAAGTCTGCAAACTATCAACATGTTGCATTATGGCACAGTGTGAGCTTGCCGATCAGCTTTTGTCAAATAGCCTGTGTTACAGAACGGGACATCACACCATTGAAAGTAATAGCTGACAACCTCCCAAGATGGCTCAATGGATGGGGGCGGGACGTTCGCTCCTTCTAAATGCTGTAGGTTTAAAGTGGTTTAAAGAGATTTGAATGACACATTTATAGCTGGGGACTCGCTCGGACCTCCTCGAGGACCCCTGGGGTCCCCGTACCCCACTTTGAGAACACTGGTATAGTGTTAGTGTATACAGTGCATTATGTATCCTCTGTGGTGTACAGCAAAATGGTTCTCAAACATGTTCATGTCAAGTTGATATGCATTTGGCCACTTTTTTTTTTTTATGACCCCCTGAAAGACATTTGTGCTAAAAAAGTATTCTAAACTATTTCAAATTTGTCAAACTTTTTCAACATGTAAAAAGAAGAATGCTGATCTACAAAATCTGTTATTTTCAAATAGCCTAAGATAAATTAAGGTGGACTTCTGTTGATGCCATTTTAAACACATTTTCGCATGGGGGGACCCTCTGGAACACCGTCAAGGACCCCTCGGGGGATCCCCGCACCGCACTTTGAGATCCACTTGGTGTAGAGTTGCATTATTAGTGTAGTGTACAGCAGCAATATGTGGCTCAGGGCTCAGGGAAAAAACTATCTAGTGTGGGGAAAGAGCTTTTTAAGCACAACCACTGGACTGTTCTCTCCCTCACAGATCAAAGGGGGGGGGGGGGAGACACATAGGGGAGGCAGGCAGGACGTGCAAAAAAAGCTTCAGTTCTGGCTCAGTGGGTCAAACGGACCTGTAGGCGCTCAGCAGGCACGGCATCACATCACATCTCCCACCTTCCGCTACAGCACACACACACACATCAGTGTGTTATAGCGAGCGCCGTGCGAGACTAAACACCGGAGCTATGTGCAGTTGACCTTCTCTGTGTTGTCACCGTTAGTCAATAGTAGATACAGGCTATATTGACTATACGTACATCGGATCTGTTAGTGATAGCATCTCTTAGGATACAAAAAAATAGGATGTTTGTTAAAAGATGGGGGGGGGGGGGGGTTATATGATTCTGTGTACAAATATAAATAAGGAAGTCATCTTGATGCCCAGGTAGCCTACTTTGTATGATGTGGGAGACGCTGTAATCCACTAATTAAGGGCATTATCAGTAGGATAAGAATGATAAGAATGCACACACACACAATACTTAAAAAATAGCTGATCTGCACAACGCACCGTGATGCGTTGTGGGCTTGTAGATCAGCTATTTTTGAAACATTTTAAATAGGGCTCAAGTGGCAGAAAACATATGGGCTATTTGTCGATGTATATATTATCCACTGTCCTCAGCCTCAGCACCACTTCTGTCTCCAGCACAGGTTATCAGTGTAAAGGTGCGTGCCTGGCACTCACACTGACCTGGCCCCATGCTTTATACAAACACCTAAACCCCACAGGAATGTTAAAAATAATGCAATCTTGAAATCATAATCCACTTCGATCACAGACAGACAGATTATAGCCTACAGTATCACAGTATTCAAGAGCCAAACCCATGGTTTGAGTCATCAAGCAATCCTATTATAAATTCATCACTGACGCTCACATTCCGCAGACAATCATATCAATACAGTCGCCAAGAAAAGCAATGATTTAGATATTATTATGCATGTAGCCTGCTTACTTTAAGCTCTGACATACTAATTATGCAAATGTGGTAGGCTGCCCGTTTTTTTTCCATCAGGATAAAACGCCATGCATTCTGTTTACAAGGTAAACGGGTCAAATAAATGAATCTGCTCAAGGCAACATCACTCATCATTTCTAACCACTTGAACTTGGGGCGTTTGGCGAAAATAGCAGATCTACAAGCTCACAATGCCATGGCACTTGTAGATCGGCCATTTTCGGGGAAGAGCTGTATAGAGGAATAGCCTAAGAAAAAAGAGGCATCAAGTACAGAGCCAAAACTCAGGTCTGTTTTGAGGGTTTAAGTGGTAAAAGGGGGGTCAAAAAAGCAAAGCCACGAACATCATCATCATTTTTGCAAATCACAGCGGAGCACAACACTATAGAGATCCACGCACAAATCCACGCATATAGATCAACACATAGATCCACGCACGGATCCACGCAATAGATCCACGCATTAGATCAACACATAGATCCACGCGCCAGATCCAGGCATTAGATCCACACACATTAGATCCACGCACATGAGATCCACGCCCATGAGATCCACGCACGGGGACTTGTCTCTCCACTCACCTCTCACCACCATCTGCGGGACAGCCACGCACATCATCGACACGACGAGAACCCGATGGAGGCGAGTAACGGTCCCATCATTATCTCTCTCTCTCTCTCCTCTCGCTCCCCCAAGGTTAAAGAAGCAGGTAGAACAGAAAGAGAAGAGATCAATCACAGAGGAAAATAGAAAAGTTCCTCTTTCCCCCCCCGATCCTCTCCTTTATTATTATGAGCTCCTTCCTTCAATCGGTTGCTTGTTTGGCAAAATCTCCAAAAAGAAAGAGCGATCCAAGTCCCCGGGTTGTTAGTTTTCCCACCCGTTCAACTCAGTGATGGTTCGGTGACGGACGGCACGGCACGGGATCCACCACCACCCAGGCACCTGGTTCGAATGAGCGTCGGTGGCCACAGCCGATCCATGCGTGTGTGTGTGTGTGTGTGTGTGTGTGTGTGTGTATGGTGTCGTGGTCCTCTCCCTCTTCCCACTGCCTCCGGTACGTCTTCTTACCAGCAGTGGTGTGGAAACACAGCGGAGTGTGTGCGCGCGCGTTGTGTGTGCGTCTGTCAGTGCGGTGTGGAAGAAACAGTGCGCGTGTGTGTCAGCGCTCCTCCCGGACGGACCGAGAGAGAGAGAGAGAGGGGTGGGGGGGGGGGGGGGGAGAGAGAGAGAGAGAGGGGCGTGCGTGTATAAAGCTGGAGAGAATGAGCGTGTTGTGTGTGCGCAAGTGTCAGACGACAGAGAGAGAGAGAGAGAGAGAGAGAGAGAGAGAGAGAGAGAGAGAGAGAGAGGAGAGAGAGAGAGAGAGAGAGAGAGGGGGGGGGGGAGAGAGAGGGGGGAGAGAGAGAGAGAGAGAGAGGGGAAGAGAGAGAGAGAGAGAGAGAGGGGGGAGAGAGAGAGGGGGAGAGAGAGAGAGAGAGAGAGAGAGAGAGAGGAGAGAGGAGAGAGAGAGAGAGAGAGAGAGAGAGGGGGGGGAGAGAGAGGGGGAGAGAGAGAGAGAGAGAGAGGGGGAGAGAGAGAGAGAGAGAGAGAGAGGGGGGGAGAGAGAGAGGGGAGAGAGAGAGAGAGAGAGAGAGAGGAGGGGAGATTGAGGAGAGTGAGAGAGAGGGGAGAGAGAAAGGGGAGAGAGAGAGAGAGGGGGAGGGAGAGAGAAGACGAGGGGCGTGTGTATATAAAGCTGGAGAGAATGAGAGTGTTGTAGGCTAGTCGGGAGAGAGAGATGAGAGGGGGGAGAAGAGAGAGAGAGAAGAGAGAGAGAGAGGGGGAGAGAGAGAGAGAGGAGAGTGGTGGCTGAGGCGCTGTCTCTCACTATACACACCCTCCTCTCCTCTCCTCCTCCCCTTCCCCTCCCCTCTCCTCCCCTCCACTCCCCCTCCCCTCCCCCTCCCCCTCCTCTCCTCTCCTCTCCTCTCCTCTCCTCTCCTCTCCTCTCCTCTCTCCTCCTCCTCTCCTCCGTCTCCTCTCCTCTCCTCCGTCTCCTCTCCCCCTCCTCCGTCTCCTTTCCTCCTCCCCTCTCCCCTCCTCCCTTATCTCACCGCATGCTGTCTCTCTCTCCCGCAACGGCCAAACGTAGCGCGGGGCTCTGCCAAAATCCTGCGGGGGTGAATTGTATTATCTGAGGTGCTTCAAGCTGAGTCTTATCTCCCCTGAATCATTTGGGTCCCCCCCGCCCCATCCCATCCCCAAGGAAGACCATCCATGAAGCCTAAGGCAGTGCTTCTCAAAGTGGGGTCCGCGGACCCCCAGGGGTCCTTGACAGGGTTCCCCGGGGGGTCCCATGCATGCAGCAAAATGTGTTAGTGTATAGCATCGCAATCAGTTTGACCACTTTAACCCATATGTTGGCTATTTGAAAATGGCAATGCAACACGTTGTGAGCTTGTTCTGTGCTATTTTCAACCAAAAAAAATGTATGGAGGGATTTGGCACAAAATATTTTCAGATGGGGGTCAGCGGCTAAATACATATTCATTTGGGGGGTCCTTGACACAAAAACCGTCCTTGACGATTACTGATTATTTGTTCCTTCTTTTTTTATTAGAGCAAAAGCTATAATAAATGAGAAAATCTTTGATTTGATTGACATTTAACTCACACGCAAAACAAATTATAAAAACAAAACAATATTTAACCAGAGCTCGATTCAAACATTCCAGGTTGTTGAAAGTGATTACAATCAGGACACATTTGGTGCATAATTGCAGATGCCGTAAAAAAAAGTCAAATATTGGCCGATATATCGGCCAAACAGATATCGGCCTGGCTCTAGACTGCATGCCACCCAGCAGTGGACAAAGTACTCAGCCCAGGGACGTGCTGGGCCCCTAATTCAGCCTGGGAATCTCAGATAGAGAGGCCAGTAAATTGCGCGGCCTAAATTTAGGCCGTTTTTCACTTAATTTCGTCGGCCGGCCGGCCTGGGTGGCCTGGAATGGAGAGGCCTTTCTGGAATTGTCCCACATTTCCCAGTGGCCAGCACGTCCCTGACTCAGACCCAACACAGAGTCTAAGTATGTTACAGGTAAATTGGCATTCCAGGTAAATTGGAAAAGAAGCGCTTGTTTTCACCGCCCCCCAGGCAATTCTGTAGAATCAACGCTAGAGGGCAATGCAAGCCAGACATGAGCCCCACACCACACACGCACGCATGCACACGCGCACAAACGAGCACGCACACACGCATGCGCACACACGCATGCGCACACACACGCGCACACACACGCGCACGCGCACACACACACACACACACACCCGCGAACAGCCTTATTCCATGCAGTTGAAGCACAAGGGGGCGAGGGGGCGGTGCTGGCGGGCTATGTTAGTGCAGTGAGTGGCAGTTGGGGCAAACGCAGTCCCCACAACATCATTTACGATTCTGTGCCTATCGGTACATAACTCGGACGGCGCTTAGTCGACTAGCAGACCATCGGCCGGTCGTCGCGGGCACTCGCGCCTGGAGGCGCTCGGGCGCGACTCCTCGGCCTCAAGGTCTGCTGAGTCGGCGCGCCTCCGTCATGGTCCAAAACTATACTTTATCGGCGAAAGAAAGTAGTCCGCGGTTGTTTGAAAAAGTAATGTCCCAAGCAGGAGTCAAACCCAGACTCCCAGTGGTAGTGGATGGGGAGTCCAATGATTATTGAAGTGCGCCACTGAGGCTGGTGCTCGCATTACCTGGTTGCTATGTTCCTGTTGTCGTCCTCGCATCAAAGCCTCGTCTCGCAGCCCCGTGCCTAAAAACAAGCGCTCCCCTTCCAATTTACCTGGAATGCCAATTTACCTGTGACATATATACTCCCGATCAAATATACTCAAGTGAAAGCTGCCCTGTCTCTCATTTGTACTTGAGTTCAAAGTACAAGAGTACTTGCTTTTAAAAAGTACTTGACTGTTCAAAAGTACAAAATGCTTTTTCATATGAATGTATTGCTTTATTGCAATTAAGACATTTTACAAAAAGATGTTTCAGAAATGTTCAAAATGATGAATAATTGTGAAAATGGCGGATGTGACATGTGAGCTTGTAGATCTGCTATTTTTACTATATTTAAAATTGGGCTCAAGTGATCAATTCATGATGTACTTTTTTCTCCCTTCTTAGAAATGTAGTGGTGTCTAAAGTAGCTACAATATTGTCTTTGAAATGTAGTGGAGTGAAAGTGATGAGTATTCAAACATACAAATACTTAAGTATAAGCTATAGTAATCAAGTACACATACTTCATTACTGTCCTCCACTGGATACAGCTCTAATTAATGGAGAGGGGATTGAATGCATCGTAGTGAAAACTTACCGTGTGAGAGACAGTTGGAGAGCAGAGACGAGCAGGCAGACAGGCAGACAGGAGAGACAGGCAGACAGACAGACAGGCGGAGAGGAGAGACAGGCAGACAGATGGCAACCTCTACCTAACCACCTGCATCTAACTCGGAACTGCTGGAGTCTTTCCCACTAAAGGTTAAACAAAGCTGTTTTACCCCCATTTGAGTTATTACCTCACATTATCAGGAAGTGGGGAAAAAAATAACTTGTGTTCTATTTAGTCACAATCTCTGTTAATAGGGCCTACTTTTCATTGGTTCAATATTTATAAGACACACAGACACTTATCCACTGAGCATTTTCCGGGCTATTAGATGTCTAAAATACGTCTAACGGCTAGGCTAAAGCCGGATTATAACTGGTCTAAAAGTGAACGTTTTTTCAACGTCTATTCTTAGCCTAGACGTTGATTAGCTGTTTTTTAAGCGTCTATAGACTGTCTATATAGATGTTGAAATGAGGTCTACAAGGACGCAGAGGGCATTTTAGAACCGAAGGGGACGCATGCACGTTTTTTACCGGGTTTGTTACTTTTTGGGGTGTTTTTGTTACATTAATTCGGTTAATTCGGTACAAAAAATGTACTCCATGAAGTGTAGATGTCGGAGGTTTCTTATTTTTCTTTTTTCTTCATCCTAATGGAACTGAGTATGTCCAGACCCCCCCCACCCTCCCCGCGTCCCTGGACGGCTAATCAACAAGCCTAGACGTTGGCTCACTGGGTATCCACTATATTAAAATTGCCCAATGGGTGGATGGGTCGGTGGATCAACGCAGCCCTTGAGGGGGCCCAAAAGTCCTGTCAGCACCAATATCAGACACAACACACACCGTTACCATCAGTACTGATGTCAGACACAACAGACACAGTCACTGCAGCCCTTGGTTGTGGCCCCCATGGCACATGGAGTCAAATGTACATATAGCCCCTGTTCAAATTCACATATATGGAGTCAAATGCATGGAGATCAATAAGCACTGATGTCAGACACAATATAAACCAAATGCACATATATGGAGATTAAATTTTCAACATGAATTGATGTCAGACACAACAGAAACCATGTGAAATGTACATGGATAATCTCCATGAATATCTCCATTGGAGATATTCAACATGCACTGATATCGGACACAACAGAAGGGGCCTGTCGGGGCACAGTTCCCAGGGGCCCCCCATCTAATGCACATATATGGAGTCAAATGCATAGCCCCAGTCAAATGAACATAATATGGATATTTTCAACATGCACTGATGTCAGACACAACGGAAACCATGGATATTTTCAACTTGCATTGATGTAAGACACAACGGGAGAGGCCCCGTGGATCGGCGGCGCAACATACTTTAGGTGTGAGGGCCGTGTAGCAGCCTGTTCAAGTCTGTCTAAAATAGCAAAAATAGCAGATCTACCAGCTCACAACGCGCAGCATCATGATGCGTTGTGAGCTTGTAGATCAGCTCCTGCCCTATGCGGGCCACATTGATTGATTGATTGAATACTTTATTAGCAGTTTGCTGAAAAAAGCACAGGAAAGTACAGTTCGATACAAGGTCAGCTAAGAGAGGATTTAAAACCCAAGAAAGCCTATGGCTTGTTTCCATTGGGGTCCTGTGTACTCAATTCATAGAGGGAGTCACATGGCTCACGTTGGTTCCCGAGGCTACTTCCTTATGCCGCAATCACAGATACAAAGATACAAAGCTACACAGCATATTTGCAGCTTTGTAGCTGAAGTTGAAACTAGCTCAAATTTGTTGTAGCCTTGTAGCTGTTGTAGCTTTCGCAGCAGCTACAAACGTCGGCAGTCGCTTTGTATCTTCATGTCGCTGGCTTCCATTGAAAACGAATGGTAGCCTGTAGCTGTCGTAGCTGCCAGTGTTAACGCAGCATTACGCTACCCAAGCAAATGTAGCCTACTTGGTTACTGCCCACCACGGAGCACACAGTCAGCAGAACATGGCACCATCATGTGGGAGGTTATGACTGCATGTCTTCATGATTGCACTGCCATGTTCTGGCCCCAGCATGGCCTCCAGGTGTCATCCCGCACAGCTGGATCCAATAAAACTTAATTAGTACATTATATGGCACTGTGACGGTATGTCATCTCCCATGGACTTGCAATGGGAATCCCAGTGTGAAATGTTCATTTGATATCAAGGGTTTCAGGCGTTTTTAATCATTTTTTGAATGGCTCCCCCATTTTTGCTTTGGTCCAATAATTCATGTTTGTCAGCTGTCGGGCGGAAACCGTGTATGTCCAAAACCGTCACTTGTCAGGAAATGGGAAAAACACATGTTTTTATTTTTATAAAACCCACAGACACTTAACCACTTTCAAAGCTATTCCAAAAATAGTAGATCTACAAGCTCCTGTATATGAGTTCTCTCTCCTCACTGGATAGAATTAGTGTCCCGAACTGAAAATGCCTTTTCTGTTCACTAAAGAGCTTGATAAGACAGGGAGACCCTGAGACTGCTCTGCATTGTTTATGATATTCATTCATATTTGATGCAGCCTGTTTATGGAGAAAATTGAATTAATTCTGCCTTAAAAGTCTTAACAACTACACTTCCGGGTCTGAAATCACTGTCCCTAGTAAAATACGTCACGTTCTGTCAAGTAAACAAGCGCTGGACGCGACGTATGTTATGTTCGCCGGACAGCAGCCGCGTTCATGGAAAATGTCGTTGGGTCATTGGACTCGTTTCTAGTGTAAATTGTGTTAATCTTTGGGTAAAATTGTACATTTCCACCCTCAGTCGATGCTTCATATCCATATGAGTAAAATCACTGGGGTGGTGTGTTTATTTTTGGAACACAGTTCTTATATGAGGCGATAAGATTCCCCTATGGGGATTTCAACACAAAAAAATAACGCTGCAACGCAGGGGGATAGCGCCCTCTAGCAGCAGTGACGTCAGGATGTCAGGTGCTCTATTAACACTTATTTTAACAAAAGAAAATCTGATTTTAAGTTTTTTTTTGTTGTTGTATTCCGTGAGAAGAGAGCAGACAGAGTCAGAGTGCATAGCAGTGCATAAAACAAATAAATAACAACAAAAGATACATACTGTATACAGATAGTGTATGTGATAGTAGGGATATACATGATATTTAGAACCTTCGTATTATTACAAAACATACACTAACCACTTCAGCCTATATACATTTCGGCCATTTGAAAATAGCTGATCTACAAGCTCACAATGCGACGCATTGTGAGCTTGTAGATTGGCTATTTTCAAAAGATTTGAATACATTTGAAACCTTGTGGAATTGGACATTCTGCATAATGGCTACTTTTACTTTTGGTACTTTAAGTACATTTTGATACCAATACTTTTGTACTTTTATAGTCAAGTCAATTTTGAATTCCGGACTTTTACTTGTATTGGAGCATAACTACATTGAAGCATTAATACTTTTACTAAAGGTAGGGTAAGTGATTTACTTTGGTTAAAATAAGTGTTAAATAGCTCTATATTCTGATAGTACTCATTGCTATATAGTGTTTGCTCTGTAAAAGGAGTCTCCATGTCTCTCCAGCTCTTTATTAAACAAATAAATGCATTTTCAGTTCCCTCTCCTGATTGGCTTACATTTTGAAAATGTACTATATTCTGTTTACTAAAGAGCTGGAGAGACCCCTGCGACCGAACAAACGCTCTGTAGCAATGATTACTATCCGAATATAGTACTTTGACCTTTTAACAAAACAAATTACCAAAAGATATCACGTTACCCTAGCTTTAAAGTAAAAGATTTTTCCACCACTGAACTCACGTCTGTTTGCATGAGACTAGAGGGGCTTAAGTGGTTAAAATATGAAAGGAAAACATAACGTATCACTCCCCTCGAGTGTTTGCTCATGTTTCCATGAAGGATGCGTGGGTATCGGAGACAGAACAGGGCAGCGGCCCGGCATGTTACGGGAAAGATGATGTCACCCGCATGGCCGCTCTGTTCTGCCCTTATCAGGCTGACCTTGATGTGTTCCACACTTCTCCTTGTGGATATCATATCATCGCTGTCGGGCCAAAACCTCGTATCTCCTTCATTTAGACCAGTGGGTTCGCAAACTTTTTCAAGTCAAGGACCACCCAAAATGATATGTATTTGTCCGCGGACCCCCATCTCAAAATATTTTTGTTACAGGGACCCCCCGCCCCAGAAGCAAAGATTTGAGTTACAAATGTTCGCTTTAAAAAATATATATATTCAGAGATTCGCACACATTTTCAAGATTTTTCCAAAATAGCAAATCTACAAGCTCATAGCGCGGCACTCTGGGGGGAGCTTGTAGATCTGCTATTTTTTTAAAATCGTGAAAAGAAGCAAAGATTTGATTCACAAATGTTGGCTTAAAAAATATATATATATTCAAAGATTCTCAAAAATGTTCACGATTTTTCAAAAATAGCAGATATACAAGCTCATAGCGCGGCACCGAGTGCCGCGCTATGAGCTTGTAGATCTGCTGTTTTTGAATAGCCAAAGTATACAAGGTTAAAGTGGTTAAAATTATTGCGATGCTATATTAACACATTTAGCTGGGGACCCCCTGGAACTCCCTCAAGGACCCCCCACTTTGAGAACCAATGATTTAGACCCTTAAGTGTTTTTTTTGTTGTTGATTTATTTCGTGATTTAACGCCCTACAATTCGTCATCCTACGGTGTCACGCGATAGTAACAAAGCATAGCCGATCTACAAGCTCACAAGCAACGCGTTGTGAGCTAGTCGATCGGCTATTTTAGCTATTTCTGAATACAAAATAAATAAATGAGCTAAAGTGGGTAAGTGTGTATAGTGGGTTTTATGGATATTGAAGTATTAACAGGAGCTTGTGACTAAAATAACTGCATTAAATCCTTTTGGAATGCACATGTTTTTTGTTTTTTTTTCTCACCCCCATTACCTGAAAAGTAACAGTTTTTTGGACTTAAGAGCTTTCCACTCCGACAGCGGCGATGTGTGAGATAATGACGTCCTGTGCAGTTTGGAGCAGATAGGGACCTGCTTTATTTATAAGTACATGCACTTAGCCCAGACTAACTATAAATCATGCCAACTACCTCCACAGTACGGTTACATGTATCCTTTTAATCTGTGGTTCCCAATCTACCCCCGCACGGGTGAGCACGAGCTCACGCACGCACGCACGCACACACGCTCTCACACACACACACACACACAAGCGCGTGCACACACACACACGCACACACGCACGGTTAGACATAAGCAGTGGTGTAAAGTAACCAAGTACGTATACTCATGTACTGTACTTAAGTACAACTTTGAGGATTATTTTTTTTACTTTACTACTAGAGTATTTACAATTGTCTATACTTTTACTTCTACTCCACTACATCGCAGAGGCAAATATTGTACTTTTACTCCACTACATATTATTTGAAAACTTTAGTGACTAGTTACTCTTGCAGATATAAATTATTACATTATAAAACATACATCAACCACTTTAGCCCTATTAGCCTATATCTAGGCTATTTGAAAATAGCCGATCTACAAGCTCACAGCGCGACAATCCGCTATTTTCAAACATTTTCGTACTTTTACTTTTGATACTTTAAGTACATTTTGATACCAATACTTTTGTACTTTTACTCAAATACATTTGTAGTATTGATACTTTTACTTACGTAAAACATTTGAGTACTTTTTCCACCACTGGTTAGACATACAGTAAGGTGTAAAAGGTAGCAAGTAACGACACAACGAGGTCTAATCCAGTTGTGTCTGCTCGTTTGTTTGTTTCATCACTTTTATCCTGTATATAAGTTCTCTCTGATTGAATGACATTGGTATGACCTGAACATTTATTTTGTGTTTACTAAAGAGCTGAGAGACCTCTGTTACTGAACAAACACTCTATAGCAATTAATACTATCAGAATATAGAGCTTTAACTTACCAACAAACACACTAATCTCGTTTTAACTGGAAAATATCACTTTCACTAGTTTTAATGATTTGTTTTAATTAATTAAAGGTTAAACTTAAGCTGTACGGCAAATGATTGACTGCATTCTTAATGCAAGGACCGACAAAGTGTCAACCCAAAGCATTAACTTTATTTATTAAGGAGCTGTAATAGGTCTGTCAAACTCAGAATATAGAGCTATTTGTCACAACAACAAAAAAAAAACCTCAACACAAACATTTCTCACTGCATAATATTATAGATTTTTTTTTTCTCTGTCGGGTGGAAACCTCATTATGTCCAAAACTACTATTCAGAATTCAAATTCAAAAGTAGCAAAAGTCGCAGAGCTACACTCTCGAGCTGCGTTTTGAGCTTGCAGATCTACTACTTTTGATGTTTTTGTGCAGTGGTGTAAAGTGACTAAGTACATTTACTCAAGTACTGCACTTAAGTGCAATTTTGAGGTACTTTTACTTTACCGGTGTATTCCCCATTTTCAATACTTTTAGTTCTACTCCACTACATCTCAGAGGCAAATATTGTACTTTTACTCCACTACAATTATTAGTAAACTTTAGTTACTTTGCAGATATACTGTAAACCATTACATCGTGTTGTGAGCTTGTAGATCTGCTATTTTCAAACATTTTAGTACTTTTACTTTTGGTACTTTAAGTACATTTTGATACCAATACTTTTGTACTTTTACCCAAGTCAATTTTTTATTCCGGACTTTCACTTGTAATGGAGTACTTCCGCATTGCAGTATTGATACTTTTACTTAAGTAAAACATTAATTTACGAAAAGAAAACACAAAAAAAGTTAGAATATGGAGATAAGAGGTTTCTTTCCCAGACGGCGACGATTTGCATTATTCTGTGCACACCAGACACGTCCCGCAACAACAACACAACAAAGACCATTGTGTTGCTTACAGGCTTGTGTTGTGTTCCTTCCACACACACACACACACACACACTGTGCTGCCATCAGTGGCCAGAGAGGTGCTCTGCGGGTCAGGTGGCCTTTGACCTCGGTCCTCCGCTCTGCACCACTCCCTGCACAACAAGTCCTGCTCCACCCTGGAACATGGTTCTGGAGATCAGCTCTGATCTGACCTCGTGTTCAGCGGGGCTTTGCAGGGAGGGCTAGTTCTCCTATCTCTGACCATAGTGGAAATAATCTGCGGTGGCCAACATTTGTAACTGTCGAATGTCTCAACAAATGTCTTCATTTTTCGTTAAAACTATTGTTGCTGTATCAGTGGTGCTCAAACTCTTTCTTGTCAAGGACCCCCAAAATTGACACCGATCCCCATCAAAATATGTTGTTCCAGGGACCCCCCCAGAAGCAAACGTTTTAGTTAAAAATGTTGCTTCAAAAACATATATATATTCAAAAAAATTGCTAAAATGTTCAAGATTTTTCAAAAATAGCAGATCTACAAACTCGCAGCGCAGCACTCGTAATACAGCACTCGTAACGCAGCACTCAGTGCCGTTAGCTTGTAGATCTGCTATTTTTGAATAGCCTAGGTATAAAAATAATGGTAATAGCTAAAATCTAAAATGACAGATGTGTTCCCGGATTGAATGGGTTAAGTAACTTTTTTTTAGTATCCTTACTTTCCTTGAGTATTTGTATTTGTTTGGATACTTACGGCTTTCACTCCACTACATTTCAGAGACAAACAATATTGTGCTTTTTACTCCACACTTCACACACAAAGTACACTATGAATTAACCACTTGTGCTCCATTTCAAACTAGAAAAAGTGCTCCTCGGAGCACAGGTCTCCGCCAGGTCAGGTAGGTTATTGTGGGCCAGCAATGTTCAGAATTTGCCAATCAGGATGGAATATAAAAAATCGGACGGAACCATCTTGATTACTTGACTATAGAGATAATGTGTACTGATTTGCATGATGATTGGACAAAATGTGTAGGAGTAAAAAATAAGAATCGGCCTCCTGGTGGCGCTATAATAGGGCAATGTGAAAAGGGTGGCGTTTGTTCTTCAACGTAGTGCGAATGTGCGTGCAAAGTTCCACCACAATCGTTTCGGAATCATTTTGTTCAAAACGGGCCACTCCTGCAAACTTTAGATGTCAATGTTAGCCAATCAGGATGGAATATGAAAAATCAAATAGACCCATCTTGATCACATGACTATAGAGATCATGTGTACCGATTTGCGTGAAGTTTGGATAAAATATGAAAGCTTAATCTCAAAATATGTGTTTTACATAAGTCGGCCTCCTGGTGGCGCTATAAAAGGCTAATGTGAAAAATGCAGGGCAGATGATTTTCCTTGGCCTCTAGGGAGTATGCGTGCAAAGTTTTACACAGATCGGTGCAGTTACAGTTATAAATGCAAATTGGCCTTTTATAGCGCCACCATGAGGCTGGTTTGAAAACGTTCAAGTGGCATTTGTTCCTCGGCATAGTGGGAATGTGCGTGTGAAATTTCACGGAAATCGCAAGCTGCGTTCATGACTTGAGGCATTTAGTTCAAAATGGACCAATCCTGCAAACTTTGGAAGCCAACCTTAGCCAATCAGGATGGAATGTGGAAAATCAGACAGATCCGTGTTGATCACATGAATATAGAGATACTGTGTACCGATTTGTGTGATGTTTGGATAAAATCTGTAGGAGTAATATCAAAAAATGGGTTTTGCACAAATCGGTCTCCTGGTGGCGCTATAATAGGCCCATGTGAAAAATTGGACGGACGGACACACAAACGGACACACAAACGGACGGACAGGGGGTAAAACATACTCTCTCGCCATGCCTTTCGGCCTGGCGGAGACAATAATAGTGAAGATATCTACATAATACACATAGCATATCATTTCGGTACAGTATCAGTATGTACATGAGGTTAGACGTAAGGTGCATCAACGTAGCAATATACCCAGTACATATTAGACCTTGAGGTGCAAACCAGTATTGTAGTCTAGGTTTTTTCAGACGGTATACCGTACATACTTTGAATACTAAATGAGTGTGCCATTATATCTATTGTTAAGTTAACGTGTGAAGTACTTTGACACTCTCATGGCCAGCTCAGTAACCACACCCAAGCCTTCACATCGAAGTGCTCGGACGCAACATAATTATCATCTGAAAAAGGCCATTGAAGTGCACATTCTTCCTAGCCACAGCTCCTCCTCCAGCGTATCAGGTAGCCTACGCTAATTATTGTGGTTACAGAGGGTGTACATTTTTTTTCTTTTTTTTTTCGGTTTGAGTATACTGTATACTGCGTATATAGAGTATACTGGTAGAACACACTACTGGTGCAAACAGAATACCAACGTGTTCTACATGAGACTAACGCGCAAAGAGTGTCAGCGCATTGTCACATTCACATCACATTGTCCACTCCACAAAAAAGGCAGACTGTCATTGGTAATCCACATGTTTGATTGAATACTTTGGTCAGGCTAAAAGGATAACACAAAAAGGTCCTGGGGACTTATTTCCATTGTGTTTCCTATGTATTGAATTCAATCAACACAGCATACAAGATGAACAAATACAAACACTAATAGTAGTGTACAATAGTGTACATATTATGTACAAAAGGAGAAAAAGGAAAAGCGGCGGCAGTGAATGACACCTCCTTTCGATGGGAGTTTACATTTTACTATCCCCTCGTTTTTCTCCTGATAGATGTTTAGTGGTATCCAGTGGTGGAAAGTAACTAAGTACATTTACTCAAGTACTGTACTTAAGTACAGTTTTGAGGTAGTTTTACTTTACTGGAGTATTTCCAATTGTCTATACTTTCACTTCTACTCCACTACATCTCAGAGGCAAATATTGTACTTTTACTCCACTACAATTATTAGTAAACTTTAGTTACTTTGCAGATATACTGTAAACCATTACATCGTGTTGTGAGCTTGTAGATCTGCTATTTTCAAACATTTTAGTACTTTTTAGTACAATTTGAAAACTTCAGTTACTAGTTACTTTGCAGATTACATTATGAAACATACATTAACCACTTCAGCCCTGTTTTATACCTATAGGCTATTTGAAAATAGCTGATCTACAAGCTCACAACGCGTCGCATCGCGACGCGTTGTGAGCTTGTAGATCTGCTATTTTCAAACATTTTAGAACTTTTACTTTTGAAACTTTAAGTACATTTTGATATATACTAATCAATAATTTTGTACATTTACTCAAGTAATTTTTTTATTCCGGACTTTTACTTGTAACAGAGTACTTCTACATTGCAGTATTGATACTTTTACTTAATTAAAACATTTGAGTCCTTTTTCCACCACTGCTCTTTTGTCTCCTGATAGATGTTTAGTGGTGTTTGACTCAAGCACTGAGGTCGAGTACTTTGACCACCACTGGCGTGTTCAGTGGGACGGAGGCCTTGCAGGAAGGCTGTTCTCAGACCGGTGGAAACAACGTCTTCAAGCTCAGCATCCATCCTCATTTAGACACAACAGGGACTCATTTAGGACGAGCAACGGCCTGGAAAACGCACTGACCTTCTCATATTCCACCACCTCTCCCTTTGTTGTTTGATTTCACCCAGTGAAACACAACACGCCGCATCGTTTTCACCGCTAATAGAGACTGAGGGACCGTCTGGTATCTTTTTTTGTACGAGACGTATAACGTGCTTCTTGAAGGGTGCAATAATAGGCTCTATGCACAGCAGCCATACTGGAGAGAAATTGGGCCGCTTCCTTACTTCCTTCACAGTTGTTACCAGGGTTGTATTGGTGATTTTTTCCCCCCGGCGGAACGGTATTTAATGACGCCACGCGCGGCACAGCACATCACGCGCATTTTATTTTACCTTTAGGAAACATGTTTGTATGTGCAGCCAGCCAGTTAGACTGACAGAGCCAGGCACACCCGTTACATATAGGAAATGTTTTTTAGCTTTTTTTCAGATTACATTATGAAACATACATTAACCACTTCAGCCCTGTTTTATACCTATAGGCTATTTGAAAATAGCTGATCTACAAGCTCACAACGCGTCGCATCGCGATGCGTTGTGAGCTTGTAGATCTGCTATTTTCAAACATTTTAGAACTTTTACTTTTGAAACTTTAAGTACATTTTGATATATACTAATCAATAATTTTGTACATTTACTCAAGTCATTTTTTTATTCCGGACTTTTACTTGTAACAGAGTACTTCTACATTGCAGTATTGATACTTTTACTTAATTAAAACATTTGAGTCCTATTTAATGACGCCACGCGCGGCACAGCACATCACGCGCATTTTATTTTACCTTTAGGAAACATGTTTGTATATGTGCAGCCAGCCAGTTAGACTGACAGAGCCAGGCACACCCGTTACATATAGGAAATGTTTTTTAGCTTTTTTTTTATATTTGTAAACTGATAAAAATTCCTGGAATGCCATGAATTATAGGAGCTGAAATAAAAAGTTTGCTTTGAACAAGCAGGCCTATCTTTCTTTTCTTTGACGGTGGCTGAGGCATTGCTGCGTGCAGATAGGATACGTGTCACGGGTTTGAATCCCGACGACGTTTGCTGCGTGTCACTCTGTAGAGACTGGGAGAACATTCAGCTAAAAATGGATGATCTACAAGCTCGGATCTGCAATTTTTGGCCAAGAGATTTGCTGTACAGTGGGAATAGGAACAAACCTAGTGCAGACCCCTGGGGGACTCCGGTCAACTAAGTATTTTCGGTATAGTACATGGGTCTTCAACAGGGCATCCGGGACCCCTAGGGGGTCCTCAGAGAGACTATAGGGGTGCCGCCAAATCTTTATGTGATAGGAACTTATTTTGTAACGCCAAAAATAGCGGATCTACAAGCTTGGTTAGAGGTGTACCTTGGTGTAGGTACAAAAAAAAAGAGCAAACCAAGCCAGAGGTCAAGTTTACGAAGTATTGAGGATTTACGTAGTTAAACGTCTATCGATATGAATCCAACATATTAATACATAGAAAATAAAGACAGATGAAATTAAGGTATACTGTATTCCAAAATAATCCAGTTAGAAAAAATTCTGTCTGTCCAAAAATCTAGTCGTCAAAGTCTCAAAAGAAAAATAGCAATGCATTGCATGAAACAGTGGTAGATAAAACAAATAGGCAGAAACCATGTAATGTTGTTTATTGATTCAACAAAAAAAATATTTATGCAAAATAAACAGTAAAATTTTACCTCTCTAACTCCATCGTCGCTTTTGGGTGGAAACCTTGTTAAATCCAAAACCATTCATTTATTATTTTAAAAACATAAAAGCTGATCACAACGCTCACAACGCGTCATATCGCAGAGAATTGTGAGCTTGTAGATCTGCTATTTTAACTACTTTTGTGCAACACTCTTGTAAGATGAATTAGGGCTTTAACCCATTAAGACCTGATGCCGTTTTTCTGAAAAAACTTATGTTGCTAAATCAGTGGTGCTCAAAACGTTTTCATGCCAAGGACCCCCAAAAGGATATGTATTTGGCCGCCGACCCCCATCTAAAAATATTTTGTTCCAGGGACCCCCAGAAGCAAAGATTTAAGTTAAAAATGTTCGCTCTAAAAATATATATATTCAAAGATTTGCACACATTTTCACTGCTTTTAAAAAATAGCAGATCTACAAAACCAGAGTTGGAAGTTCAGTGGAGTGCAACCCTAAATATGAAAAAAATAAGCTGGCGGTTCGGCAAGATGTTGCCAACAAAAATAAGTAGTAAAATAAAATGCCACCAAATAAAGGCAAGTCTTCCAATTAAATGTCTGGCCTCACACCGCTGTGGTTTCCAAAATTGCGACGCTCCCAAAAAATATCTTGGTGGACATGCATGGGCCTTACAGCTATTGCAGTGTAAAAGACCCGATAAGGTCCTCAAGCATTGGGTTGTCAAGCATTAGGTCTTGGAGAACGCGGGGTTTGGAACGAGGGCCTGGACATCTCCTTTTCTGAAGCTCCTGGCACAACGCGGAAAGCGCTGAACTTCTTCCTGCTGGGGGGCTGACGATCCATACTGGCTGTCCATCTCTGAAGCCGTCTTCCTCATCAGACATGAGCTCTGGTGTTGCAGTACTGTTCCACAGACTTTCCTCATCGGGCCTCAACACTGATTTCCTGCCCTCAAACAACTGTAAAAAATGAAAAATAGAATTACAATTAAACCACAAAACTTCCACTGAAACAGGAACACAAAAATGTTAAATAAAACTAAGACATTTCTACCAACACAGCTCTCTTCCCTTACCCGTGATTTTCTCTGTCTTATCCGCATAGACTTCAGTGCCTTTGCTTTCTGCTGTGCGTTTTCTGGTTTATTCAGCCGCTCTTTTTTCTGTAATGACTCAAAATAAGTCCGGCAGGATGCTAAAATAGGAAAATACAAGCATGAATTAGAAGGACAATGTCAGTCACCAGAACCATGGATGTGTGTTTTCATTGAGTCTACCACAGGGGTCTTCAACAGGGGGTCCTCAGAGTTACTACAGAGGGTCCTCCAAACCTTAGAGTGATAGGATTCTGAGGGGATTGAGGGGAACATTAGCCAAAAATAGCTGATCTACAAGCACACAAACAACACCTTGCGGTGAGCTTGTAGATCGGCTACTTTTGGCAAAGAGGTTTCTATATTGTGAAAATAGCAGAACTACAAGCGCTACAATGGGTGTATATGATGGGGGCATATCTGATCAAATATCTAAATATTGAATCAAGCAACTTAAAACCGTCTGTTGGGAACACAAAAGCCAGAGGAGACATTAAAAATGCCCTCTTAGTACCATTAGGTAGAAAGACAGGTTTGCCGGCATCTGCAGGCTAGCCCAGTGTTCAGATGCAAATAGCATCTGTGAGTACCCTGAGTGTATTGTGCATTTAAGCTTACCTTTTAAAAAAACGGGGTCAACGTTAGAGAAACTAATGCCGAGTTCTCCTAAGAGATGAGTCGCAACATCAATATTATGTGGAGAATTGACCCTGTTGGATGAGTAGAACCATGTTAGTTTGAATCAGTTAAAAACATTTCCCCAGGACAGGAACCCACAGGCGTTCCAATTTGTGGTGGGATCCTAAAACATGATTGTGATATAATTGAATTTAATTACTTACGCTTCTTTTGGGTTGAATTTTTGGTTATTCTTCTGCGAGTTGTGTAGACGCCTTACAGCCTCCTGTAAACAGAATGATTGTAGGGGTTAATTTGACGAAGCAATGCTTAAATGCAATACATGTATTCAATGTAGCCATCAAAGCACTAGTTGTGATTACACATTATTTTCGGCGAGCAACACATACAAAGTATTTTCTCGCCTTGGTGGACACAGGGCCCATATAGTCAGACATAATTTCACTTACCGCAAAGTCAATGTTATTTGCTCTTTTGATCCTCTTTGGTGCAGGCAACTGTGTAGACAATGTACCGTCATTCCGAGCACCATTGCTCTCGACCAGTTCACGCAACTGCTTTATTTCTTCTTTCTTTATTTTTATGCCCTGTCCTTCCACTACCTTTGTAAGCTCAGTAATTTGGTCAGACAATCCCTGCATAGCTCTAAGCATGGATGAATATCTGTCGATTTCAATGGCTTCGTCTTGGTCAGATTGTCCTGTAGGAAAACAACAACAATCAACACATAATCCATATTATCATTACTATTATTATATTGCTTTAAAATGTAGGCTAGTACGTAATACATAATGAATGATTCTTCCAATCTACAAGCTTACAACATATATTATGTCACATAGATGTTTAGATATTAGTGAAGCACTACACTTACCCGTGTGACCATCAAAATCCATCGGACTATCAGAAGCAAGTAGATTTGATTCTTGGTCAAGATGCACTTCGCTAAATGTGTCATTGCGAAGATATAATTTCTTGTGACGAAAGTACAATGAGTGAGAAACAACTTGATTACAATGCTCACAGAAAAGTCGCTTAAATGTTCTTTTAGGCTGATGACCAGTTTGTTTTTCCATGCTGAACGACGTAAACGCAATTGCAATGCAATTTCTACTATTAAAGTTGAAATAGTCTGTGCGTATCCTGACCCCTTTAACAGCTGGTCCACAACAGGTAGACTGACATTCAACAAGCCCAGCTATATATACCTTTCAAGCAGGCTTGATTCAGCCAATGGAAACGGGCCATCATAGCCATCATACTTCATTAACAATAGCTGCACCTCCTCTTAGTAGGATTCTGCACAGCCTGAATGGTTACGATGAGGAGGCGTTATAGTGACTCATCTTCATGACATTTGATGTACCACAATAACACATTTCCCTTTTGCAAATAGTCTTATTTTTTTTCTTAGAAGGATAAAATACAGTTTGATATTCAGAACCTTTTAATACTTGCAATTGGTAAAATAATATTGAAAACTTCTCTTAAATTAGTGTATTCAACCAAATTAAAGGTCAGTATAGTGAAGTCAGTCAGCATAATTTGAGTAACACATGAAGTCTTTTGTGTCTTGTGTATGTGTGTTTAATATCTATGGATATAATATATATGGATATGAGCATTTTTGAAGATGAGATGGATGAGTGCTAGCCCACATTATGTTATAATAAGATATATGGACAAATCTGATTATAATACAGGATTAAAAAACAACTTTGATCAAAAACATTGTAGAAGTTACTTGGTTGAATATTGAAGTAGCCTACAGCAAATGGCATGTGAATGCATAGGTGAGTCACTATAACGCCTCATCGTCTTGGCTCATCTTTCTAATTTTCTAACTTTCTAAATACTTGTTGTTGCACTATGATGTGGTTTGCACTGTCTTGTCCTGTCTTGCACCAGTCCTGTTGTAAACTGCGCTCCACTGCATCAAACCAAATTCCTAACATGTCTACATGTCATGGCAATAAAGTCTTCTGATTCTGATTCTGATTCTGATTCTAATTCATTAACATGCTAAGGTGCCTCATCATCGTCTTGGGTCATCTTTCTGCTATTGCAGCTATTGTTATGGAAGTACATCAAATGGCATGTGAATGCACAGAGGTGAGTCACCTCTATGTGGGGTAAATTGACCCCCCTGTAAAATGTCTACATGTCAGGTATCATGACTGTTATATCAAAGCAAATTCGTCCAGGTCAGAAAATATATCATACATGTTGTTCTTGGTTTACCTATGATCCAAGATTCCTATATGTATTTGATGTATTACCTTGTGTTTACCTTGCTTACTGTGATACTGTGAATCACTCTGGATTAAGAGCATCTGCTAAATGCCTACATTGTAGAGAGATTAGGCTACAGGCTAGGGGCTACTGTATAAAATTAACAACCTGTTTGGCTGCGACAACACACACAGCCACCTTTCAATGAGCAATTTCAATATGAAAGGTCGGCTACAATGACCAATTACCAGCAAAGCTTTCTTCATTCACCTTAATGGTGCTAATAGTTGCTACTACTACTTTGTTTAGAGATCCCTTACAACAAAGTAGTTTGTTCAAGACAAGCATACTATACACTACACATTGTATAACATTGTGTTGAATTCGTAGATAGCGTCATAAGCACTATCATCAGTGTTGTGTGAGTTAATGTTGTTTGTTTACACATTATCTTTCTATTGATATGTTCATGTTAGTTAACATTTAGCCAAGAATTAACTTTAATTGAACTTAAACCCTCAACACTTAGTAAACAAGACCAATTGGCTCTGTACTTGGGTCTGCTCTTTGATACACCAAACCGCTTTACTACACCACTTAAGCTCTATATATATTTTGGCTATTTGAAATTAGCCGATCTACAAGCTCACACTTGTAGCTCTGCTATTTTCAAAAGATGTTTATACATTTTGAAAACTTTAAATGGGGCATTCTGCATAATGAGTACTTAAAGTATAATTTAAGTTTGACTTGTAACAGAGTATTACTACATTTTGGTATTGATACTTTTACTCAAGTAAAAATGTGAGTACTTCTTCCACCACTGTTTGTTTCTGTTTATTATAGTGGTGTGATGATGTGTTATGCAAATGCTTATTGTAGCACTTTACACAAATGTGAAGTGCATTATAAATAAAATTCATCATTATTATTAAAATAAAAAATATATATTGTGTTTGCATGTATTACATGTGAACACATGTAGAGGAATACATGTTGACAAAATGTTGCCTAAATAAAGATCAAAAGCAATAAATAGGAGACTAGACAATTCAATTGAAATGAAAAAGGTAGAGAATCACTGAGTTAAACTGTAGAATACAGTTAATTAACAAAAAGTGCAAATAGGACTTGGTTTAGAATAGCCTACATTTTTTGTATGGTACAGTATGTTAGACGTAAGGTGCATCAACGTAGCATATATATACCCAGAACATATTAGACCTTAAGGTGTACACCAGTGCTGTAGTCTAGGTTTTTTCAGACGGTATACCATAATTATTCCTTCACACACGGCACGTGCATGCACACATATACGCGGTCACAGAATTAAATGGCCTCATATATATTGAAAAAAAAACATACTTTGAATACTAAATGAGTGTGCCATTATATCTATTGTTAAGTTAACGTGTGAAGTACTTTGATACTCTCATGGCCAGCGGTCATTCACCTCAGTAGCCACACCCAAGCCTTCACATCGAAGTGCTCGGACACTACATTATCTGGTAAAAGGCCATTGAAGTGCACATTCTTCCTAGCCCCAGCCCCTCCTCCAGCGTATATCAGGTACGCTAATTATTGTGGTTACAGAGGGTGTACACATTTTTTTCCCGGTTTTCGGTTTAGGTTTGAGTATACTGCGTGTATACTGGTAGAACACACCACTGGTGCAAACAGAATGCCAGCGTGTTGTACTTAGATTAGATTAAGGTGAGATAGTGATCAAAAGCAATAAATATGAGACTACAAGATTAAATTGAAATGAAAAAGGTTGAGAATCACTGAGTTAAACTGTAGAATATAGTTAATTAACAAAAAAATGCAAATAGGAATTGGTTTAAAATAGCCTAATTTTTTTGTAGGGTGTTATGGACACCTCATAGAAATGATGTATGGCAAAACACCCAACAAGGCTATTTAAAGTATAATTACTGCTATAGTAGGCTTCTATATTGTTTCATTTCCCCAACAAGTAGGTGAACAAGCCAGCCAGTCAATAGTTGCTCGGCCCTGCCACCTACTGTCCACCTATTACACAGTGAGGGGGTACGTACGTACGTACGTATGTATATACGTACGTATGTACGCCTAAAGCACGCCTTTCTTCCTGTTCCTTGCAGAGGCAGAGAGTCAATTGCAAATGTCCTATTGAACATCTCCTTATTGACCACATATCCATGATATGTGGTCTTACTTTGTGCAAGCTGACATGAGTAGAAACAGCTGATAGATACCTAGACATTTCTTTCTGAAGTTGTTGTTTTGTATGGACCAAATAGCTGCACGCCCAACATGCACCTGCATCTGCATTTAGAAGCCTATATTAGATGGACCTGTTCATGCATTTTGCTGTTTCTCTTTTGAACGGTTCAATGGGATGTTAGGACAGAATCATAACAACAGAAACATTGAAGTTCAAATCATGAGATAATTTCAACAAGGGCAACAGCTCCATGTGCCATTGTCCTGTGACATTGGTGCTGAATGTATCAATATCCTAGCAAGAAAATACGTTGGTTCCTTGTCACTCCATGGAACCACTGACATTTATTATTTGAAACACTATCTCCAGGTATCGTCTGCAACACTTGTCATGCCAGATACTAACATGGTTGAGCCACTATCCCCATTGCTGACAGATTGTGACAGACAACTGTTATCAATGTACAAACAAATGTATCCTGACGGTTTCATCTCACATGTAGGTATAGTTTGATAAAGATTTGCACTCAAGTGAGAAATCTTGGAATGACTTTTTCTGTTAACGGCAGGGCTGACAGGTTTGTGCTCTAGCAACTCAAGCTTTGAGGTACCGCTCTTGCACCCTAACTGCCGAGTTGCGTCCTGGGATTGTGGAAAGTTTCTGACTGTCAAAGTTAAGTCACAGGCTTCAACCCATGAGCATGTTGTTGCCACAGTGACATATGCATCCTCACCCAGACCGGCATTTCTTTAGGGGGCCTGTCGAGATTTGGAATTTGCAAGGTACACGGACGGATTGTTCACCATCATTCCTACCGATTAAAAGAAGAGCATACAGACGTGTTTGCAGTGCCACAACTGTACAGTGAAGCCAGATCAAAATAAATATATATTTGAGAGAGAGAGAGAGAGAGAGAGAGAGAGAGAGAGAGAGAGAGAGAGAGAGAGAGAGAGAGAGAGAGAGAGAGAGAGAGAGAGAGAGAGACTGTGTAGACCAACTGGGGCACTGTCTTTCACTATACACACCAAACCAAGGTCAAGGTAAACTTTATTGTCCACAAGGGAAATTTGGCTTGGGCTTTCACCCCTGCTGCAACCACACACAAAACATCAGTGACAAAAGACAAAATACATAACAGGGGGTCACAACATTACAAAAGTGCACAATTTTTTTTGAACATTTCTGGAAAATGTTTGAATTTGTTTTCAATGTGAAAGGAGGGCTAGCTAGCAGAGGCAAGAGAGACGCATATCCAGGTATTTTAAAGGCTGATACATTCATTCCTAGGTGAGAAGTCCTCCCCCGCATTCATTCACAAACTTCCACCCAACATTTATGTTGGTTGGGGAAATGCATGGCTCACATATCCCCCTTTTCATCCAGTGAATACGACCAAACAAAGTATTGAAAGCCGCTAAGAAAGAGTGTCCCCCACCCGCCTCGCTGCCTGTCATGTCCACGTCCGACTACACACACACACACACACACACACTTGAAGCTCAACTGTGTGTGCATTTTGGCACACCGTGGAAACGGCAGTGTTTGCCAGTGGGATTAGGCTACCATGTATTCCGTGATGGTATAATCTTAGTCAAATAGTAGCCTACATAAATGACACCAATCACATCGTCATGAATGGGATATTATGTTTGTATATTAATTTAACCCATTACCGAGCAGTGCGCGTTCGAGTTACACTAAAATAAAGCAATCATGTATTCCCTGTGAATCCCGGGCTGCCATTGACGCCACATTAATGAGAGATAGCCTGGCAAGGCAGTCATAATCATCATATTGATGAATGAATGCATAATAAACATTAATGGATGAAGGCTGGTGTGTGTGCTGGGATGGTTATATCTCCTATCTCCCGTGGCCCAAATCCACAACGTGAAGATCACCTGCGCTGGGCACAGGTTTGGAGCATCAGGTTTTTATCATTAACCCAGGTTGCACATAACTCCAGAGGACATGGGTACTGTATATACGTTTGGAGACCTGACTGTCCATGAAAAGATTACAGCGGCGCCGGTCCCAACTCCCGAAAATGCTCTCGCATAAGCGTTGTATAGCCTAAAGCCTAGGTCTGAGCCAGATCCGCAATCTTATCAGAATGATTGTTAAAGCACGCCATTGAGAAGCGCCTGTTCCATACATGTAGTTCTTTCACTATTCATCATGGCTGCTACCACGAACAACAACACTACAAGTTGCGCAGCTACTATACGTCATGTAGACACGTCAATATGATTGGTTGGAGTTAGCACGACCAGACGGTGATAGACAGACGGTCCCATCCAATCACCTGCCAAGTAGCTTGAAAAAGGGGAGAGATCCCAGATGAAAGTAGGTTGTGAGACAAGTGTGAAGCAAGCTTCTTCCATCTGGCAGAGTCAGGTTAGCACTGCATGTCTACGATGGAACAAACTGGTGTAGCCAAAGCCTACACGATCTGAAACCAGCCTTGAGATTTGAGCGTACCGTACTCTCAAGTCAAAGTCACGATAGAATGATAAATGCCGAAAGTGGCGTGATCTCGGCATACGCCTGTATTTTGGTCTGCATGCGCAAGCACAGAACAAACCAACAAGAAAACAAGAAAACTTATATTGACACAACACTGATGATACTGCTGTCAAACACGCCTAAGCCGTCTATGAAATCTATGAAAAAGTTTAATCTGCAACACAATTTTACACAACATGTAGTGGGGGTCCCTGCTTCATGTCTCTCTCAGCTAAGGGGTCCTTGGCCTAAAAAAAAACATTGAAGACCCCTGCAGTAGGATTTCATTTGTTTAAATGGTTAAAGGAGCACATACCACTGTATGTGGTATGTTCAGTCCATTTACTACCATTCTACCACTCATCGTATTGTTGCTGTATAGGGTGGAAACCTTGTCCAAAACCATCAATTTCCAGGAAATTGAAAAAATATAAAATAAAAATGTTGTTGGTGTTGCAATGGATCCATTGTAGTTATTGGTTACTGTTATTGTTCACAAGCTGTTGTTAATACTTTTCATTGGTTCAATACATGTCGAAGTGTCCTTGAGCAAGACACTGAACCCCTAAACCGCTCCTTATGAGCAGGCGGATGCCTTGCATTTTGCTGTGTGTGTGTGTGTGCGTGCGTGTCAACTCGAATTGTAAAGGTCTTTCTGATAAGGGTTTTATAGAAATATAGAATACTGCACAGCTATCTTTCGTCAATGTGTTATTGTTGCATTTTGATGCCTTTCAAAAGAGCGGACTGATTCGAAGAGTCTAGCTGAACAGACCCAGGGAAAAAGTTTTTTGAACTGTTACAAACTAAATTCAAACATCCGTGACTTGTTAACTACACAACGTAGACTCAATTATTCAGGTTAAGCTCAGTAAAGTTTGGACAAAATGTAAACGAACAATCTATTAGACACTATATGGTCCTTCGTATAGCCAAAATGTCCAGAAAGAGCAAAAATAGACGATCTACAAGCTCACAACGCCTCGCATCCCTAATCCATTGTGAGCTTTTTTTGTGTTAATTTAACTCTAAATATGATTGACCTGGAAATGGACCTTACGTCCATCATGTGTTGTCCCTGTCAGAGTTAAATAAACTCTGTCTGGATTTAGACCTATGAAGCTCTCAGCATTGTAATGCTTTTTTGTTCATATCATCGCTGTTGGGTGTCCAAAACCGTTCTCATTTTAAAAATATTTTAAAGTAGTGAAAATACCGACCTACAAGCTCACAACGCGTCATTTACGAAAGAAACATGGAGATACAATAGGTTTCTGCCCGACAGCAACGATTATGGTTAACATGTCTCTGTAAGCAGAAACATCTGCACACCAAGTGCAGCAGTAGCCTAGCTCCCGTTGAAACCATTTCTGATTTGCCGTACTGGTGACATTTGGAGCAACACATGCAACTGTCTGTTTTTACTTGGTATTTTGGGACCCAGCACCCATCCCATTTGGTTGAGAGATGTTTGCTTAGTTTTTTGCCATTTTCTGTAACATTTCTCTACAGACAAAAATATGTAAAACATGTATACAGTGTCAGTGATAACCTTTTAACTATTTTCCTATCTCTCTTCAACATCCTCGCCCTCCATCTCTCTCCCTTTCTCTCTCAGTATGTTGTACTCTCTGCTTTTAAAAAGGTCTCTCTCTCTCTCTCTGGAGGTGTGTTTCTTTTTCAGATCTCCATGTCTCCAGGTTGAGGTTCTCTCCTCTGCAATCTGATGTGTTCAAGGTCTATCTCTCTCTCTCTCTCTCTCTCTCTCTCTCTCTCTCTCTCTCTCTCTCTCTCTCTCTCTCTCTCTCTCTCTCTCTCTCTCTCTCTCTCTCTCGAAAACACAAAGAGCCCAACCACAGACACACGACAGGGAGAAAAGGCACGGTGTGTGTGCATGTGTAATACTCTACTTGTGAGGACCAAACGTCCCCACATTTAGGCTTATATAAAAAAAAAAACTCTGGTTAGATTAGACATTTAGAGGTTAGATGTAGGGTTCAAGGCTAAGAGTTACACCTGACTTAGTTGTGTGCCAGGGCCACGCACGGAAAGTAGCAGATCTACAAGCTCACGCGTTGCAGCGTGACACGTTGTGAGCTTGTAGATCTGCTATTTTCGCCTATAGGATATAAATGGCGTTCGTAGAATCGCCGCCCCCCCCCCCTAAAATGTTGATGTCCTCACAACCAGTGGTGGAAAGTAACAAAGAGCATTTACTCAAGTACTGTACTTAAGTACAATTTTGAGGTATTTGTACTTTACTTGAGTATTTCCAATTTCAAATACTTTTACTTCTACTCCGCTACATCTCAGAGGCAAATATTATACTTTTACTCCACTACTATTATTTGATTATTATTACAAAACATACATTACCCACTTCAGCCCTATATACATTTCGGCCATTTGAAAATAGCAGATCTACAAGCTCACAATGCGTCACATCGCTTGTAGATCTGCTATTTTCAAAAGATGTTTTTACATTTGAAAACTTGAAATGGAACATTCTGCATAATGAGTACTTTTACTTTTGGTACTTTAAGTACATAGATGCCAATACTTTGTTACTTTTACTCAAGTACATTTTGAATTCCGGGCTTTTACTTGTAACGGAGTATTTCTATATTGCAGCATTGATACTTTTACTTCAGTAAAACATTTTAGTACTTTTGCCACCACTGCTCCGTAGTAATACAAAACGTGCGTGACCGTGTGTACGGGTGGAGGATAAAAGAGAATGGAGGAGACAGTGAAGTGAGAGCGGAGGGCAGATTG